>NC_053156.1:252315815-252634715 GCF_016835505.1 Polypterus senegalus | reverse complement strand
GTTCTTTTGCTTATTTTGTCTTGTTTTTGAGTCCATATTTTTATTTTTAGGCTGATGCATTACAGGTTTCTCTCCCCACTTCTCACTTTTTCTACTGATATATATAATCTTCTCCACTTCTTCATTTCAGTCATCACTATTCATTTTATTACAGTGTGACCCCAATTTAGCAAAGGGTTATATGCTTGAAAAATCTTTTTTAAATTGAAGTATTATTTCCATTTAACTCCTGATGTACAATCCAATGTATACAGAGATGAAACAAAATAAAACATGGGTATTTTTTTCTTTGCAAGAAATAGCCTCATTCTGACTATAAATGGGGAATTATGGGGAATAAATGCAATTTATTTTTTTTTAATTGAAAATAAATTTAAACTGTGTGACAGAATGACACCACTCAGTAGCTTAGATATTTTTCAAACAGGTAAAACTGACTAGTAGTGTAAAAAGAAATTAATCATACATGTATTTGGTAAAATTATCTTTAATATTTAGTGAATTGTGAATGTTAACCAAGTATATCAATGCCTTAAATCATAATGCTCACTTCAGTCTTTATTTTTTTTATTTTTCTACTATCAATGCATTGACCCTGTCTAGTGATGTGTTAGTACAGGAAAGAAGATTTCTTTTTACGGACTTTCTTTGCATTCAATGAGACTATCATGCTACCTAATTAAAACTAGGCTCACCCAAGAAAGCCTACTAAATGCAAAGCATTTCCATTTCCATGACTGGGCCTCTTTAAAACTATTACTAATTCATTTGTTAAACATTTTTAATATTCTATTGTAATACTTGAAAAGTGGCAATACAGTATATTGTACATAATGTATTTTAAATATTTCAGAAAAGTATTTCCATTTTATTTGTCAGAGAGAATATACAATTAGGAATGTCATAGCAGCAAAGCTGTGAGTGCTGCTGCTGTTTGGATCCATTGTACTGTGTCTGAATCCCATGCCCAGTCACTGTCCACGTGGATTTTGCATGTGTTAGGGGGAGGTTTTTGTTGAGGATTCCAGTTTCTCCAAAGTAGTGAATGTTAGGTTAACTGGTGCCTCGAAATTCGTCCAAGTCCAACAGTGAAATTATGTCCTATCCAGGGTTGGTTCCTGCCTTGGCTCAATGTTGCCATAAAGATCCCAATCCTTCCATGACCCTAGATTGGAATAAACGGGTTAAAAAATGCAACTGCACATTATGCTATGGATATTTAATTGCATTTTATAAATAAAGCTAGGCAAGTTTTTCCATCACAAAAGCCAGAATTCACAGAACCTTAAATGATGCTATACCATCAAAAATTATTTCTGGATTATACAAGATAGCCAGTAAATGTGAAACAGGTTGTAATGTTTGTAGTTCTTCATAATTAAAGAATATCCTTACCAGTCCCAAGCAACTACATGACTGATAAATATCATTCTTCATGCATCTTTATTGCAGGCATGTTACTATACTTTTTTATATACAGTACATTCATGCATACTTAATATAGAGTTCAGAATATTAATGTGAGGTCCCCAATTATTAGGGAAACCTAATTATGGCTGCTAATGCAATACATTTTTTTGGCCTTATTTCAGTACTCCCACTTGTTAAGATTCACACCATTTAATTCTTTGATTCTTAAGCAGTGGTGTTCACAACTCACACCAATTAGTGCTATTCTGCTTTGGTCCATACAAACTCTACAATGTTAGAAATATTCTACATGGCTACATGAGAGCATTAACAAATCATTGATTCATTGAATCTCTTTAACCACTCCTTACCTCCACAAGTGAGGTTGGAAACTTTTTAATACAGCCAGTTGTAAATACTGTGTGGCACTGTGTTGTAGTGACTGACATGAATCAGCACATGAACAAGGTACTTTAGGGTTCAAAGCAAGACAGGAATGGATCTTAATTGACCATGAATAAACTATTACTGTAATTATTGATTTTTTTTCAAACTCTGTGTTTTAGACTAAAAAGGCTCGTTTCAACTACGGTAATTTGTTACCATTTCAACACTAATTTACTTCACCTTTTCTTAAAAATAGCAAAACACATTTTGTGGTGGCTCTGAGGCTAGGGATCTGCACTGGCAATCAGAAGGTTACCGGTTCGAATCCCATAAATGCCAAAAGGGACTCTGCTCTGTTGGGCCCTTGAGCAAGGCCCTTAACTTGCAATTGCTGAGCACTTTGAGTAGTGAGAAAAAGCGCTATATAAATGCAAAGAATTAGGCATGAATCCACTTGGTGACTTAAATCTGTTGTAACAGAACCAAATAGTACAAGGAAAACGCTAGGTGTCCAGGAAGGAATCACTTTTGAATGAAGAGTTTTACTAGACATTCATTTTAGAAAGAAGCATCATTGCTGTAGTTGAGTCAGAGAACTTTAAGGATGTGATAAGTGTTCTGGAACATAAACATACATTGCCCTCTCAAAACTCCTTCAGTAATAAACAGGTTCCCCAGTTATACAGTAGGGCTGAAGGCAACTATTTGCCAAGGTATTCTTGGCCAAAAATGTAGCATTTACTACAGACAGCTGTACAATCCGCAACACCCAGTTATGTGACGAAAACTTGAGACTTTATTAGCACTAACTGGGTGCTGGAGTCATATGTTTTGCAGACACATTTAATGGCAGATTCACACACAGGGAAGAACATTGTTCAGGTGCTGAAGGAGGCTGTCAAAGAGTGGGGTATTATTGATGGACCCCCACATAGGATATTTTGAACACATCCTCAGCTTTTCTAAACAGAAGACATTGAAATTTGCTGCAGTAGCAAAAAAACTGTGGACTTTTTCCACCGATGCACAACTGTCGCATTCATCCTTGAGAAGAAACAAGGTGAACAAGCACTGGATAGAGGAGGTGTCACACTGGAATTCTACCTGTGATATGATTGAGCATTACTGTCTGTTGAAACCTGCGATCTTTGCCACCTTCATGTCTCCAGCATTGAAGAACTTCAGCAAAAAGGTCGTAACACTCTCAGACATAGATGACAAGATTCTATGAGATGTGGTTGATATTCTAGCACCGATGAAAAGTATTACCAATGCAATGTGTGAAGAAAACATACCAACAGATTGTCATATCTCCGCTTCATACAGATTTATTACAGAAAATGTCTTAATTTTGTTGCAGAATCTGAGAAAAGAGGCGCTCAAATTATCAAATAAATCAGAGATACTACAGTATTTCAAGTGATTTAGGTACTCTGATGCCTCTGTGAAAAAAGCACTCCTTTCCTCTACACTGCAGATAAACAAAAGATCTACAGTCTGTCAAGGCCACAAGAATCCACAATGAGGTGTGTCAATTATGCTCATTAAACTAAATTAACTGTTGTGTTTTAAGTGCTTAGCTATGCAGTAACTTGACTAGATTAAAAGTAGCTTTAGCCAAGGTTTAAAACAAAACACTTACAATATAAATCAACTATAGTGTATACATATAATAATATAAATTCATAAACTAATAAATCTATGCATTATTTTATATGTTTAACAGATATTCTGCCAGTCACACACGTGTGAGTAGGAGGCAGCTAAAGGGCTCAAATAATTGTAATACCATGTCAGACCAGGGGGTGGCAGGGTGCACTGACTGTCTTTCTCAGATCCTTGTAGGCCCTTCCCGGGAAATCCCACTGAGTTCCGGTGCCTTGAATAACATTACTTCTGGTCCTGACACATCAGACGACATCACTTCTGGTTCCAGCCCCCATAACGACACCACTTCCTCTACAAATCTTTAAAACCTCCATCTTGTCTTTATTGAACCAGTTCTGTTTTGGACTCAGTCTTGTGAACATATTCTATCTTACTATTCAACAAGTTTTCAGCCAGGACATATTATACAGGTGGCTACCCCATACATTTGTGATGTCTGGTGTTTTCATTTGTGACACAGTGTACAGACATATTTCCAGTTTCGCAGGTGCTCAGTCCCCATCTCAAGATGTACCTATTTTGCTAGAAGACAGATAGACTATATTCAGTTCCATTGAAACAGCAGCTTCTAGGTCCATTACTCCTCCAGGTTTAGACAGGCAGGAGCCGGACATTGTACAACCGCCTCCAAAGAAACCTCTCTGCACTTCTTAGACACTGCTGCGTCACCAGGACAAAGCCAAGCCAATAATACACCTCATGCAGGAAGGGGTTACAGCTGTTTTCTAACATTTTGAATAATAATAAAAGTACTGTATTAAACTCTAATAGACAAAACAGAATTTTATTAAAAGTCACTTATTCTGTGGCTGAATGGGGGTTGCTGTTGGTTTTGGGTGTCAGAAGAATTGTGGCAAAAGAACAACATAGATATGTATAAGTTAAAAGTAGAGCCCAAATATCCTGGTTTTTGCCGAAATACCATATAAGTTAAAATGACAACTGTAAAAGTCATTGTAAAAGTTACCCACTGTCATCTTCATATCTATCTGTCTGTCCACATGATACAAATCAGCTGCCAGTACATTCATTCAGTTGAAATTTGGTATGCTTTGTGGCCTCTAGAAGGTGCTCCAGCCGCCCCAACCCGACACAGACAAATGCAAGAGATGCAACTCAAAGCACACAGGAATTTTTTATTTTCTTTTTCTCATGGGAAACGCCTTCCCCCATTTCCCACAAGCCAAACACAGTTCCTAAGCACCCACAAGAAAAACACAGTTCCTAAGCACAACACAACACACAATTCTTTTCTTCTTCTTCTGTCTCTTTTCTCCTCCACTCCTCCAGGCAAACTGGCCCCCTTTATAATGCACCCGGAAGTGCTCCAGGTGCCCGTTGACGCATTTCCAGCAGCACTTCTGGATATGGCGGAAGAGCTGCCTAGAAGGGCTCAGCAGGAGTTGCAGCAACCCTTGGCAGCGCCCACAGATCCCAACAGGGCTGTATCCAACTCCAATTGTCATGAAGTAGTCCGAGGCACTGCTGCAACCCAGGGGGGCTGCACCTAGCACTCCAGGGAGGTAATGTTCTGGCCACTCTTCCTCCCCTGGTCCTTCCAGCGTGTAGGTGTCCTGGCCGGGCAGGGGTCCTGGACATCTACCACTGCTTATACATCAAGGAAATACTGTATGTGAGAAAGTTCAAATTTTATCTAAATATCTTGAATAGAGCACTCTTTAGAATTTTTTTTAAATTGGAAAAAATTTCATTTTCAATAATGGGTAAATTTATAAAAACATCAATTTTAAAACAGAAATATTCTGTGAGACCGCAATTTCTGTTTAAATTTTTTCTTCAGAGAGGTTACTTCTGTATTTATATTTTGTGTATTTTTCTCTTTTATTCATCCAACATCAGATTCTAATACAGTATAAGTTATTGAAAAACCAATAGTCTTTTTGTGATGCAAGCAACTCACTGTCATTTTAGCTGGTTAAGTGTACCTCTGTCACAACAACTCATTTCTCTTGCTGCTTAAAGTCATAACTTTATATTCCTTTAACTTATGGGGTCAGAGCAGCCCTGTATTTGCAAGAGACATCAGACTACTGCTCCCTCTGGCCACCCCAGGGCTGCTCAAATCTCTGAGGTATCATACATTTCAACATGGAAGAGTCTATAAGAAGCTCCGCAAGCTCTCCACTCCTGTAATAGTCCATATCCCCAATAGCAGCCCAGATGTAATCTTGTTGTCTGTGATATGCTCTACTTGTGCTTTTGTTAGGAGCCAGGAACTCACAATGTCAAAAACACACAGAAATGAAAATAAACATAATAACTGTAGTGTGGGGATTAAGGAAGTTAATAAATGTCATCCCCTTTCCCCTCAGTGATTACTAAATGTTTCCCTTTGCCAGTAGACTGGGCAGTAGGCCATCATTTAGCGTGGTGCATTCAGTTGGCAGATTTACTATTGTCAATGTTAATTTCCCAACATAGTAATTGTTTAGAGACAGAATAGCAGTTAAAAAAAGGTGAAGAAAATCATAAAGAACTTGCAGTGCACATAAGTAAACATTCATCTTTATACTATCATAAATCAGAAAAAGCAAGTACTGAAAAGCGTGATGAACACCATACTGAGACTATACTCAGCCACAAGATATAGTAGTATCTAATAGCAATTCTCCATCAACAATTTAAAAAAAACAGAATGCCTTTGATTTCTCTTCATTGTTTCTATATTAATAACATTTTCAACATTTTAAAAAGTTGAAATAAATTAGATCATTTACAGCGTTACCACAAAGATAAAAGGCAACACTTCTTTTGTTGGCCTTACAAATCACACTGAACTCCATTCAATGAATTCTTTCTTTAAATATCCTTTGTTAGTTTAGAGAGAAGTATGTATGTGCAATATATACTGTACTTATCTAAATCACTGCCATCATTATGACATTTTGCAGATTTATTGTAGCATGCTACTTTGCTGAGTGCAGCCCCAACTGTGTTATGGGGTTGGTATACAAAAAAATCAAAAAACAAACAGACTTTGCAACAGCTATTGTGCTTATTTTATATTCTACTAAGAAGGAAAACTTTTTCCCTGATTCAACTGTTTTATCAGTCACAAACGTTACTAAGTTGAAGGAAGGATTTGTGGTGCAGAGATTTTACCATGCAGACAAAAGACAGGCCTTAAAATAACTTAATATAACATCTTGCTTATGACTCTATGAGGTTTCCAAAAAAAATTTTCTAAAAAAATGAATGGCTATTAAATGAAATTTGGAAGTATAATAAATATAGCCTTATGCACAGTAATATAAAAAAGGCAAAAATATAAGGAAAAAGAGCACATTATGTGACAGGAATAACTTAAAGATAGGTGTTGTGTTTTCTAAAACATCAATCGCTTGATTTTATTAATACATTTAACTAATTACATAGATCTTAAAAGTTTAAGCATTAGTCTATACTAATAAAAGGCAAAGCTCTCACTGACTGACTGACTAACTGACTCACTCACTCACTCACTCATCACTAATGCTCCAATTTCCCGTGTAGATAGAAGGCTCATTCCTTACAGCTTACTTACAAAAGTTAAGCAGGTTTCATTTCGAAATTCTTCGGGTAATGGTCATAAGTGAATCCTACTTACGTACATATCTATGGCCATAGCCTACACCTCGGTCGCCGTGCAAGTTTAATGAGAAGACGCAGGGTATAAGCGAGACTTTTTATCACTTTGTAATGGAGTTAAAACTGCTGGTAAAGGACTGTGCGTATGCAAACGAAAATGAAATGGTCAAGATTGCATGAGATAGTCGCAAGATACAATTTTAATGAGAAGACGCAGGGTATAAATGAGACTTTTGATCACTTTCTAAAGGAGTTAACATTGCTGGTGAAGGATTGTGCTTATGCAAACGAAGATGAGATGGTCAGGGATAGAATAGTGTTTGGCACAAACTCAGCAAAAGTGCGAGAGAAACTTTTAAGTGCCGGGTCTGAGCTAACATTAAATAAAGCAGTGGACATCGCAAGATCGCACGAAATAGCACAAGCACAGCTGAGAACCTTTGATACATGTACTCATAACTGAATCCTACTTACGTACATATATACAGTATGGCCATAGCCTGCAGCTCAGTCGCCGTGTGAGGCGGAGTTGCGTCACCCATCACCACGCCTCCCACGTAGTTGGCTGCTTCGCGAGATACAAGTTTAATAAAAAGACGCAGGGTATAAACGAGACTTTTGATCACTTTGTAATGGAGTTAAAATTGCTGGTGGAGAACTGTGCTTATGCAAACGAAGATGAGATGGTTAGGGATAGAATAGTGTTTGGCACAAACTCAGCAAAAGTGCGAGAGAAACTTTTAAGTGCCGGGTCTGAGCTAACATTAAATAAAGCCGTGGACATCGCAAGATCACATGAGATAGCACAAGCACAGCTGAGAACCTTCGATGCATGTACTCCGAGTGGCTCACGTGAACTGACTGTGAATGGAGTACGCAGACAACAAGCAAGAGCTCCAAAGAGCACTGAACAAAAAACACATTACACAATTGAGAAGGCAGCAAAAGAATATGAAGCGAGTGATGCATACAAGCGTATTCATAAGTGCAGCTACTGCGGAAACAAAGCACACGGTGGAAAAAGTCAATGTCCAGCTAAAGGAAGACAGTGTAAAAAATGTGGTAAATTGAACCAATTCGCCAAAGTTTGCAGGACTGGTAAAGGTAAACCCGTGCATGCAGTGTGTGATGTCTCAGATAAAGAGGAAGACAAGCTGTTTATTGATGCAGTAAGAAAGGGACAACCCTCTGAAGCTGAACAAGCCTTTGTAGACATATCAATAGGAAAGAAAGGTGTAAAGCTTAAGTTTAAATTAAGTTCATGGACACGCTGCCGCTAAATATTTGCAGGCCAAACCACAACTTAATACCGGGAATGCCTGTTAAACATCTTAGATTCAGGAGTACCGATCTGGATAGTCAACACTTCGATGAATAAAAGCTGTTATCTTTACAATGGTTGACAAAAACGGTATGTAACTTGCACACAACACATCCTCCAAATACAAACCTGATTGAAAGAAATAATGGTAATCAAATCCTTGATGACAGCAACACTCATAACAGTCACAAAACAATTACTTTTCTGCTGCGAAGAGCAGGTATTTTGCTAGTTATCAATATAGCCACACTAACTATCATGCAACAACTTCACCATATCATAATAAATATAAGACAACTAGCAAAATACCTGCGCTTCGCAGCGGAGAAGTAGTGTGTTAAAGAAGTAATGAGAAAGAAAAGGAAACATTTTAATAATAATGTAACATGATTGACAATGTAATTGTTTTGTCATTGTTATGAGTGTTGCTGGCATATATATATATATATCTATATATATATATATATATATATATATATATATATATATATATATATATATATAGTAAAATACCCCCACGCTTCATACACACATATATATATACACACACACACACACAAATTATATATATGTGTATATATATGTATGTGTCTATATGTGTGTGTATAGCTGTGGTGAGTGAGTGCACGTGAAAAAAAAATGTAGTTTATAAGTTATTAAACAGTAAAACATTAACGTTTTAAGAAGTAAAGATACATTGAGCACTACTGCAGTGGTTTCGGGTAAACTACATTTTAACAACGGTATAATACAACAGGTAAGTAGTACCAAATGCAGCTAAAATGTATATGGATCATCTCTCGGTAGTAGATCCCTTTTGAAAGGCGCAACACGACGGCTGTGGTATAGAAATCACATTTTCTATGTGAACGTCCAAATTTCTGCCTCTGGTAAAGTGCCTTACTGGCATCACCAGCAATTAAAGAAAATTAGTTTTGTGTCCTCTGCAGTGATAAGAGTACACGTGCAACGTCGGCTGCTTGACTATAATAGTATTTTTCCAGGGCAGGAGACACCACTTTTTGTAGACACGTTCACGTGATCAAAAGTCTCTCAGCTGTTTGAGGTTATTCATATATATATATATATATATATATAACTGATCACCCATTGGCCTCGCTCACAGAGTGGAAGGGAAAAAAATAAAATGTAGTCTATAAGTTATTAAAAGTAAAACATTAACATTTTAAGGAGTAAAGATACATTGAGCACCACTGGAGTAGTTTCGGGTAACCTAAATTTTAAAGACGGTAATCACCAGCAATTAAAGAAAATTAGTTTTGTGTCCTCTGCAGTGTTAAGAGTATACGCATTTCAGGAGACCCCACTTTTTGCAGATCAAAAGTCTCTGCACTCTTTGGAGGTCATTCATATATATATATATATATATATATATTTATATATATATAACTGATCACCCATTGGCCTCGCTCACTGAGTGCAAGGGAAAAAAATAAAATGTAGTCTATAAGTTACTAGCAGAATACCCATGCTTCGCAGCGGATAAGTAGTGTGTTAAAGAAGTTATGAAAAAGAAAAGCAAACATTTTAAAAATAACGTAAGATGATTGTTAATGTAATTGTTTTGTCATTGATATGAGTGTTGTTGTCATATCTATCTATTTATATATATATATATTTATATAGATCTGTATATATATATATATATATATATATATATATATATATATATATATATATATATATATATATATATAGCTAAATACCTGCGATTGGCAGCGGAGAAGTAAAAAGAAAAGGAAACATTTTAATAATAACGTAACATGATTGACAATGTAATTGTTTTGTCATTGTCATGAGTGTTGCTGGCATATATATATATATATATATATACACACAAAGACACATATATAAACATATATATATATGCATATATATAATTATATATATATATACACATCTATACACATATATATATACAAAGTTATATATATATACATATACACACATACATATATATATACATATACTGTACATATATATACACATACTGTATATATACACACACACACATATATACATACTGTATATACAACATATACATATCTACATATATACTGTATATACACATATATATACAAATACACATATATATCTACATATATATATATTAGGGGTGGGACTCGATTAAAAAAATTAATCCAATTAATTAGAGGCTGTGTAAGAATTAATCTTGATTAATCGCACACGAAATTTGCCCCAAATCGCAAATGTTTTTTTTAATTTAAAAGGGTTTTAGTGGGCACAGAATCAAATAATAGACATGGACATGAATATTGTAAACTGAAGCTGTTTTAATTTCTGAAAAAGCTTTTAAACTGCATTTGAATTCAAAACAGAAACAAAAATATCATCCCTGGTTAAAATTGGGCAGAATTAAAAATAAAGTGGTAGTTTAAGTACTTTAAGTACATTTTCAGAATAGTATTGTCTTTAAATAATAATAACCAAAATTTCAACATAAAGTGCAGTTTTTCTTCTTAAAAAAATAAGTCAGAAACATAAAAGGTAATTTGACCAGCTTACTCTTTAAACTCTGAGTAACATTAGCCAAAATTATTTTGTACATTAGGCTAAAACAGTGTGATCATTGAACATTTTGTAATTAGATGTAATTAGAATTACTAACGGTCACGGAAGTCCAATGATCCCCAGTAAGAGCCACAAAGTCCGCTTTCTGTAATGCATCTAATTTTGCTTGCTTTTCAGTGTGCACAAAACCATGCTTTTATCAAGGCTTCGCTGGTAGTCGAAATGATCAGTCGTAGGAACTTTATTCCACTCTAACATTTTTGTAGCTATCAGTGTAATGGATGTACCAGGATTTTGAAAGTGTGATTAAATGCGTAATATGTGCTAAGAAAGGAAAATTTTAAAAATAACGTAACCAAGGAGATGCTATAAAATGAATCGGTAGCGCACGTATATAGTCAGTACATCCCCTCGGAATCAACCTCAAATGTTCACGATTGTCAATATACAGTAATTGTTTTGTGAGTGTTATTGAATGTTGCTGTCATCAAGGATTTGATTATCATTATTTGAATCAGGGTCGTATTTGTAATGATGTGTTGTGTTCAAGTTACAAATCGCATTCATCGATTAGTTTCAAACTGCATGCACTGGTTTTTTTACACTGTCTTCCTTTAGCAGGACATACTTTTCCACCGTTTTTGTTTCCAGTAGCTGCACTTATGAATATGATTGTATGTATAAGACGCTTATATTTTTTGCTGCCTTCTCAATTGTGTAATAGCACTCTTTGGAACTGTTGCTTTTTGTACCGCGCCAGTTCACGTGAAGCGCTTGGTGTTCTTGCATCGAATTCCCAGCTGTGCTGGTGCCATCTCGTAATGTCAGCTAAGACCCGGCACTATGAGTTTGTGCCAAACACCACCCTGACCATCTCATCTTCCTCTGCATAAGCACAGTCCTTCACCGTGAATATTTACCGGCAGTGTTTGTATTGGATTGCTGATGTATATGGGCAGGCACTAAATCAAACGCCAGCCTGTCTATGAACTTAATTTAATATAAACTTACGGTTCACTAAGCTGCTTGTATGCATCATTTGCTTCATAATGTTTTTCTGCCTTCTCAATTGTGAAATGGCGTTTTGTGCTCATCGCTGTTTGGAGTTCTTCCTTGTTCTCTACGTACTTACGTAGGAGGCGTGATGATGTCACACGAAACTCCGCCCCCCACGGCCATCTCCAACTCAACTCCATTACATTATATGGAGAAAAATAGCTTCCAGTTATGACCCTTACGCGTAGAATTTCGAAATGAAACCTGCCCAACTTTTGTAAGTAAGCTGTAAGGAATAAGCCTGCCAAATTTCAGCCTTCTACCTACACGGGAACTTGGAGAATTAGTGATGAGTGAGTGAGTGAGGAGGGCTTTGCCTTTTATTAGTATAGATTAAAAGTAAAACATTAACGTTTCGTTCAGTTTTTTGCTACAGCAATTTTAACTTCGTTTCAAAGTGATCCAAAGTCTCGTTTATACCTCGTGTCTTCTCAGTAAACTTGTATCTCGCGAATACCGTCATTCGTGGTAGGCATGACAAACGGCAGCGGGAGGTTGTCTATAAACTTAATGTAAAGTTACGGTTCACGCTGTGCTTTGTTTCCGCAGTATCATGCATTGAGAGAACTTCCCCTTTGCTTGGAATGCAAAGTGTGATTAAATGCGTTATTTTTTAACGCGTTATGGAGCACATGCATCGAAGCTTCTCAGCTGTGCTTGTGCTAAGAAAAGGAATAATTTTAAAAATAACTTAACATGATCGTCAATGTAACCTTTTGTAAGTAGTGCCTGGAGAATCTCTAGAGACAGCGTGTGTATTAACTTGTGGATTTTTCTGTGAGTATTGGTGCACAGCCCCTCACCAGCAATTTAAACTTTGTTACAAAGTGATCAAAGGTCTCGTTTATACCCTGCGTCCTCTCATTAAACTTGTATCCCGCATTAGTCATGGGCATGACAAACGCCAGCGGCAGCCTGTCTATGAACTTAATTTAAACTTTACGTTTACACCGTGCTTTGTTTCCGAAGTAGGTGCAGTCATGAATATGCTTGTATGCCTCACTGCGCATGAGAAACGGCAGTGGGAGCGTGTCTATAAACTTAATTTAAACTTACGGTTTACACCGTGCTTTGTTTCTGCAGTAGCTGCACTCATGAATATGCTTCACTCGCTCGCTTCTTATTGTTTCGCTACCTTCTCAATTGTATAATGCATGTTTTCTTCAGCGCTTTTTGGAGCTCTTCCTTGTTTTCTACGTCCTGCGCTCACAGTCAGTTCACGTGATTACGTGGTAGGCGTGATGATGTCACACAATACTCCATCCCCCACGACCATCCAGCTGAACTCCATTACAGTATATTCAGAAAAATAGGTTCCAGTTATGACCATTACGCATAGAATTTCGAAATGAAACCTGCCCAACGTTTGTAAGTAAGCTGTAAGGAATGAGCCTGCCAAATTTCAGCCTTCTACCTAGACGGGAAGTTGGAAAATTAGTGATGAGTCAGTTGAGTGAGTGAGTGAGTCAGTCAGTGAGTCAGTCAGTCTGTGAGGGCTTTTCCTTTTATTAGTATAGATTACTTTGAAAGCTGGAGGATTGAAGGTAAATTGGAAGAGAAATAATATTCACTATATATTCACTTATTTCCGGCGCCGCATCCAAGTGGCAGCCTTTCCAGCAGCTCCGTATATGACTTTATCTTTTTACCTTTTTATCTCTATTTTTCTCTATTTCACTGATCACTTCTACCACTTTCTTTTATGTGGAATTGCTCCCTGGACACTTTTTACTATTTTACTACTTGACATGGATTTTTACACTCCGAGAATCGCCTATTCAAGTAGTCAGCTTAAAGCACTGAGAAGAAATGCTTATGCCGGTGTGGTTCTTTATTTACCTGACGAGGTAAGAAGACGATATCGGGCAGCCGAGCGCAAAAGATAAAAGATAAGATTAAATCGAGACAACTTGAGAGAAAATGGTGTTATAAACCGTCGGTGCCTTCTGTGATCCTGGGAAATGTAAACTCACTACCAAATAAGATCGACGAACTGGCTGTGCTGGTGAAAATGTCAGAACCTACAGAGAATGCAGCTTGCTGTGTTTTAGTGAAACGTGGCTAACGTCTATCATCCCAGATGCTAACGTGGAGCTACCCGGGTTTAGCACAGTTAGAGCGGACAGAGACGCAAGTACCTGTGGAAAGAAGAAAGGAGGAGGACTCGCTCTCTATGTCAATACAAAGTGGTGCAACTCAGGACATGTAAACGTTAAAATCTCCACTTGCTGCAGGGACATCGAACTGTTGGCCGTAAGTCTGCGCCCCTATTACTTGCCCAGAGAGTTTGGACAGGTGATTGCTGTTATTGTTTACATCCCCCCTCAAGCGAACGCGAGATGGCGAGTGACATCATCCATTCCGCAGTTGCTAAGTTACAAACGCAGCACCCTGAGGCACTTGTGCTAATCGCTGGAGACTTTAACCATGTAACGCTGGACAAAACATTACCTGCCTTCTCCCAGTATGTGGATTGTAACACTCGGGGAAACAGGACTATCGACCTACTGTATGCAAACGTTAAAGACGCATACAGCGCCACCCCGCTGCCTGCGCTTGGGAAAGCAGATCATAACCTGGTTCTGCTTCAGCCTCAATACAAACCAAGAGTGAGGCGCTACCTACAACTACACGCTCATTTAGGAAGTGGTCTCCTGAGGCAGAGCAGGCTCTGAGAGACTGCTTTGGAACTACAGACTGGGATATATTGCTGGGTCACATAGTGAGAACATTGAAGAGGCTGTTGAATGCACAACTGATTACATCAACTTCTGTATGGACATTGTAGTTCCAGTAAGAACAGTATGCTGCTATGCTAACAACAAGCCATGGGTTACAAGTGACATCAAGGGCCTTTTGAACCAGAAGAAAAGGGCTTTTAAAGGTGGTGATAAGCATGAGCTCAAGTGTGCAGAAGGAACTCGAGTCCAGCTCAGGGCGAGAGCAGTACAGGAGAAAGCTGGAGCAGAAGTTGCAGAACAACAGCATGAAGGAAGTGTGGGATGGGATGAAGATTATCACTGGCTGCAGCTCAAGCGGGTGCCGCCATCGAGACAGACGTGGAGAGAGCAAACCAAATGAACAACTTCTTTAATAGGTTTGATCACAGTAACCCACTCTCACCTGAGTACTGCATCCTCCAACCATCCTTCTGCTGATACCAGCATAGGTGAGACATCCCCACCCACAATTACAGCAGCCCAGGTGAGCAGAGAGCTGAAAAGACTTTGTGCCAGCAAAGCAGCGGGTCCAGATGGTGTATCGCCACGATTGCTGAAGGCCTGTGCGTTGGAACTGGGGAGTCCTCTACAGCGCATCTTCAACCTGAGCCTGGAACAGGGAGAGTCCCAAGGCTTTGGAAAACATCTTGTATCACTCCTGTCCCAAAGGTATCACGTCCTAGTGAGCTGAATGACTTCCGGCCTGTTGCTCTGACGTCACATCTGATGAAGACCATGGAGCGGCTGCTGCTTCACCACCTGAGGCCACAGGTCCGCCGCCCTCGACCCTCTGCAGTTGCATACCAGGAGAAGGTGGGAGCGGAGGATGCCATCATCTATATGCTTCACCGATCCCTCTCCCACCTGGACAGAGGCAGTGGTGCTGTAAGAATTATGTTTTGGACTTCTCTAGCCCTTCAACACCATCCAACCTCTGCTCCTTAGAGACAAGCTGACTGAGATGGGAGTAGACTCACACCTGGTGGCATGGATTGTGGACTATCTTACAGACAGACCTCAATATGTGCGTCTTGGGAACTGCAGGTCTGACATTGTGTGCAGCAATACAGGGGCGCCGCAGGGACTGTACTTTCTCCGGTCCTGTTCAATCTATATACATCAGACTTCCAATATGACTCGAGTCCTGCCACGTGCAAAAGTTCGCTGATGACACTGCTATTGTGGGCTGCATCAGGAGTGGGCAGGAGGAGGAGTACAGAAAGTTAATCAAAGACTTTGTTAAATGGTGCGACTCAAACCACTTACACCTTAACACCAGCAAGACCAAGGAGCTGGTGGTGGATTTTAGGAGGCCTAGGCCCCTCATGGACCCTGTGATCATCAGAGGTGACTGTGTGCAGAGGGTGCAGACCTTTAAATATCTGGGAGTGCAGCTGGATGACAAATTGGACTGGACTGCCAATATTGATGCTCTATGTAAGAAAGGTTAGAGCAGACTATACTTTCTGAGAAGGTTGGCATCCTTCAACATCTGCAGTAAGATGCTGCAGATGTTCTACCAGACGGTTGTGGCGAGTGCCCTCTTCTACGCGGTGGTGTGCTGGGGTGGCAGCATAAAGATGAAAGACGCCTCACGCCTGGACAAACTTGTTAAGAAGGCAGGCTCTATTGTAGGATTAAAGTTGGACAGTTTAACATCTGTGGCAGAGCGACGGGCACTAAGCAAACTCCTGTCAATCATGAATAATCCACTGCATCCACTTAACAGTGTCATCTCCAGGCAGAGGAGTAGCTTCAGTGACAGACTTTTGTCACTGTCCTGCTCCACTGACAGACTGAGGAGATCATTCCTCCCCCACACTATGCGACTCTTCAATTCCACCCGGGGGAGTAAATGCTAACATTAATTTTATTTAAATTTTTTCATTTTATTACTATTTAATTTAATGTTGTTTCTTTGTATCAGTATACTGCTGCTGGATTATGTGAATTTCCCCTTGGGATTAATAAAGTATCTGTCTATCTATCTATCTATTTAATGATCAGAATTCAGAAGTTAGTTTGAAAGGAGAGCTATTGAAGAGAGTGGATACGTTTAAATATCTAAGATCAGTGGTAGCCCAAGATGGAGAATTATATGCAGAGACAACCCACAGATTACAGTGTGCATGGAACAATTGGAGGAAGATATCAGGGGTATTGTGTGATTGAAGAATTAAGGCAAAGGTTAAAGGTAAGGGGCCTCATGTATAAACGGTGCGTACGCACAGAAATGTTGTATAAGAACTTTTCCACGTTCAAATCGCGATGTATAAAACCTACACTTGGCCTAAAGCCACGCACTTTTCCACGGTACCTCATGCCTTGTCGTACGCAAGTTCTCCACTCGGTTTTGCAAACTGGCGGCACCCAGCGTCAAAGCAATGGTACTGTTCTTGTGTGATTACTCATTATTTTCATGACGCAGCTTTATAAATACACAGAAACTAACCGCATATTGTTTATTAGTGTAATGCATCTGATTGTAATTAACTCGTAACAATATAATGGTCCAGGGAACAGCCATAGTATTCCAAATACCATAACTGCTTTAGCGTTGTTACTCTCACTTCTCCTTCTTCTTCTTCTTCTTCTTCTCCGCTCCTCCCCCGTTAGGAGTTGCCACAGCGGATCATCTTTTTCCATATTACTCTCACTGCACGACTCGGAGTATTTATATCACTGTATCTGAGTGTGAATCACAGCAGCAGCTGATCGGAAAGAGAATTATCGGTATACAGCTTTAAGGACACGCTGTCTCAGCCACTGCAAAATGTTTTAAAGCCTTTCCTGTACGGACCTCGCGGTTCAGAAACAGTTTAATCCCAAGAACTTTAAATGCACTCAATCAATTGCTCCTTGTAGAACGGTTTGTACTTATAAGTACAATCACCCCACTGTAAACTTGCACTACAGTTATAATATCTCACAACCTGGGCCACTTTATAAAGCGCGTATTTACATATGATGACGATATCATTTTTAAGGTGAAATGCAGCAAAATATGTTTGTTAAATTATACACATAAAACTTTAACTTCATTGAAATAATCTATATTCTTCACTGGGAGTGTCGTGAAGGATAGAATAATTAAACATGTACTACGAAGATATTTCAATGTTCTTTAAACGCTTTGAAGAATCGGCGCTAACGCCTATTACAGAGCTGATTGTATGGCGATCGGTTACTTGGGGAAAGAAAAGCAAGGACTCTTGGGCGTACGCAATATATATTGAATATAAAACAGAAAGAGAAAATAACAACACAGCTAAAAACGCAGCGACAAATTTCAACAAAAGATAAATGCTTGTCATGAGCACGAGGCTCATCAAACACATGTTTAATAATGTGCTTTAGCTCCTATTATCATGAAAATGATATCACGTATACATCTCAGTATTTTAGTTATTCAGAGAGCTGTAATATCACAAATGTAATGGACTCTGTGTCCAGTTGGAGGAAGAGAGCCAGTTTAAGAAGCAAGTAGTGATTCACACACATAGATCACATACGATTAGAAGATCAAATACAAAAGAAAGCATTTAACGAGCTACTTTAATTACGATGAAATTTTGAGAAACTAGTTAATTAAACGATTTTAAGATGAAGTTTATAATGTTCTACTAAATGACAAAATAAACTACGTGATTAAAGTGGAAAATTCGAGATTAAAGTTGACATTTCGTGCTTTTTCCCCACCGTGTGCCTTTTTTCTCTGTACCCTAATAAACTTTCATATGACACTCAGACAGTGGGCTTACAACTCTTCTTTTCACGGCAACTTTGATATGTGACTTCTTTTTTATTTCCGGCACTGTGTGATTTTGTGAATGTGAGCTTTCAAGTTTCTCCAACACGCTATGTCACTCGATCAACTTCATTTTGTTGATTATACCACGGTTTATTTGAACAAATAGTATGTTTTTCCTTTGCCTCCACTTAGTATTCGCTGAAATTCTTATATTTTCCCCGTGCTTTTCCCATTGTCTTTTCACAGAAGGCTGCGCTTAAGGGCGATTTATATTGATTTGCATATTCAAATAGGCGTAATTCTGGGAGGAGTTGGGGCGTTACATAATGCGCGTGCACGAGCGTTAGTTTTCACGCTGATCGGGATTTATGTAACGGAAGGACGTGGAAGTTGGAGTACGCACAGATTCCTGCATCTGGATTTTTCTGTGCGTAAGCACATTTCTGCTTTTGTGCTTACGCCATGTTATAGTGCGAGTTCTATGCACGGTGTTATACATGAGGCCCAAGGTTTTTAAGACAGTGATAAAACCAGCAATAATGTATGGTGCTGAGACATTGGTCAGTAAAAGAAGTGCTGGAGAAGAAGTCGGATGTGGCAGAAATGAGACTGCCGAGATAGATGTGTGGCATTACAAAAAATGATAGAGTAACAAATTAGACAATCAGCAGTACACTGAAGGTGGGAGAGCTATCTACGAAATTACATGGAAAGCAGGTTGGGGTGGTAGTAACATGTGATGAGGAGAAACAAATATGTGGGCAAGAGTGATAAAATTGAAAAATAGGGAAAAGGAAATGAGAAATGAAGCAAAGGTGGAATGATAAAGGAAAAGAGTGGAAGGAAAATGGTTTGACTGAAGAGGGGGTGCAGAACTACAGTATATAAAGAGAGATGATCAAGCATATCAACCCCACATAGAAGTGGGAAAAGATGAAGAAGGTTTGTAATATGATTTGTTAAAGCACTACATAAATAAACATATGAATTTTCTCTGATACATTAATACATTTATTAATTCATCAAATTATTTAACTTTCTGGCCTTAGTCCTTTAGATTGAATATGTCCTTTCATCATTATTTTAATCAGCATCTTTCAATACAGGATTGTAGAATAAAGATTGGCCTTTATACATCTATTTGTCCTTTTTTTTAACCAACTACATGGCTGGTAGGAGCTGGGACATATAGCAAAAGAAATGAACCCTAGACAGGCTGACAGCCCATTGCAGTTGTTTTTGACTATATTTTCTTTATTGTTTCAAATATGTCCTATTGAATTTATTATAGTAAACTGCTGTTACAATGTAACAGCTGGTATGCTGTTATAATGGGAAAAATGTATATAGAATATAGTATCAGTTCTTTTCTGGTAGTTTAATTTAAAATCTGTGTGCTGAGATGGAAATTTTAAATAAGTTAGCTTCCTGAATAAGAAAGCAGAAAGATGGGTTCCCATGTTCTTTCAGTATGTCACTGACCTGCATTATCCATCCCAGCACTGCTCTTATTGCATGTCACTGAATTGTCTTTCTTATTAATAATCTCTGAAATTAAAACATTAACAATTTCATGTTACATACTAGAAGTACAGTATGTGAAGAAGAAACTCCCCTAATATTGCTATGATTCCTTTGAGGATGCCAGTCCCATTTGCAGCACAGAAATGTTGTCATTTAATGCTTGTTTCTCTGACTTATCCCTGGTAGACTGCTGGAACTGTAGATTTTTATTCCAAACAGTTGCCCAATCAATAACTTATTTTTAATTTCTTCTGATGTTATTGTTTAATAAATCAGCATCGTTCTGCTTTTATTCTGTATTCACAAAGACACAGCAGTGTGAAATACACATTTATAAACACTTAATATTTATATTTTTATAAATAGCTCAAATATTTTAGGTATTTTTTTAGTTCTTTATTTTTTATACATTTCTTATGTTGAGTTTTCAACTTTTCTACAATTGTAGAATATTACGTTAAAAAAATATAAAGCAGACACAAGAGCAAATGACAGTGAATGTTTAAGAGAGGCAAACTGAGTGTCATAATTACCTATGTGCTTATTAGAAATTTAAATAACTAGAAGTGTTACAAATGCATGAATAAAATCTTAAAAAGGAAGATTAAACAATGCACCTTTGTCTCTCACACATGCATGCTATATTCTTATAAAACTTTAAGAAATTCAGTTTGTGGATTGTGGATTAACACAGCAAATGCAGAAAATGGATTATAACAGCATTCTTAAATAAGGTATGAGTTTAAAACAAAATTTGACTGAAACAAAAACCTAGCCACATAAGACACTCCAGGACTGAATATTCACACCATTTCTCAAAAAATTTATATTTAAATACATATGTTTATCAGATTTGGTTTAGCTCTTGGAGAAACTAAATACACTGAATAGCAGTCAACCACCACTGTTTGGAAGGCTGCAACTAAATACTATTTTTATACGAAATCTTAAAAAAATATTCAAAGGAAACATTGCAAAAAGTGTGAAAGTTAGTTAATCATAATTAATTCTGAATACTGAAGTGTAATTTGCATTTGATCATTCAGAAGATGTTTTTCTAAAAATCATAGATTTGAAAAGAACATTTGTCTTCTGTATAATGTGTGGTGCACTCTTTTACACCAGACATTACTAAATGACATTGTTCTTGATGATTATTTGGAAAGACATTTGGCACAGTAGTTACTATTTCTGCATCTTCTTCCCTAGAAGTCTAAACTTACACACTATCTCCATGCAGTTTAGAGAGTCTTTGATATTTTTTTTTCTTTTTTTGTTTTAATTTTGCCTGAATTAACTATTTTGAACATTCAGTATCTTCTCAAATCACTATATTTCCAATTGCATATTGAATATGTTAGTTTAGGTTATTGAGACAGCTTGCATATCTCAAGTCAGATGAGTTTTGTAATGTTTAAACTTATAACATATATACAGACACATCAGAAAGACAGTCGCTCATAGTAATGCTTTGAAAGGAAGACTGCAGTTGTGATTTAAAAACAAAACAAAAAAAAAAACAAATAAGTGTCTATATAAATCCAGCATAACTGTGATTCATTGCCTTCACATTTAAAAAGTAAAGGTCGGGACAACAAAGCAAATTGCCAGTTGTTGTGATTCACATGAAGAACTAAAAATGCTATTATTGCTTTTCCCTAAAGGTTGCACTCACATAGTAGCAAGCACCAATATGCTAAACAAATTTTTACATAATTTAACAGTTCAAGGCCACTGAACACAGAGTAAAGAAGCGCTATTTTCAAACATGAAAATAAAATGTACATGATGCCTTTGTAAAGTGTTGAGAAAAATAAGATAAGCAGTAAAATTTAAATGCAGTCAGATTATGTACTATACGTGATGGTGTAGCATGTAACCAATTCACACTTGTAATGAAGACATTGAAATTTCTTTGTTTGGGGAGCTGCAAGATACCTTTTGTGAAGCACTTAACATTAGAATCCCTGAAGCCTACAAAAATATTTATAATGTACATCTTCATCAGCGTCTTTGTTTTGTCAATCAGCACTGGCAGCAAGCAGCCAGCTATCCCTTCCCCCACCAAGGTAAGTCAAGTCAGATGCATTTCCTCTGTCATTCTATATTTACACAGATCGTTGTAAGCGCAGAACACACATGAAATGTATGTATTGCAAATTACAATATTTCATTACCTATTGTGGCGCAATACCTTCCCCTGGACGCTAAATGGCCGTCCCCCTGGATTGGAGCGGTGCCTTGGTTTTCCGCAGGGATCCATGGAAATTGGAGTTGGGTGCAGCCCTGTTGGGTCCCACAGGCACCGCCAGGGGGTGCTGCAGCTGAGACTCCTGAGCCTGTATGGACAGCGTATTCGCCACACCCGGAAGTGCAGCCGGAACTCAGCAATCAACCACCTGGAGCACTTCTGGGTGGACTATAAAAGGGCCCAGCAACCACCACTCAGGGGCCAGAATTGGGAGGAGGAGGACGAGGTTGCCTGGGAGGAGTGGTGGAGGAAGAAGAAAAAGAGTGTTTTGCCTTGTGTTACTTTGTGTGCTGTGCTTGGGACTGTGTTGTGCCTGTGGGGATTACGGGGAAGACGTGCCCCACAGGTGAAGAAAAATAAAAGTTTATTTCTTTTATATGTGTGCCTCCGTGTCCAATCTGTGTCAGGTCGGGCGCATATGTGATCGCTAAAAGTCAGAAAACGACAAGGAGACAGACACCAATTTAAAGTAAAAAGCAATTTCTTTATTCTTGGTGGCAGAGAGACTGCAGCTCCTGAAAGTTCATACTGCTACAGACTTCTAGTCTGTCAGCAGGAAGTCTATCTCTCTTTATACTGAAGCGTATTGAAAAAAAATAAAAAAAGGGAATGCAGCAGTTCATCTTAATGTTATACATTGATTGCTATAGTATGTGTTCACTTCCTGAATTTTATGCGTGCAGAAAAGCACAGTGTCTTTTACAGATAAAAAAGTTGTTAGCATTTTTCACAGTCTTAAGTAAAAAAATACCCCTGCTTCGTCTTGCACGTAATCAAGGCCAGTTATAGGAAACTTGTCCTATAAAGGGTGTATGCAACTCAGGAGTTTTAGAAAATGCCCACTTCCTTATACGTTATGCACACACATTGCTTATAAAATATCAAGTGTTACATAAAGGTTAGTTCAGTACATTAGTTATAAAGAAATTACATTCTTATAGCTTTAACATCTGCATTAGATTACATGTGTTCAGTTAACTTAATCTATCCTTATTTATTAATACATAAGTGACATGTTTCTTATAGTTCTATTAGCACCATACTTTATTTTTTGGAAAGACTGAAGCACCTTAATTCTAAATATTCTTTCCCACATATATAGCACATTTTCACACTATATAATTCCTTACAAACACATTCCTAGATAAACACTTAAACACAGACAGACTTCAGCTCTGAGCATTTCAGCAGGTTGATGATTTCATCTGACTAAATGGGGGGTGGGGATGTTGCAGGCTGTGTTCTGCTAAACCACACATTTGCAAAATAAAAGCGGGCTTTTAGCACAGTTATAAGGAGTACAAGTTTCTTGGCGTATGTCAGGAAAATTTAAGGACGTCAGGGACAACAAAAAAAAATCATAGGCTTTAGGGATTCTAGTGCTATAGGACCATGGGGGTGAGTAGTATACCATGGTTCCTAACAAACAGACACATTTGAATTTCCAAGGTATTATCAGGCATTTCTACATGCTCAGATATATGTATATTTACTAAAATTATATCAGAGGTTAAGGAACAGTAGTTAATTGTAGTAAGTAATTGTGGTTAATGGACAAAGTAGCAGTGCAAATTTTAACAAAATGCTAAAATCATCCAAAACCCTTGAATGATTAGGTTTTAACCAGAATAACTAGAACAATGTTGATTAAATATGGGAATATAACATTTTTCACAGGAAGTGTTAGTCACCCTGTATAAAGTAATGCTAGGAATGGCATTCGTTTAATGTTATTTTATGGAATTCTTCAAGAGTCTTAAAAAAATCCAATCCCCAAGCAAGCTTCCTGCGGCAAGAACCAAGCAGGTGCAGAAGGCTGAAATATTTTACATAAAAAAAAGATTTGACTTCACCAGGCCTCAGCCTTTATCTCCAGACAATCACTCACTCAAAATATACAATCAATGTAGAAACACTTTAAGGTAGAGATGTTGTTCTCGGATACTCCAGTCCATAAGTATAGGTACCAGCTTTGTTTTAACCTATAAAGTGTTCACTTCATTGAAGTTATTTTAAAACTAAATAAAGACTAAATAAAATAAATAATTTCAAAATCTCCATCCAAAAAAAGAAAAAGCTTCAAAAGCTATTTGACCAGAACCAAAAAACAAAATCTAAACATTATTCAAACAACAAAGCCACAAGTCAAAAAAAAAACAACTATGCAAAACAAAAGGTCCAAAAGTCTTTACCTGCCATTTGCTAGGTAAACTGAAATAAGCCAACAACAGCATCCAGTAACTTGCTGAACAGAAACAAACCAACGTGTCAGTGAAATAGATTAACAGAAAACAGCAAGGATATATTCATCTAAAACATGATATTAAAAACAAATAGTATAAAATAAAGAAACAAAAAAAGGAAAGACCCCCAAATACAGCAATAAATGCAGAACAAAATCCAGATGTGAATCCTAATCAAAATTATGACATCTCTATTTTGACAAGAGGAGAATTTCGAAAGTATTTCTAAACTTTAACAAACATTTTCATGGAGAAGAGCTCTAAATTATCTTAGACAAAGACTAGAAGGAGACCTTACAATCAATATCCCAGAAAGAAAATGAATTTAATTATTCATAAGGTCAACTGTTCATCTTAGCAAAAAGAGTGTAATTCAACTGAAAATTGTACATTCAACATACTTATTCAGGTACGTTTAGAGCTTATTTCAAACTCCTTCTGTTTACAAATAATGTTAAAAAAAAGCCAATGGAGTAAAATAATTAAACAAACAGTAAAAATGCTGCAAGAAAAAAAAATAGCACTGTTACAGCTCATTGTTGAAATAGAAGGTGTGAATCAAGAATCCAGAATCCACCTCATAAATGTATTACCTGACTAATACCATAGTACAGAGAAGCCCACTCATTCCAGGAGGCTGATCAACCTGCGTTTAGAGAGTACAAGGTTACATGATCCCTGCTGCATACCTGTGGCGGTGAGAGAATTTTCACAGAAGTAACACCTGCCAAGAATCAAAATGAAGCCCAGCTGTAGTGAGGCTGTAATGCTATGTACTATGCCATCTATTTTTTTAAATATTACATACTTGTTCTCAAGAATAACTACTTAGCAATGTAGTTATGTAGTCCTGCATGCATCCGTGTGTTGATGTAAATGTTTAATATATATAATAAATGTGTTTATCAGTATTATTTCACATTTATCTGATAATCAAACCTGAATATATCTGTTGTTGAAATATTAATTTAAATATGGCCACTTAAAAGTTTATCATTTGAACATGTTGTACCAGTAAGATCTTACATTATATTCGGATATACCAGTAGGGTATTTTGTTTGTAAAACTAATTAATTTCTCTCTTTTAAATAGAGTTTTCACACATCTGCTAGACATATTATTAAATTTAATGCTATGCTTTGCTTATGGCGTTGGTTTAATACAGTGATTTCTAAAGTACAGAGGAACAATTTTAATCAACTGAAATACACCCATTAACTCCAAGAAAAGATGAGTTACACGCAAAGCAGTGTAGATGGCCATCTGCAATAGATAAGTGACAGAATGGACAAGGGCAGTTTAGGCATCCGGTCATCATTCTTTTGACATATAATACAATACACTTGATGTCTGGATACGTCCTAAAGAATCATGCCTATTAAAACAAAAATAAAAATGTATACCTGTAATTTAATAGAAGCCAAAAACATTGTTAACATTTTCCAGCAACAGAAAGAAGGCCACATTTTACATCTGGATTTTCATTCACCCCAAGTCATTTTTTTTTTTACTTAATATGTTCAACTGGATGTGTACTCTTCCACACCATATTTTGTAGAAATGTTAAACTTGGTGCACTTTAAAAAAGACTGCAGGTACACTGCATGTAAGAAGGAAAACACTTTGGTCTCTTGTGTTCAATTAAATTCTTTTGTTCCTTCATGTGTCAATGGAAAAAAAAATCACCTCAACCCTAGGTTTTTATTATAATGTAAAACAGATGAAATGACAAGAATAAAATCAGTGAAGCAGATTAATTGTCAGAGCTAAATCACAAAGTAGAAAATGACTTGGCCTTGTCTTAACCCTGTCATTGCATAAGTCCCTGTTTGCACCAAACTCCAAGAGACATCTGATGAAAAAGACAATTAACCCTTTTCAGTCATAAATATTTTAATATATTAAATTGCCTATCCTATCCTTCAGTGAGAGTATCTGTGAGATTATTCTGCAGCAGTCATTTGGTGTACGGATCACTGCACATTTATTGAATTTTTACAAAGTCTAAGAATTCAGTTGTAATATACTGTATGTGCAGATGATGTTGTTTATTCTTTTACCATTTTTGTTTCCAGTGCAAACTTGTAATCCTCTGAAAACTTGCAAAAATATTTTTAAATGGTTACACTTTTCTCTGTAACCATATTGGTCAGATATACTTTACAGATGTTATAGTTTATAGCTCTAGGCAAGCAATGAAGTGTTTTTGGCTGGAGTACTGGACTCTCAATCACAAGGCTTGCTGGTTCAGTTCCCTTCTATGAATCACTAGGTGACCTTGAGCAAGTTACTTAACTTCCCTCATTTGTAAATAACTGTACTGTGTACGGACCTTGTAAGTCACCTTGAACAAAGCTGTCAGCCAAGTGTCTAATAATAATTAAATGAATAATAATAGCAGCAACATTAACAGTAATCTATGCACATGTTTTGTGTTGTATATATAATATTCTTACTGTTGTTCAGTATTGTTTGTCAAGTATTCATCACAGTAAGACAGTACAACTAAATCAGTTACCTCAGCCTAATAAGATCTGTTCTCATGCTGTCATACAGAATGAAATGAACTATTTCTGATGCTTGTGTTTTGGACTACTTGTGTTTTGTTCTGTGTGTTGTATTTACCCCATTTTGGCACTTACTGCACGCTCAACCTACCTGGACAGGGTTCTCTTTTTGACTTGCCTTTCTCAAGATTTCTTCCATTTTTGCTTTTCTTACGATATGTGTTTTTTTAGAAGTTTTTTCTTGTCTTTTTAGGTGTTTAGAGCTCGGGAGGTGTCAAAAAACAGGTCCTGTTAAACTCCATTGAGGCATTCTTTGTGTGATTTTGGGCTATACAAGCAATACATTGTTGATGTTGATGCTGTCAACAGAGAGTAGCATCTTATCGCATATTAAGACATGCAGTACCTGTCTCTTAATGGCATCCTTCCACTTTTGACCAAGCCTGCTAAGATGTATTACTCACGGTCACACATATATAATGCTTCATCAGTTGTGTCATTGTCTGATTCATTTTTTTTAGTGTTTTGTGTGCATCAAGACAGTAAGACATCATCTTACAGTATGTGCACTATAATGTTTTTAATTCTTATTAATGGCATTTGTTCATCTTTCCAGGTGATATAAACCTTGATAGATGTCAAAATAGACACAAATAACTAGCATGAACTGTTAAAATATGTCCAATTCTCATTGGTTTCATTTGTGCAAAAGCAAAAACGTCAGAAGTTACTAAATTATATTATGTAAAAACACTACTCCTTCAAATAATATATGCAGTGCTAAGATTTATTACTAGAGCAAAAACACTCATGCCTAAAACTTCAGTAATTTTTCTATTATCTTTTAATAAACTGATTCAAGTCTAATGCTTATATACACTTGAAAACATTTGCTTACACTGGAAAAAAATACACAACCTGCATAATTAGAAGTAGATCTTTGCAAGATGGCACACATGAAAAGGGCATTGGGAACACTGGGCATTATATATCATATAATAAAGTCAAATTCTGTTCGCAAATATCTTTGGGTCAAAGGTCAATAAGTGACCTTAGACAACATGTCATCTGAGTTGAGGCCTCTGGACGCTCAGTTAATGACAGGCGCTGAAGTGTCAACTGACTATCATTTGGTTGTCAGCTGGCGGAGACAGATGGAGTGTCTCCTGGACATACCCAAATGGGTAGTTATGATATGTAAACTGGGGATATCCACAACCAGGTGTGAAGTGGGTTGGGGTGAGAATTAGCACCACCAAATATAGGGCCATGGTCCACTCCCAGTATCTTGGGGTCTTTTTGAAGCATACGGGTAGAGGGAATAGTCAGACTGACCAAGAAAAATGTGCAGCAGTAGCATTATACAAAAAAAAAAGTGGTAAAGCAGTAATTAATTTCTTGGGCAAAGCTTTCTTTTACATATCAGGCTATACCATCATCCTCACTTATGCCCAAGAGCTCAAGGTTGTGACATTAAGACTGACATCATGAGTTATCTTGGTCAGGGTTACTTTGGTTATTCTGTGTAATAATCTAGTTAAACGGCAAGGGCATGTATTTAGATCTGGGTGCGATCCACTGGGTTGTTCTAGGCATGGCTGACTATGAGAAGACCAAAATGGGGGTCAGATCCATGACAAACCGTAGGGATAATATTTCTCTACTGGTTTCAGTGTTTGGGATTTCCCAAGGAGGATCAGGAGAAAGATATTAGGAGTAGAGAGGTCTGGTTAGTCCATCCGCCTCAACTACAATCTTCACCAGGGAAAGTTGTGTGAAAATGATAATGATGGTGACTGCAGTTTCCACTGTCACACTCAGACATTGGTATTCTTTGCCTAATTTAATATAGTTATAACACAGTGCAAAGTTCAGTGTAACATAAAAGTACCTTGCAATATACTGTATGCACTGAAAAAGACATAACTGAATGCAGATTTAGTGACGAGTAATGAGTCCACTATGACTACCAGGCCCATCTTATAAAGGTGTCACATTTCACATATACCATATGTCGGAGATGGCAGGGAAGGGGTGACCCGGCCGGGACGCCCAGGAGGACCGGAGGAGGGCTTACGCCTTCCCCAGACCATGTGGGGGTGACCGCCCTGGTACCTTTGGGGGCCATGAGTACAGAGCTTTGAAGCTCAACCCTGTAGGGGCCAGTGGTCACCGCCAAGGGGCACCCCTATGCCTTTGGAGCCCTGGACCTCAGCACTTCCGCCACACCCAGAAGTGCTGGGGGGAAGAGGAGCAGGGACACCCGGAGTGCTTCCGGGGATGCAGACGGCACTTCCACCACACTGGGGCGTGTCGGTGGAAGATTGCAGAGATACATCTGGAGCACATCTGAGGGAATATACAAGGGGCCGCCTCCCTTCCTATGGAGACTAGAGTCGGGTGGAAGAGGACGAGGTCTCTGGAGGAGGCAAGGAGGCTACCTGAAGAGAGAGAAGGCATTGTTGTGTTGTGGCCAGAACTTTGGGGACTGTGAGGACTTGTAAATATGGCAAATAAACGTGTGTTGGGTGACATTGACGTGTCTGCCTGTCTGTGTCTGGGCTGGCTACCACACATAGTACAATTTAATGTAACATTTTTCCTTCCTGCATCATATCTTATGTTTACTTACATTGCATCTGCCACACATTTCTCTGAATTCAGTCCAGGTCCAATGATTTGACTGATTCTACTGTACATTACCTACCATCTCACTCAGTTTTATATCATCTGACAGCTTAACCAGCTTGTTACTTACTATTAGGACTATTTATATATAATTAAAAAGACCAGTTAGCAAACACTAATTACTGAGGGACACAACATTTAATATCATAGAAAAAACCTACCATAACTCTTTGATTCCCGTATTCCTAATACCGCTAATGAATTTGTTGTGGAAACATTTTTTGTTTTTTTAATTCCCTTGATTTACAATTGCGATTGTGTTATTTCACAAATGTATTACTTTGTTCAAGGATATACTACTAAGTACTGAGACTTGCAAGTTTGAATCCCATTTTGCACAAGTTGGCTCTTAATGTTATCTGGTGGTATTTTGTGCATTTATTGTTTTATAGGAATATGTACAGAGGCAGGTTTCAGAATCTATTTGCAGTAAAAGTAAGACGCACATTATCCAGAGAAAATCTTAATCACATTAGAACCAAAACATGAACACATACAACACATGTTGGCAATTCATTGGACTTACACTAGGCATCCATTTTTGTACAGTTCAGAAGCAAGAATCCATACAAATGTAATAATAAACAAATTACATATACATATATGATATATACACAAAGTGTTAGAGACTTTGATCTCTGTGAGGCTCCCCGCTTGCAGCATCCCCCCTCTCCCAGATCTGCACAATGGCATCCAGTGAAAAACACTAGTATACATGTATTGCATTGACCTTTCCCCCAGTAGTGCTTGTTGAGTTATTGCTTTACTAAAGATAAAGTTTCCGTTTGTTATTTTCTTACAATACAATTTTATTTTATTAATTTTTGGCCTGATTTCCCTTTTACTGTTTACTATTGTAAATGCAAAGTATTCCATTGTTGATTTTACACCAGATATTTAATCCTATATTATTATATGTTGTCCCACTCCCAGCCAGTGGCACAAACTTCCTTTTTTGCACTATGTACACATACAGATTTTCCTTCGGAAGGGCTGGACTTTCTTCAGCTGCTCCCCCAGACATTAAATTAAAATACTAAAACTTAGACAAAATGTTCTTTAAATTTGGCAACCCAAAAATATCAGAGTGATAGGAGTAAAAGGATTTTATTATTATTTTTTTTTGAATTTAGGAAAATACTCCTAACTTCACCAGGATTTAGGAGAGCTTTTGTGCTGTCCTAACTCATTTTAGGCAGAGATAAGCAAGTACATTTTGGGAACAGTGGAATGTTTTGGAAACACTAAACAACAATGAACTTGTAAAGACATCAATTTGACAGAGATTTAATAATATTCATAACAAATGTATGCTTTCCGTTCTCCCCCTCCATGTTTAGAAGCCATGCGCTGTCAGTCAAAGTCAAAGTATTGGATACATTACTTCACAGAAAAAATGTTGCTTTGCATTAGTGATAATTTGGGTATGTCACAACCATGTATTTCCAAAATTCTACACCAATCTTTAAACATCCTTACAACACAAGAGGTAATTCGCAGATTTGTACATTTCCCCACTACTCCAAATGACATGATGTTCAAGCAAGCTACATTCACACAAATCACTTATGTTTTGCACATAAACATCATTACCCCAAGTGTGGATGAGCATTCATATGTGAATTGCATGTGATATTACAGTAACAACACAGAGTTGGTCATGGATACAAACTGTATTGTTGTAGTCAGCATATTACCCTGAAGATAGGTAGGGCTAGATGGTGGTTGAAAATGAAATTTCACACAGGTACACTGATCTCTGTATTCCACTAACCCCTGGAACATTTGCATTACACTTTATAAACTCATAAAGTTTCAAGAAAGTAGGTGCAGACTCCCAGGGCATTAGATAAAGAGAGCCGTGCAGAAGATAAGTGGAGAGAAGCACAGCACAAAACTTTATAAGACGATTGAAAACAATAAAAGAATGAACATGACTTCAACAGCAGCCCAGGAATAGCCATGGCTAGTTTTAGCAGCTGTTACTTTACATGGCATTCCCCATGGCCATAACAGTGTTAAGGTAATTCTTTTGAAAGTACAGCTGTGGATCATTCATTGTTAAATAAACATACTCATTGTCAAGCTTTACTCTTAATCGATGTGTGTGTATCGGTCTTTTCATCTAGGTGCTCTTTACCATATTATTCTTGATGTTGTTATGAAGTGGCAACAATTACGGGCAGCTTAGCTCAATACCTTCCTTGTTATGTTTCCTTTTTCTTCCTTTTCTACTAATTTGAATGTTTTAGTATTTTCTTTGTTGTGAAGCTTTAGCCTTAGTATCAGAAAACTATAAAAAGCCACGATTTTCAAAGAAAGTACAAAATGGCTTCTGGAGTACAATTTATGGCTTGAGGTGAAGTCCTACTTTTCACTGGGAGTGATTGCAGGATGCTGCATAACCACTTTTAATGTCCTACACTGACTTTTTGTGCAATTCATTGGAGTAATTCTGAGATTCTTGATAAATATGGGCACTGACCCAGGAGCTCTAGGCATTTTTCTTTACTTAGAGTAGCTATACATTTCATTACAGATCTACACTAACACTTAAATAGACTGCAGTTTTTTGCGTTTTACAAGACAAATTACTTTGTTCCTACCAAAATATTTACCATATGACTTTTTTCTGTACTCAGCGCAATGCAAGGTTCCCACAAGGTTTGCCCAGGCATACTGTAACATTTTCTGAATGCTTTAGAATGATGTAAATACTGTATATATACTGACAAACACCACCTTGAATGCATTCCCCATTAATAGCACTTGTTCATCTTAATAGACTCCACACAGTTCAACAATTATCTATGTTTTTGTTCCACTTAATTAACCTTAATGGAATACACTGAAATGCTGCAGTGTCACTGAAAGTTTTTATCCTGTACTGCAAATGCATTGTAATACCATAGCAATGACACAAATTTGACTGTTTATACAACATGAACTTATGTAATCAAAAAGATAATATTAATAATTTAATGATAATATATAAAATATCTTTAATAAAGTATGGATTACAAAAAACACACAATGTACAATAAGTAACATCCTATTTATTATGTATTTTCACATTTTGCAAACTTCTAAGTTCAATAATTTTCAAATAGTTATAACATTCTACGTAAATGGAGACATATTGACTGATATTTGCAAAAATTATGCATTAATGTACCACTTAAAATCTATTAGAAAATTAAAATGATCAGTTCTATCAACACCATTACTCGTGGGACATTTATCCCAATTTCATTGTATGTAGAAGTATGTTCTGTATTTTATGTAAGACAGCACACAGATTAACTAACATAAGGCATTAATGTAAAATATGCGGCAGATATAATGACAGCAATTGTAAAACCTCTAATGAAGGACCAAGTACCAAAAATTACATTTTCCTTCAATGTTATAGATCAGTGTTTCCCAAACTCAGTCCTGGTGGATCCCTGTGGCTGCAGGTTTTTGTTCCAGCCAGATTCCTAATCAGTGACAATACCTGATAGCATTGATCTCATTTAATTAGTTGGTATCTTTTTTTTCTTTTATTCAACATTCAGAAAAGCTTAGCAGCATGATTTTTAGATTTATAAGATATTTAGAAATATTTCTGCTTTTGTTATAATGCTTAACTCTCTTTTGTTGATTTCATTATACTTTGCCCTTTCTCTGTTCAGTTTTTCCCCCTTTGTTGTATCTATTTAATGACAATTTAAAACAAGCAGATCAGACACCCAGGCAAACATCACTGAATAATCAAAGGCTGCAACTACTTTAGAGTCAGACCCACTAATTTGTAAAAATTGGATCAATTAAACAATTGGAAGACCTAGAAAAGTAGAATGGAATTCAAGATGAAAATACTGTTAAAAAGAAAAAAATACATTATTCCTATATAACTGCTTGGTACATTTTAATTTTTATTTAATTTTTTTTTTTTTTTAGCAAACTTAGTTTTCTAATTTCTACATTGTTCCCTAAACACAGAACTTGGGAAATATCAGTTCACTTAATTAGCCCAGGAGTCCAATTAAAAACAGAATTGGTTAGCACAAAAACCTGCAGCCAATGGGGTTCATCAGGACTGAGTTTGGGAAACACTATTATAGATAAAAAGGAATATGACATTTTCTGCTGTTGTTGTAGGTAAAAGAAGTAATTAAAGTGGACTAACATAATAAATAAAATACCTAAAGCACCCACTATGCAGTCTAACGCCTTACAGTGTTTGACCATAGAAAACATTTTTGCCATTTCTCTTATAAAAGCACTTCTTAAATACATTTCCTCTTACCTACTTTCTCTCTACAGAAGCTTATGATATTAACTCTAGCTAGTGAGCTTTTCCAACAGCAATATCAATGCATACAGACTACATAAATACTGACTGTGTGGGTTTTGGAAACCGGTCATATAAAGTAACTTTTACATGAATCTGGAAAGCTCTAGCCTTTTCATTCTAATATCAAGCTGAAATGTAGGCATAATGCTACCTAAAAAATAATGCACAAGGATTCACATTATTCAATGCCCTACTATATATTGCTTTGCAGATATAACAACGATCATTTTCATAAATGTCTCATTTCACAACATGTATTCTACTAAACAAAATAATAAAAAGCAATATATACTGTATCCAAGGATAGAGTGTTAATGATAAAAACCAAAAGATATAAATGGTATTGGGTAGTACTGTACAGCAAAATGCATTAAGTTGAAAAAGATAAACTGAATAACTTGTATATATCTAATGAAATATGAGATTTTACACATTCCTTCTTGGTTCAGAGGTTCTTCCTAATAAGTTCTGTTACGCTTAAAGACCACATCACAATATTTAAATACAGTATTGTAAACAGAAAAAAGAAAATTAAAATGCATCAAATCATAATCAACATGCAAAGCCCCACCTACCTAGTTCAGAGAGCCATGTAAACAAAAGTCCTATTATGAAATAATTCCTTACATATAGTGTGGTCCAGATCTAATTATGCAATTTTCATTATGCTATAACTTATTAAGTTTATTACATAGAGAATTCACAAAAATTCTTCTTGTTGCCAATAGATGGCAGCACCTGCCCTGCATTCCAAAATGGCGGGGAGACGGTTGTCAGTTGAACAGCGGGTGCGATGTGTTCGCCTTATCATAATTGCATATTTAGATCTGGAACATCATGTACACTGTGTCACCAAAAGTATCTTCACACCACTTCAAAATGTTGATTTAAGCTGTTTTAGTATCATCCATTGTTAACAGGTGAATAAAATCAAGTATATATCCGTGAAATCTCTATTGACCAACATCCGAAGTAGAATGGGTTGTATTGAAGAGCTCAGTGACTTTAAACGTGACACTGTCATAGGACAGCATCTTTGCCACAAGTCAGTACATGAAATTTATGCTGTGATAGATCTGACCCAGTCAGCTAGTTGTAAGTGTTATTATTGTGATGTGAAAGTGTTTTGGAGCAAAAACTGCTCAGCCACAAAGTGGTATACCACTGAAGCACAAAACATGTTAAAATGTCCTATGCTCTGTTGTATCACTCACATCATCCTTACATTGTGCACTTCCTTTTACTGTATGTATTTGTTGACACACAGTCTAATTCTTATATCTCTTCCTTCTTTATTATTTGCATCCTACAAGCCATATCATTTCACTCACATTTTGTTCTTCAGTTGCTTTTTGGACTCCTTGGGCTATTTAGATTGAAATTGTAGAGGGATCTTACACATAGTACTGTAGGAAGGCACACCAGGAATATTAAAATGCACAATTTATTGAAAATGTAAAGAAAAATTAAATAAAAGCATGGCCGTTGGAGAAGGATTTGTCTTAAGCATCCATGCCAACAGATGAGACTAATTTCAGTTTGCTATTGATGAAGCACAACAAGGAGCGTGTGAAGTTTTCTAGGAAAACAATTTTGAAAGTCTTCTAATTCTAATGATTATTTTTTTTGATTCTCTTCCAATCTAATCACAATCCCCAACAAACCCAGTCACAAAAAATAAAGATCTTAGCCTTCTAAAGAATAATTAATTTACTGTATGTACTCGCAGGTGCGGCAATGCGATGTATCAGTGTGTGCTGCTAACCTCTCTCTCGTTCTTTATCTATTGCGCATACGTGACCACACAGTAATACCTGAACTATTCTGAAGCAACATTTGCACTGATTTGTGTTTTTTTGTATCTCACACCCTCATACACCCTTATCGTAAGAGCATAATTTATATACGATGGAGCGTTCAATTAGAAGAAAATATGAAGCTAGTTTTAAATTAAATGTCGTAGCGAAAGAAATTGGTAACTGCACTTCTGCAACAAAATTCGATGCGTCCGCAAAACTGATGTGAGATTGGAGGAGGCAAGAAGCAGTAAAAAAAAAAATGTAAGTGTCGCATTTCTCAAAGGGTGTAAAAGGGTGTACAAGTTGGGGTCTGATTTTATTGTAGCTGCAGAGATGTAAGGTGTTGTCAAGCATGGGTAAACACATGCCGAAAGAAATCTCAAAGTCCAAAAGTTTGTTTTTAAAATATTTTGTGAAAGTTAAAAGCAAATAATCCACACAAGAATAAAAGAAAAAATAGTTACACACGTAGAATAAAAGGCAAAAAAAGAAAAAAAATGTATCTTCTATAAACTTAGCTTTTCTTGAGAAACTTTTATTACTGTACTTAAAAGTACTTTACTTCTTTCTTTACTTAAAAGGTTCTTAATTTCTCATATACTTAAAGATTCTTAGCTTCTTCTTTCTATACTTAAAGGTTCTTAATTTCTTCTTCTGTATGCCTTAAGCATATCGTTCAACACTTAAATAAGTGCTGTTTTACGAGTTACTTCACACGGTTAAAACCTTATGCCTTCCCTACCTTACTCATGGCAAGGCTGTCACTTACTAGAGAATAATGTTTACTCAAAGCTGTTAGAAATGGCAAGAATATACCAATACAATATACCCATAGATTATGCATTGTCATCTAGTAAAATATTCATGAATCATATAGAACAAAGAAAATGGCTCTTACATTTATAATCGATTTTTCGGGTTTCAAGACCCGACTTATATGTGAGTATATACGGTAATTACCATTTTATTTAGTTTTTACATGTTTTCATTTACTTTTGTATTGTACTATATTATTTATGATCTTTTGATTTGGAAATATTGTCAAGTGAAAATCATAGGTCATGCTTACCCTACCAACCTTTTTTTCTGTTCTGTGAAAAATAGCTTGTAAAAAGACCACAGAAACAAGAAAAAGGTTTAGGGATCCATCCCGTATATTATCAGAAGTTATGAGCGCTGTAGCCTAGTCACAAAAGACTGAGTTCGGAATGGAAATGACTGTGGATGGCAAGTGACTGCTTTTATAGGCGATGGAAAGGAAGAGGAGGATCCAACAGGGCAACGGTGCAAGTGAGATCAGCTGGAGGGCATGGTCTGGAGAGAGAAGTGGAAATTGGTTAAGCTGTAGTCAGTCTTCTCTTTTGTGGATCTGCAGAGGAGGGAGAGGAAACATTAGTGCACATCATCAACACTCAACCCGGCGTTTTACCCTTAATTAAGCCCATAACCTGCCTCCAATGTGAATATGTCTAACAAGCTCTACTATATGTATCCATGGTACTTTTTGGTTCATGTTTGCATTATATAAGGGGGCATTTAAAAGGTTATACATTAATGTTACTATACCTTAATTAAATCCTATTTAGTCATTAGTCATTTTGTCACTTGTCACAGCCTTTTTGTTTTCCTTGTTTTTGTAATAAAGGACTTACTGTAACTTCATAGATTTTTTAAATACATTTCTTCATTCCTTACCTTGGCATTATACAGTTTTCTCCCATTATTCTGGCTGACGGCTTTTAACTCCTAAATTCTGACACAAAATGCATCCCTTTAAATAATCTCAATCAATAGGAACACAAAGGTAAAAACACTGTTAACATCATTTTAATAAAAGATGATTATGCTTTTTAAGATCACTTAATTCTTCATACTCTAGTCGTTAGCAGTCATGTACAGGTCCTGTTCTTGCATACTTTATGAGAATTTATAGACCTTGTAATGGGCTGTTTGTTCAGCAGATGAATTTTACAACCTTCTGTAAATGTGATTTTTTTTAATTTCAGTTACTAAGGATTATTAAATGTCATAATTAAGATATTAAAGTAATCACCAATCTTTATTAAATGGAATATAAAAGCTTTCAGGGTAGCTAGAAATGTTAATACCTTGTCATGGTTAGGCTTAAATGCTTTCTCTAATTCAACCTGTAGTATTAACATACTCATTACTACTCGTAGATGCACATCTCTCTTTGGAAAAAAGCTAACTGGCTACCCTGTGGTCTAGAGTTCTGTTAACATCCTCCACTTCATCACAGAAAAACAACTATTCTCTTCATAATGCTTCAATAAAACTCAAGACTCCTAGCTTCTTCTCATTAAACTTTAGCTCTTACAAAATTATCCTGTCTTTCTATTTCACCAGCCTTGGAGTTACTCCTGTCAATCGCCTAACATTTGAAACTCAGATCTCTGCTACATTAAAACATATGCATAACATCTCCAGAGAGACTCATGGTATTCGTGCTAGTACTGTGGTGCAGGCACAGCAGGTATACCCCAAATCAGGGTTACTAACTTCAAAACATGTGGCAGCAGGTGGTGGAAGTGAGCTGCAATGACTCAAGTACACTCTGTCCACTGATGGCAAAGGATTATGGGGCAATCAGGACGAGTTCTTTATTTTAAATTGAAATAAATGCCACTAGTCTAACAATTAATTAAACTGTACTAATGATCATTACATGGGTACATGGATATTGCTGGTTCTGCTGAAAAGCATGTTTTTTGTTAAATTGCTGCTCGATCTGCAGAAAAACTATTACAAATAAACAATACCTTATTATTATTATTATTAAAGAGAAAATTAACTTACATTAAATACGTACTGCACTGATCCAAATTCAGTTTGACCAGAAAAAAGTCCACAGACTAAAAATGTGCTGTATGATGTGATGTAAGTAAGCTAAGGACGCTTGTTGCTTTTTCAATATGTATATCTGGTTACTGAACAAGTTTTATCAGTTTCAGATACAGCTTATGAAAGTTTTTAGAGTTTCAATCAGGGAGGGACTGAAAATTCATCAACGGGTAAACACACACACTTCATTTGCAGAAGTCATTTAGATAACTGCTTATGAGCGACAAGAGCATTTTGAGTTTATTCACAACAGTGTTTTGGAAGCATAGATGTGAAAGAAAAAATGCAAATGTACAAACAAATGACTTTACCACTTTTACCTGGGCAATGTTTGTAAATCTTAAGGTGACATTAAAACAAAGCTCTGCTTAATATATGCTTGACAAAAAGCACAGTACACAGTTTGTCTAGCTGACCCAGTATTAAGGGGCTTTGTTAAAAGCTAGCACACTTGCCCAGCCCCTTCTTTCAGTCTCCATTTCTATTAATAGATATGCCTGATTTGATTGTCTGAAGTGAAGTGTTTAATAGAGAGAATATTTTTTTTGAGAAAGAATGAAAGATTTTAAATATACACTATTACAAGGAACAATTATTACTAAAAACAAACACAATCTTTACAGTCATAAACCATCAAAAGGATATTTAAAAAAACACATTTCAAAAGTTGGTATTGGAATTACAACCAAAAACAGAGTTCCTCATTCTTAATTGTACAAACTGCTTCATTTATACACCAGTGGCTAATGAAAGTTTGCAAGCTTAAATTCATTTTATAAAAGTTATAATGAAGAAGCACTCTTGCTTTTACTAAGGCAGTAAGCAATCTCTCAATCAGTCTCTTTTTCATTATTATTTTTTGTTCTCTTGACTTATAAATACCCATTTTTGCCTGGCCCAACAAAAAATTGCCGATCCTGCTATTACTTTTAATGTCCCTCGATTCAGGTACTCCACAAATAAATACAGACTCATTAAAATACAAATCCAAAGCATTAAAAATTGAATTAAGAATAGTTAAAAGTGGCTGAATCCTAAAACAAAACAGAAAACAATGAAAGACATTCTTTCTTTCAGAACAGAAAGGACACTTATCACAAACTCTAGGGTCAATGAGACAGAGTTTACAGTGATGATCCCATGCAGGATCCTCCACTGCAGATCACCAGTCCTCTTATTCAATGTTGGCCTGTACAGACTGCCACAAGCTGGGCGGTAATTGCCTAGTCCCTCCAGTCTGTCTCTGCAGGGTGTGTCCAGAGCCTTCCTGAGCTGACAGTTTACAAAGTTCTTTCTCTTCTGCAACATCCTGCAGTCTGCAAGTCAAATACAGTAAAGGTGGACAGACCTTCAAACTCTCCCGCTCACTCTCTCAGTCCACTCACAAAGTTCCGCCCATTTACCATTCTTGCAAGAAAGAAAGAAAGAAAGAAAGAAAGAAAATGCACTGCTGGGATGCACTTTCCAGAATTAAACTGAATAAATTACATACATAAATGTTATCTTCATTCAAGTAGAACAAAAAGTTAATGTTTTATTTCTTGAAAAATACAACCACTTATACAGGATTACACTTAAGGCTTCCACATAGTTAAGCACAAATAAAGTGAACAGCCTTACAAGTATTTTTGAAGGGAGTGCTTGTTCTTCCTTTCTGAAGCAGTTGCTGCACAGTGCACATGTACGTTTCTGCAGCTCCTCAAATGTTTTAACTTGCCAGGCCCCCCTCGACTGTCAGTGGGGTATGATCAGTATGTACAGGTGTTTACGCAAGTCACAGGTAACGTTTTCACTGATAATCATGTCTAGATCATCAAGATAAATAAGTTAAATCTTGTGTGTCTGGGCCACTCAGTGTGTATCTCAGCCAGCATGTACGGAGTGGTGTAATTTATATGCATTTCTTTTTTCCTCTTCTGCTGGGAAAGTGCAGTATTTAAAATGACACATTATTACATTGATTCAGTTTTCAGCTATATCAGTGTATTTGTGAGGTCTGCATAGTCTGTCAGTTTTCCTCGATGTTACTGAAATGGCTCCAAAGAAGTGAGTATAGGTGTTTTTTTTTCTTTATTTCACATTCATTAATTTTTATGGGAGGTAATGGCAGAGTTTAATTCTTTTTATATATTAAAATCTGACAAAATTGCTTTCTGAATATTGTTCGGAATTCAGAGAACAAATATTATGGAAACAGAAAAGTACAAAGCCTTGTGGATCCTGTAAGAACATGATTACGCAGAAAGGAGTGTTGGGGCACCCATGTGCAAACCCTGTATAACTATCCATCCATCCATCCATCCATCTATCCATCCATCCATCCTTGTCCGCTTATCCGAGGTCAGGTCGTGGGGGCAGCAGCTTGAGCAGAGAGGCCCACACTTTCCTCTCTCCGGCCACTTCTTCTAGCTCTTCCGGGAGAATCCCAAGGCGTTTCCAGGTCAGCTGGGAGACATAGTCCCTCCAACATGTCCTGGGTCTTCCCTGGGGCCTCTTCCCGGTTGGACGTGCCTGGAACACCTCACCAGGGAGGTGTCCAGGAGGCATCCTGATCAGATCCCCAAGCCAACTCATCTGACTCCTCTCGATGCAGAGGAGCAGCGGCTCTACTCTGAGCCCCTCCCAGATGAATGAGCTTCTCACCCTATCTTTAAGGGAAAGCCCAGACACCCTGCTGAGGAAGCTCATTTCAGCTGCTTGTACTCGCGATCTCGTTCTTTCAGTCACTACCCATAGCTCACGATCATAGGTGAGGGTAGGCACGTAGATCGACTGGTAAATTGAGAGCTTTGCCCTACGGCTCAGCTCCTTTTTCACCACGACAGACCAATGCAGAGCCTGCATAACTGCGGATGCCGCACTGATCCGCCTGTCGACCTCACGCTCCATTCTTCCCTCACTCGTGAACAAGACCTCGAGATACTTGAACTACTCCACTTGGGGTAGGATCTCTCTCCCAACCCTGAGAGGGCACTCTACCCTTTTCCGGCTGAGGACCATGATCTTGGATTTGGAGGTGCTGATTCCTATCCCAGCTGTTTCACACTCAGCTGCGAACCGATTCAGTATAACTAACTTTCAGAAAAGAAAACAAAACTTGATTAAATGAAGATGTGTTTTCAGACAGGAGTATGGAACTAATTGATCAGAAAATAGCAACGCTTCTGGTTATGTGGACTTCCTGCAGCATCCAGGCAGACAGACGCCAGCAGTGACAGTGGTGGTGGAAAAGTAGTCAGGCTTCCAGTCTACAGAGGGTGGAAAACAGAAGGTGCTATCATTACTGTGCCAACCCCTGGAACGTTGGAGAATTACCATCACCGGAACCCTTAAACAATCTCCATGGTCACACAAGTGACAATACAAAATTTGGGGTTTGAATCCAAATGCAGTTGTTGTCCATGTGGATTGTACATGTTCTCTTCATCACTGCAGAGGTTTCCTCAAAATCCACAAGACAAATGTATGTATGTATTAAATCAGAGTGCTATTTATTTTAACACCAAGTGATTTATTGGGGTTTCAAAATAAGAAAACATTCATAGATAGGGAGCCACACTATTAATCTTTTGGACATGTCCCCATCTCCCCACACAGAAATACGGGGTGAGCAACAGAGGGATGCAATGCTAAATGCATTTTTTGAATAAGGGGGGTGCAGAACACACTCACAAGAGGACAGCCTTTATGAAGGATTTGATTAGTTTAAGCTAATAGCCAAGTCACATTGCGTAGACAATTAATTGCAAAGTAAAAACATGGGAGGAACAGTATATCAGCTAAGTTAGAGCATTGTTGAATATCCCAAATAAGTTGGCCGACCAACAAATAATAATGGTCCAATCAGGATTCCGAATTTAGCCAGAAGCTCATTCATTAGATAAAATAGCTGTTGGAAGTCACAGGAGTCAAGGCTCAGAAAAAGAAATAAAAGGAGATGTTACACTGGCAGTATGGGAAGCTCATTGCTGATAAGCTTTGGAGAGTTTTCAGCGTACATCTTGAAGTAGCATAATGACACCGGAACAACCTCAATGTGTATGGAACTTCAGTAGTAGCCCGAGAACAGCCTGTTTCAACAAATAAGGTGTCCCCTGGCCAGTAACAGTGGGGATGTATAAATAGTTCATTGTCTTTTTTTTCTAGTTATACTGTAAATAAAATAGGCAAAACACTGCTGTTTTTTTTGGATCTTCATTCTAATTTAGGAGTGCCTTGCTCCTTAAAGTTTTAAGTCGGTTGGTACAATATATTGCATTTATATGACCATATACTACACGCAGATTCATTTCAGATGTTAAACTACTCTACTCCAATTATTGAAAGGTGCTGAATATTCAATAAACAGAAAGGAAAGAAAATCAAAAATCTCAGAAAGAACATACAAATTTCACATTTACAGTGCATCGATCAGGCTAGAGACTGTAACCTGAAACAGCTGCTAACAACATCTGAAGCTTGTAATCCATAATATTAAAATAGTGACAACTGACCACCACTGATTCAATTTCCATTTAAGTCAATGTGGAAGGATGCACTAAATCAGTTTTGTGTGGATTATAATGGTGATATGGTCTTTTAAGTGCACATGTGGGCTAAAGAAAAGTCTATCAACTATGTTGGACCAATTATTGCGGCCAAATATGCAAACCAAGTTGTAAGGCAACAGTGCTAACTCGTGCATCATTGAGTCTCAAGCAACAAAATACGCAGATTAAAAGAATACCACAAACAAAATGCAACAAACAACCACAAACTAAAAATAAGGAAATAAAATATACTGTAGATCATTGATAGAGTTCCAATCTTTGGGCACACAATGACTGTGCAACAAAGTAGCAGCATGTGACTGGCTTGTTCCATTGTTCAAAGTCACTGCTCTGGGCACAATGGAAACGTAATTTTTGTTCGCCATGTATCTGTGCAGATGCTTTGCTTCTAATACGGTGGAGCACTTTAAAACACTGCTGAAAACACATTATTTTAACATGGCTTTCTCATAGCTTTATTTTAGTTTAATCCTGATGCTCTGTATATTCAATTAATTATCAATATCATTCCTGGGGGCTTCAAAATCCGTACTAACCCGTAATTTCTCTTCTGTTCTTTTTCTGGTTTTCTGTGGTGGCGATCTGCGCCACCACTACCTGATCAAAGCACCATGATGTCTCTATATTGACAGTTTTAAAGGCCAGAAGTCCACATGACCGTCATCATCAAGTTCTTCCATGTGAACCCTGAATACGATGAAGACTGATTGAGGTCATTTATGTTAGGTAGAATGCCTAGAGGAGGCTAGGCAGTCTTGTGGCCTAGGAACCCCTGCAGATTTTATTTTTTTCTTCACCTGTCTGGAGTTATTTTTTTGTTTTTTCTGTCCTCCCTGGCCATCAGACCTTGCTTTTAACCTATGTTAATTAGTGTTCCCTTATTTTAATTATTTATTTTCTTTTTCTTTCATCACCATGTAAAGAACTTTGAGCTACATCATTTGTATGAAAATGTGCTATATAAATAAAAGTTGTTGTTGTTTGCTTTGCACTTTCTTCTTTCATCAAGAAATAGTAATAAACCTTTAGTTTTTATCACTTCACAACGTGTCCTGTGTTTTCTGATGAGGGAAGGGAGAGGGAAAGGGTTACTTTAAGGCTTGTTTTTGAGATCGCTGCTGGGCACAAAGCTAATTTGCATGCATAATTAGCAATGCAGTGTTGCCAGCCCACAAGAATCAGTATTATATAGCTGGTGTCAATACTCGTAATAGTGCAACACATGAAAGATGAACATCTGGCAGTGTTTCACACCTTTTTTGTGTTCAGGACCCATTTTTATCTTTTCAAGTTCACTGACAACCCATATACATCCAATCAAACAGCCTTGTGGGTTGAAATAACCACAAGTTCAAGAAATGAGTGCAGTTAAAGACATGGAAAAATATTGCAGAACACTGTCAAGTGCTTTGGTGGATAGTTTTAGCACATTTTATTAGATGAAATTACACCAGCAACTTTCACGTCGTCAACATTCTTATGTGTAAGTTGTGCATATGGCTGCTACAGCTCTGTGAAGTCATGCTGGCCTCACAAAGCATCAAAGGGTGCTTGGAAAAAAATGTTTGGTTAACACTAGAATTTCCAGAGCCTACAAAAAAACTCGTAGATCCGTCCCACCTTAAATTGCTTCTCACCTCTCTGTGAGCGTCTTTTGTCCTTTAAATGTGTTGATAAGCAGCAAGCAGTCTGCTATCACATCCCCCACCGGTGCACAGTTTTCTCAGCTCAAGTCTGTTTACCTGTGTGTCAGTTGCTTGGAGTTGTATAGAGTGAGAAGTCAAGCAAAATCACACCTTTTATAAATACTATATCGTTATTTGGAACACATGCATTTCATGTGTGTTCCATGTCTACAACGATCTATGTAAACACATTGTTAAAAAAGAAACTTTTTCATGTTTTAGTAATAATTGACAAAATGTACACATGAAGATTATAATGTGTGAAGCCTGAAGTCCAAATATCAAAGAAATACTTTCACAAAAAGTTTGATAATCAAAACTTCATGGGTTCGATCCCTGACGAGTCCGTTTTGAGAAGTCAGCTGCTTTTAATCTTACTATTTTAGAATAAAAACATACATTTGATTTCAGTCTGTAACAAATGTATGATACTTGTAAAGGTTAGCTTTGTTTTTTTTTTTTTATTATTCAGTTTCATTCTCTCAATCGTGTTCACAAACCTATCCTAACACCCCCCGCCCCCCGACACTGCTGTTTTCACATAAAGACGCACTCTGTAGGAAGTAAGTAAAATTACAAAAACAAATTCTGCATTGTTACCATTCAAATTTAAAATTAAAACTTTGTCATGCTGCTCATAAATAAAAACAAAAAGGACATCAAATCTGTACACTTAATTTATAACTTTCTGCTACTAATGACACTGAATAAGTTAGTATTCACTATTGTTGTATGTAAACTGTCTGTATACTTTGTAAAATGCACATAATTAGTTATATAATGCCTCTGGATTTCAATTAGTGAAGGTAAAAATTGCTCTTTAAAAAATACCTTCTGATGTTGCTTCCAATCATGTGACAGCAGTGGTCCATAGAGCCATAAACAATATCATAAAATGTGTTTTGCTTTTGATCATGGACACCACCAAAGTTGAAAGTGTAAAATACTGGTAAAAATACAATAAAAAATGAATAGCCTCAATATCAAAAAAAATGTAAAAATATCTGAAAAACAGACTCAGCACATTCAAATCCCCTCAAATCATAACAGTGCAATGCTGAAGTACTGTATGTTGCCATTACTTTTCAATTAAATATCTTTTGATTTCATAACACTTCTGCCAGAGGCTTGACCTGAACAAAGTGATGCAGTCACATTATCCCTCAGTTGACTCATCCGTACTGATTTTCTGCCAAAAATGTCAATTATTTAATGTTGTAAGATGGGCCCTAGCAGGGACTGTAATTGCAATGACTCTGCTGTAGTGCAGGGCAGTAATCAGGCTGTAAAATATCCAGATGGCACATACATTGCCAGTGAACAGCAGGCCACCATCACTAGGAGAAGCTATGCCCCATTATGGAGCCTCAGAGCAAGTTACTACTAGGTTGTCAATGTGAGTGCAGCACACCAGGATATAATCAGAAGCATGTCTGAATTCAAGCAGTAAGGTGGCAGGAGGGAGACATATTATCTATTATGCGAGGGTCAGGTGTCTGAGGTGTCCACCGTTGCTCTCGAGGCATGTGCACTATCTGCTCATGTGCCCGCACACAACAACTCACCAAAAACAGCCTCAGTTGCTTTCGTCTGTGCTACAGTCCACATGAGAGAGACACACACAGGCGCGCGTGCGCGACACACACACACACACACACACACACACGAGAAAGAGACTCACACCGACAGGCAAACGAGAGAGAGATACACACACACAGGCACGAGAGAGACACACACAGGCGCATGAGAGAGAGAGAGACACACACACAGGTGCGCAAAAGAGAGAGAGACACACACACACACACACGAGAGAGACACACACACACAGGCGCGAGAGAGAGAGATAGACATACACACAGGCGTGCGCGAGAGAGACACACACACACACAGGCGTGTGAGAGAGAGAGACACACACACACACAGGTGTCCGCGAGACAGAGACACATACACAGGCGTGCACCTGCATTGCTGCAATGTTACTTTTCTTGGTTGTTTATTAAAATATGGATTTTTCAAATGTTCATTTTGTTCCCTGTGCTTAAAACTCATTAAAAGCTTTAGCGAGCGGTTCGTAGTGCTATAGCACAAACTCTTGCAGTGTTAGTTTTCTCTGTTGTTCAAGGTTTTCTCAGTGTTATTCAATGTTTTTACATTTAGTTTACTATTACGCTGTGCATTCTGTGTTATAATTAACTATATTTGTCAAAATTAGCTTAACATCTTAAAACAAAATATATTTACATATAGTTCGTATGCTCTGGAACGGATTAATTGTATTTACATACAATCTTATGAGGAAAATTACTTTGGTTCACGACTTTTGGAACGCATTATGGTCGTGAACCAAGGTTTCACTGTATATATAATCGACCATGGGGTACGCACGACAGAGCCCCGACCGCCAACTCTAACCCTCCTGCCGCGTCATGGGGAATGCATGACAGAGGCCTGCCCACCAAATCTCGCCCACCTCCCACGTCCACCCTTGCTCTCGAGGTATGTATACTGCTTGCTCATGTGCCTCCCCCCAACACGTCACCAAACATATCCTCACTCACTTTGGTCTGTGCTATAGTCCACATGCAGCTGTGAGCCACGTTGACTGTTCACGTTGATAATGATGCGGCATATGCTATGCCGCGGGTTGGCAAGTTATTTATATTTTTGTTCTTTTTGGCAACTCATGAGTGCACCCAAAAGACCACAACATCTTTAAAACTGTTTTGCCAAACTATAAAGCTGCTTTGTTCCACAAATTGCAACTACTTCCATATTTTCCTAATTCACATCAAATAAACATAACAGATAGTTCACATCTGCTGACCATAGTCTTTGTAGCCATTTATGCATGAGATGTCCTGAGGGCAGGAGACCACCATATTTGTTTGCATATATTGCAATAAACCCCCAAATCAACAGAATGCAATAATGGCATTTTTACATAACCAAGGGTGTCATCTTTCAAATAAATCATAACTGTCCATGTTTCCTGCTATCTTTCATTTGAAAATTGTGCAATTTGCACAGATATATGCTGAGGTGAGCAGTGCATCACAACTGAGTGAATATGCTTTTATCAAAGATCCCATCTACACAAGCCACATACAGTGAAAGAGTCATTATCATTGGATAACTGAGTTTCACACCCTTCCAAAGATGTAAAGTTGTCTATGATTGATCATTTACACTACATGTCACAGTTGTGTGTTAAAAGCACATAGTATATTGGATACACAACAGCAATTCTTTATGCATCTTTACACACCTTTATTCACAAGCTTCTATTAGAGTGCATGCATTGTTTGATTGATGTACAGTACAATAAGCTTGTAATAGGAAACGGTTTTCTTAAATAATAATAGCAAAAAAAAAATTTCGTTGAGAAAGTCCTAAGAAAGTTACAGAATGCTAATGATACGGAATTATGAAGAACTTGAGTCACACTTTGCACTCTACTGACACTGACAAGTTTGCTGAAGGACTTGATACTATGTTTGAATTGTGAGTACTGCTTTAAAGAGGCATGCAGTTTTACAGTTGAAGTGTCATGGGTTCAGTTATCCATGTTGTTGTATGTTCTCCTTATGTTAGTTTTCTGATTAGTGCTATTCAACTTCTATGCTGTACCCTCTTGAAGTTTCATGTGAGGACCCCCCTGCCCCTCCCTTGACAGAATGTTGCTGAATCACACTGCACAAACTTTTATGAAGGATTGCTCTTCAATGAAATGTCACTAAATCGCACCACTCCACACCACCACTTGCAGTTTTATGTGCCAAACTTCTCTCCTCCATCGATTGAATGTCACTGTTTCACTCCACGGTTTCTGAATATGCCTATTTTCAACTATCATTCCAAAAATGTGCTGTTTAAGTTAATTGGAATGGTTTAGCCATATGTGTGCGACCTGTCCATGGCTGCTTTTTGCCCTGCACCAAGGGCTGTCATAATAGGCATTATTCCCTGCACTGGGTAAAGCTGGAATGAAAATGTATGCAATTAATTAGTTTATTCCAAATGTGAAATGCAAAAAATAAAAACACACTAAACTTCTGTGGGGCAACTGCAAAAGAAGGTAGGTGAAGATGTGTAAATTGCAACATAAACCCCCCAAACTTTATAAAATGTAAGGCTTCCTCTGTTTTGTAGTTCAGAAATTGTTTCAAGGAATTTCATGAAACAATTTAGAAAGTAAAGATTTGGATGAGTGCATAATTATACATACATAAATAATCAGAATAGTATAATCTTCTTTAAAAAATAAATACATAACTGCAACTTCAACATTTGTGTTGAGAGATTATTTAGGTTTAAGAGACTAAATGTTTCTAAAAAGAGACACAAGGTTTTCAAATGTTTGTGCCAAATGGTATAACTTTTCACTGAACTTGTTGCAATGATAGTGGCACAAAAGAAAAGTGATTGTAGGGTTGTGCATCATGAAATATCTTGGTAACCCACTGTAAAATCCAGTTTTTTAGAGAGCACTTCCTAAAATGCCTCACTTTCTGTGCTTTATTTAGTTGGTACAATGTATAAAAAAAGAGGTTTTTTTCATATAAAGACTTTCTTTTTTTGAAAAATGTGAAGTGTTATACTTACTACTTTAAGCAGAATGTTAGCCATTCATTGTTGGGTATGTAATTTAGAAGCAATCATGCCGAAAACCCCTTAGGGCATAAGGGGTTAATGTGTGCAACAGTCAGCAAATTTCCATTCAGATTTGAGGCGCCAAATCACTGGAACTCTCTTTGTATATCCATTCACCATGCTGTCACTGTCTCAGTCCCTCTCTCTATCTCTCCTTCACTCCCCCAAACACACACACACCATTTAAACTCAGAGTGAATACCAACTAGTACTTTGACCCACCTGACTATGTAATGCACTTAAATGTTTCCGCTGTTCCTTTAATTCAGTAAGACTCCATTCTCACTACCAATGCTGAACTGGTCCACTGGCCTTGAAAGCTCTACTTAGAATTTATCATTTTTACCCATTCTGTTACTTTGTTGGTGGCACGGCGGCGCAGTGGTAGCAATGCTGCTTCGCAGTAAGGAGACCTGGGTTGGCTTCTTGGATCCACCCTGCGTGGAGTTTGCATGTTCTCCCGTGTCTCCGTGGGTTTCCTCCAGGTGCTCCGGTTTCCTCCCACAGTCCAAAGACCTGCAGGTTTGGTGCATTGGCAATCCTAAAATTGTCCCTAGTGTGTGCTTGGTGTGTGTGTGTGTGTGTGTTCCCTGCAGTGGGCTAGCGCCCTGCCCGGGGTTTGTTCCTCCTTGCACCCTGTGGTGGCTGGGATTGGCTCCAGCAGACCCCCGTGACCCTGTGTTAGGATATAGCGAGTTGGATAATTGCTGGATGGATGTTACTTTGTTTTAGTTTTATAAATATATAACTGTACCTACTCTGTCAAGCTCCCTTTATGTGTCACTGTTGCTGTGTTTTTAAGTTTTATTTGTAGTTGTTCTGTATTTTATTAAAAAAACTTGTCAAGAATACTTCCAGGGTTTTCCTTGTGTCTGTCAGTAGTACAATTCTTTCTTATTTTTTTAGCTGTATTGTTCAGCTTTCAAATTTAATAATGTATTCTAATGATATTAATACTGAAAGGTACTTTAAAATGTAACATAATGCAACATAAAGACATTTTTTATCATAGAAACTACATAGATAAACTACAGACTTAAATCACTCCATTACATACAAAGCACAATATAAGAAAAAAATGCAGTCTCACCTTTGTGTTCACTAAATAGAAAATATCTGGGATGTTTTTCTATTTAGCCCTTTGTTATGTTGTGAAATTACAGATAAATAATCAGTAAGTGCGGCTCTTGAAATACAAGGTTAGCAGTTTCAGTGAAGAAGACATGTAAACATTGAAAAAAAGATACAGATACTACACTTGTTCTTATAGGTTTAAGCGTTTTATTTTTTAAAAAGAAGAATGTTTAATTAATAAATAATAGTTTAATAATTGCAGTTTTATCTCTTTACAGAGTTTTTGATGATTAGTAGAGTATAATTCTCCTTAATAAAAGGACAAGTGCCTTCGTGTCTGTCCGGTTGCTATGTCTGTATCACTTCAACAGACGGCGCAATGCAAACATTTGCAGTAATGCATTTTATTACTACAAATGTGCCATCTATTAGAATGACAAATGCAATGCATTTTATTACTACATGCATTACAAAATTCAAATAGATGGTGCACTCCAAATATTAATGCTGATGTTTGCAATGATTTCTTAAATTGCAACCTGTCTTAAATGGGTAGTACAGCTAAAATTCCATTACTTTATAGTTCTCTTAGTCATTCACTCACCCAACCCCCCATACAGAAAGAAAAAGAAAAAAAGTGATTAATCTGTAATCCGACAAATTGTACCTCATTTTATACAACGGATGGCGTAAATCTTGTCAAACATTATTCTTTCCAAATTTCAGATAATGTAACGTCTCCATGCCATTTTGAAATAGACGATAGTATAAGATTGGTTCAGATGCAAAAAATGAAGAGCCAAACCAGAAATGTATGCCTTATAATCATTTTTAAGCGAATAAGTTAATTGTCCCTAATGTGTGCTTGCTCTGTGGGTGTGTGCGTGCCCTGCGGTGGGCTGGTGCCCTGCCCAGGGGTTGTTTCCTTGCCTTGTGCCCTGTGTTGGCTGGGATTGGCTCCAGCAGACCCCTGTGACCCTGTAGTTAGGATATAGAGGGTTGGATTATGGATGGAGTTCATACTTTATACTTCAAATGGGTTCATACTGTATGCAAAAAAATAAAGTCAAACTAAAGAATCACTGCATTATTTTTTTCTCCGTACCATTTTCCACACCATCTCAATTTTTTCTGGTTTGGTGCTGTACATAATCCATATGAACAAATTGATTCATTTAAAAGTGCTCAAGATAGAAACAAATGTGAATTTTTCCATTATATAATACAAAGATCTAACAGGAATATATATGCACCACTGTCTTTTATAGCATCCATGCCAAGTGGTAAAGGTTCGTACCTGCTGCCAGTTCACATCAATATCAGTGGATGTAAATAATATCAACAGGCCGGCATGTAGAGGGCAAAATCTAGATCGGGAGGGCCAGCTCTGATCCTGGAGAGCTGCAGTGGCTGCAGGTTTTTGTTCCAAAACCATTGCTCAATTAGAAGCCAATCCTCACCAATAACAGATCTTATTTAATTACATACCTTGTTAATATTTTAACTCTACCTTGTGTGTTCCTTCTTAAATCATAGACTTGTTTTCCTTTCTGATACATGTATCATCCAAGTGATTTAAAGCATAAAATGGATGAGTAACTTTCAGTTCTTCACTTTCTCTTCATTTTCTTCATTACAAGTGGGTGGAAATGGAGAAAAGCTAGATGTAGAACTGTTGGTTCCTTTGTCATGTGCATCTTATTGCTAATAAGGAGCAATGAAAATAATGAATACAGCTGTTTAAAACTAAAATAATTAAAGATTTAAAATCTAAATAAACAGGACAACTAAAAAGCAGAAAAATGTCACTTGAGCAATAACTGCTTCATTCTGTAATGAATGATTTCTCATGAAGCAATTGGGTTGAAACAAAAACCACAAGCCACTGCGGCCATCTTAAAGTCTTAAATAGCAAATAAATTGAATGAAGTTAATTAGTAGCAAAAACAAGTCACTAATTAAGAAAATAATTAGAATGAAAAAATGTTGCCAATCTGTGGCTCTCCAGGATCGGAGTTGGCCACCCCTGATCTAGACCATGATGTTGGGCAGCAGACATAATCATTAAGAATTATCATAAAACAAAAAACAGTGCTAATTCCTCCAAAATAGAAATTCATGTGGGCATTTCCAAGCAAACTGCTGAACCAAAAACAACAAAAGTATTTGCAGAAAAGCTGCAAATAGAAATCAAACACAACTAACCATTGCCTGCACTATTCCTGACATTATCAATGGCTTGTACAGTAAATTAAATTGATCATTAAGGAATTCAGAATTACTTCAACGGAGTCAGTAAGTGGCATATAAGTGGTGCAGTTGAGCCTGAGTGGAGAGCAAAATCTTGTTGCATCTGTAGCAGGTTGTGTCTAATCCCGGGTACATTTAACATTTACAACTAGCCAACCTGCGGCGTACCATACGCTGCATAATCCGGCCGGTTTTTAAATAATTTTTAAGCACAGGGAGAAAATTTTACATTTGCAAAATCGGTAATGTAATTAATCAGCAAGAAAAGCAACATTGTAAAAATGCACGGAACGAACCAACACACAATTGTCCGTGCGGTGTAGCGAGGTGGGAGGGGGGTGTGAACAAAGTGCAGGAGCATCTAAGAAGACGCATGTTTGTCGCGGATGCGAATTGCTGTATGTAGTGTGTACAACACTTTGCTATGCTGCACGCGGTCGTGCGTCGTAACCGAAAACTCAGTTTTTAAAGACTGCTCACTTCATTGTGTTTTAACCTCAGTTGTAAAGGAATGTTTTATTGATCCCATGGGATACCCCTCGCAAAGAGTTTTACACGCTGCATATGGCGATTCATCTCCGCAAGAAACATGCCTCTATTAACAGTCAACGTGTGGGAGGGGGGTGTGTACAAAAAGTAGGGACGAAAACAGTGGGAGCGTATGAGTCGCACTTAGTGGCAATTCCACGGTTTGCAGCCCGAATGGGGTTCAACGGCTTACCCACGCCTAGACACACGATCAATCTCATGCATAATTATTTATTGAATGCTAAACACTTGTGGAAAGACACGGTTGTCTAAAACAGGTTAGTGTGAGAATACAACAGTAAGTAAAAGAAAAGATGGAACTCCAGAGAGAACAAAATACAACACAATAGTGAACCCGCGGCATAATAAACGCCGCATAATTATTTATTGATGGTTAAACACTTCTGGAAAGACACAGGGACACCCCTCGCAAACTGTTCTACACGCCGAATATAGCGATTCACATCTGCGACAACAAACTGTTTTACACACTGCATACAGCGAATCACATCCGCGACATGATTTTACCTAGATGGTCCTGTCGCGTCTACCCTCGCACTCGAAGCATGCACACTGCCTGCTCATGTGCCCGGTCGCAAGCCGCGTCCAGCCTTGTTCTCGAAGCACACACACCGCCTGGTCATGTGTCCGCTCGCAAGAGAAACTCACGGAGAGCCGCCCACCAGCTGCCTGTGTGTGTGCCTCTGTCTGTGTCTGGCGCGGCTTTCTCTTGCACTGCCTCTGTGTGAACCGGTCAGGCACAAAGAAGGTCAGCTGTTGACAGAGCATCTCGACTGTTGCAGGGCCTGCATTGGTGAAGCAGGTGAGACGGTAATGAAACAGAGGCACAGGGCTTATTGGTTTTTAAAGACTGATTCCTTTATTGTGCTTTAACCTCAGTTTTAAAGGATTGTTTTAAGGATCCCATGGGATACCCCTCGCAAACCGTTTCACACGCTGCATATGGTGATTCACCTCCGCGAGAAACATGCCTCTATGAACAGTCAACGTAGCTAGGAGGTACATGACATTAACCTGACCTGCACTGCATGTGGCCTCTACGACAGACGAACATAAATGACGGCATTTTTTCTGTGACATCGCGTCCGAGATGGTGGGCGTGGCCCCGCGAGTTGTCGTCGTATCCAATGGTCTTGGAGTTGGTGGGCGTGGCTCCTTCCTGTGTGCGCCATAGGTGAATTAGTGAATCCACGCCCCTTCCGGCGTGCTTTTCATGGTTGTCTTGCCTTAGTGAATTATATATATAGATTGTGATAATCAGTATGGAATTGAAGAGTTGCATAGTGTGGGGGAGGAACGATCTCCTCAGTCTGTCAGTGGAGCAGGACAGTGACAGCAGTCTGTCACTGAAGCTGCTCCTCTGCCTGGAGATGACACTGTTCAGAGGATGCAGTGGATTCTTCATGACTGACAGGAGCTTGCTCAGTGCCTGTCGCTCTGCAACAGATGTTAAACTGTCCAGCTTCATTCTTACAATAGAGCCTGCCATCCTCACAAGTTTGTCCAGGTGTGAGGCGTCCTTCTTCTTTATGCTGCCTCCCCAGCACACCACTGCGTAGAAGAGGGCACTCGCCACAACCGTCTGGTAGAACATCTGCAGCATCTTATTGCAGATGTTGAAGGATTCCATCCTTCTAAGGAAGTATAGTCGGCTATGACCTTTCTTACACAGAGCATCAGTATTGACAGTCCAGTCCAATTTATCATCCAGCTGCACTCCCAGGTATTTATAGATCTGTACCCTCTGCACACAGTCTCCTCTGATGATCACGGGGTCCATGAGGGGCCTGGGCCTCCTAAAATCCACCACCAGATCCTTGGTCTTGCTGGTGTTCAGGTGTAAGTGGTTTGAGTCACACCATTTAACAAATTCTTTGATTAGCTTCCTATACTCCTCCTCCTGCCCACTCCTGATGCAGCCCACAATAGCAGTGTCATCAGCGAACTGTTGCACGTGGCAGGACTCCGAATTGTATGTGTTTCAATAAATAAATAAATAATAAATGAATAAATAAATTCCTGAACTGGCTTTTATAATCTGATTTTGACAAGTGCTTATTCCTTTGAGAGTAGCTTCTTATCTTTTGTTCCAAAATGTAAATGTAAGATTATCATCATGCTTTAGGAAATCAAAGGGCGTGTTTTCCTGAAATCTTTTTTTTTATTATTGTGAGATTATTCCTTTATCCAAAGAAAAATACATTAACAATGAGTATGTATTAAATAAAAGACTTAGGTTTGAAAACTGAGACATATTAGAAATAGAAAAGAATAATCTGTTATTTTCAATTGTCAATGAAATTAGATACATATGCAGCTTTGGTTCTCAGTGAGCTGCTCAAAAGATGCAAGAATTAACTGTACATAATTTTTTAAGGGTCTAAAGTCTGGATACTGCATTGAAGTGGGGACATTGGTATTTTTGGTATAATAACAACAGTATTTAATGATGTATAAATGCAACCTTTTTTTTGTAAATTAACCAATGTTAAACTAAACAAACAAACAAAAAAAAATCATGCCAAATTCATGAAAAAATATACCAAAATCCTAAAATCTGAGCATTAACTAGTAAGACATTAAGACAGCTGGAAGTTCTATTAACTCCAATTCTTCCTATCCCTGACCTCTCACAATTTTAAGGCTAGGCCATTTCTTATTCCAGATAAATGAAGATATAACTACTTCTTGACATGATCTAAAAGAGCAAAAAAACAGAAAAAATATATTTCTGCTTGATTTCTTATTTCTTAGTGAGTGGCTGAGGCCAATTACCTAAGCACTGTCCAAGAAAGAGATCTGAAAGGAAATGAAGAAAGTACTCATAGCCAAAAAAACATACAAATACAAGTATTATTTCAAAGCAGAGCAACATTATGGCAGCAGAGAATGGAAGTTTGTCACTCCCTGAATACTATTATGTTCATTTTGTATAATATTTTTTGTTTGTTCAGTCTTTTTCCATGGTTATTATTTATTATCATCAAACCTTTTTAAACATCACAGAGAGCATTCAGGATTTGACTTATCCTGTTAAATATGGAGCTGTTACGATCAGTTATCTACATACAACACAGCTGGCATCACTCAACTGGGAATAACCAGATAAAGAGAATTAGGAAATGAGGATGAAAGGATGGATTTTGCATGGGGACAAAATACTGGAGCAATGAACCTCCTCCCCCACCATATTCCTAGCCAATATTTAAACTAGACAATATTAGAATAAAACTGGCTTCACAAAGAGACGTCAGAAATAACTGTGTTTTACCTTTATTACTGACACATCATACACCATAATACAGCTAAACGGTTTTTCTGTGTACTAATTGAACTGTACTGAATTGTTAAAGCAAAGAAAGTGACATCTGCTTTAAAACAAATGATACATGGATGTTACAAAGTCTCAGAAATGCTCACCTGATTTAATCAACTGACAAATGTTTTACCTTCTGAGAGTTTTAAGTAGTGTCCATACTCACTGGCTGTATAAAATCCTGGTATGGCACCAGTTTAGCTCAGCAAAGCAGGGCATAGGGCAGTGAAGTTGTTAGATTATCACTGTAAAGCAGATGCTTCCTGTTCAGGACATAAGTATGGCATAGTGTCTGAGAAACGTAAACTACATTGTTAAAGAAAGACCTCAGCCATCCTGCACAGTCAGTTTTCTCCTTTCTATTATTCTGGCAGATGGTACAGGATAATCAGTGCTTGGTTCAGTAGATCCAAAGGCAGTTTTATCTAAAGGGCATAATGTTACTAATAGCTACTCATACTGACATGTGAATGATTGTTTTTATATAATTTAGTCAGATTATCTCAAAACACAAGGTTAACTACTATAACAAAGCTATGCAGATGACACACAGCTTTATTTATCAATAGCACATGATGACACTAATGCTCTTGGCTCTCTGATCCAATGTCTTACCAGTATTTCCAAATGGATAAGTAGTAACTTTCTCAATCTAAATAAGGTAAAAAACTAAAATCTTTCTGATTGGCAAAAATGGAACTAGCGAGCCGAGGATATTAGAAATAAACTTGATCCTTTAGCATTAAAAGACAAGGAGGAGGTAATGAATTTAGAGGTTATCATTGACACTTACCTAAACTTTAAATCACACATTGATCAGATTATGAGGACTGCATTTTTAAGGAATAATGCAAAAGTCAGACCTCTTATAACAATATAAGGCACATAAAAATGAATTCACACTTTTGTTTCAGTCAGATTGCTGCAAAGCACTCCTAACAAGACTACCTAAGAAATATTTTAATCTGTTGCAATTACTGCTGAATGCAGAAGCAAGAATCTTAACTAGAAAAAGAAAATTTGTTCACATCTCACCAGTTTTAGTGTTGTTACATGTATCATTTAGAAATGACTTTAAAATACTACTAATGGTGTATAAAGCCTTAAATAATCCTGTCCCGTCCTATAATTTGGAGTGCCTGCCTCCCTACTCCAAGTCGTAACCTTAGATTTTCCAAGAGCCAAGTTTAAATTAGTGAAGTGGTGAGGCAGCCTTTTGCTGTTATACACCTAAACTTTAGAATACTTTACCAATAAAGAACCTCTAGGCTAATGCTGTGGAAAAAAATGCTAAAACCTATTTTTTAATTTAGCTTTTTCCTAGCTGTATTGTAGTTTTGCTGTTAATAGGCTATATAGGCATAGTATTATTATGCTGTTGAGGTATTTGCAATTTTTACTAATCTGTACTTTTCTATGGTGGTATTTTGTGCCACCACTGCTTGACCACGGCACCTGTGATGCAGGAATGAAGGCTGGTGCCCCAGCTGGTCATGAGACTGACTTCATTGAATCCTCTCAGATGAAGCCTAGAAACAATGAGGAATGACTTTTTAAGACAATTAGCGTTAGCTAGAATGCCCACTGGGGACTGGGTGGTCTTTTAGCTTTGTAACCTTGCAGATTTTGTTTTTTTCTCCACCATAACTGGAGTTTTTTTGTTTTTTTCCTGTTCTCCCAACCATCTGACCTCATCGCAAGACTCATCTTTAGAGACTTCCATTATGACATTGTACATAAGGATGCTACCCTTCTACTAATTGTATATCTATGTTTGTAGATTATATACATTTATTTAATAATTTTATTTTGCAACTTGTTCATTATTATACTTACCTAATCATAAGTGTTTTTTCTTTTCTCGTAACTTTCTCTTTGACATTTTGATAAGAACTTTGATCTACTGTACATTCTGTCTATGAAAATGTGCTATATAAAACTTAAACAAAAAGCTAATATTTTGCACACTATTGTTACCTTCAATATATAATGTTGATTATTATTTTTGGCTGTTGTTGGTTTTGTATTACCATTATTAATCCAAGGAAGGCATACAAGTGGGAATTTAATTGTACTGATACAACTGATAATAAACTGAACTTGACCTTGAAACTTGGTGTCATAGAAAGCCTGAGTTAAAATCCAGGAGATTACAAGTGATCAAGCAATATTTAGACAATGGAAGTTGCACAATCACAGGAGATGCCAGGATGGGAATTCAAAATATTAATATCTGCATTGCTAGACAGGAGCTAAGCTGGTATAGCTTGGGTTGTGAATTATCAGGTCCAGAGAAAAAAAACATCCAGGCTATTGATATTGTCAGCTTAGGCAGCTGCACAACCTTGCCTTTGCATAAGCAACTGTACAAATAACAAGCAAAGTACTCTGTCTGTAATTATGGTTGGCCAGAAAAAGACACTCATTGATGGCTAAGTGAATAACTGACTGATCAGAAATCAGAAGGATGGTCAGCCAGTTCAGTACAACTAGATATTTGCTGGTCAGCAAGAGAGACAATACATTCAGGAACAACAAAGCAAGAAAACCAAAAGGCACCTGTTTTATTTGATTCCATTTTCATATTGTTGTTTATATTAAGAAGTCTCAGTATCTGGGCTTGTGAGTGTCCTGGATAAAAAATCAAGATCTAGGCCTTTAATGACCTCTTAGACAGAACCATTGGCAGTGTGTCTGTCTGAGGAGAGAGTGTCGACCTTGTCGAGAGGTTTACATACCTTGTCAGTGACATTCATGTCTCTGGTGACTCTTCCTATGAAGTCAGTAAAGGGATTGGGAGAGCATGGGGGGTCATAAGGACACGGGAAAGGGCTGTGTAGCACTCCAGATATCTATGTAAGTCTTTAGAGTCCTGCTGCTTCCTGTCTTGCTATATGGTTGCAAGACATGGGCGCTATCCAGTGGCCTGAGATGAAGGCTGGACTCCTCCAGTACTATGTCTCTTCAGAGAATCCTTGGGTACCACTGGTTTGACTTTGTGTCGAACGAGCGGTTGCTCATGGAGTCCTGAATGAGGCACATTACCTGCTTTGTGAGGGAGCGTCAGTTACAGCATTACAACCATGTCGCATGTTTCCCAGAGGGTTGTTGAGGACCCAAGTGGCTGGCTCAGGCCAAGGGGACACCAATGTAACACTTGGCACTTCACATCATTGTTACTATAGCATGGAAAAAGTTTCTGTTTTTCTTATGTGTTCAATATTTCTTGCCTCACATCCTGTCATCCAACATTTACCCAGATCTTTGTAGACATGGAACACACAAGAATTGCATATATTCCAAATAACAATATATTATTTGCCCTATACAACTCAAGGCACCTCACACCCACAAAAACATGATATTTATTTTAAAAAATAGTGATTACGATTTGCAATCTCTGGACCAACACTAATGATGAAAACCACAAAATGCAAAACAAAGATCATGGAACAGCAACTCTAACACAAAGAAAATAAACAGCAAAATATGGGAGAAATACCAAAATACTACAGCCTTTGCTGCCAAACAGCAAAGGTCACAAGGCAGGAATCAACCCAGATGGGACACAGTCCATTGCTGGGAAATCTCATCCAAACACCCACATTAAAACAAGTTACAAGTTAGTAAGCTCTGGATCCACACAACCTTGTAGTAGAAACCTTGATATTATTACACTAAACCAACACCTTCGTCCCTGGCATAATGTGAACTTATAATGTTTACAGCAACTTACTGGTCCTATATTCTTGTAGATTAATTTTTAGTAGCCCTCATAATTTGAATAAATAGAGATTTTAGCTCATTTTCCAGAGATTGGAAACAGCTCTGTTACTGGTTTGTACTTTGGAATCATAATGGTATACAAGCACATATTGAACTTCCAATTATCTTGTTGTTAAGGTCATAAGCTAACATTCACAGCTATGCTGCAGAGAAATCTGTGAAGAAAAAGGATTTGTATACGTGTGAATACTGCCACAGTTGCTAATTTGGAAGAACAAATCTACTGTATATTTCAGTGCATTCAGGATAAAATATTCTCCCTTAAACTGAATAGAGCATAACTTGTTTGATGGCAGGGCTAAACATCTTTAGTTTCAGTTAATGCTTGAAGAGGCTCTCTGTCTGTAATAATCTGGTTGACTAGCTCCATGATATAATTGAATAACTTGAAGATATTGAAGAGCATGCATGGGTAACCAACACAACTTCTTCACTGAGGCTCATCAGCTTTCTTATAGTGTGATGTTTACTATTGAACTGTTCTGCATTTTGTTCATAGTTTTCTACAGCCTACTAAAAATGTCTAACTGTGTAACAGATTCCAAAATATGTACCAAAATACAAGACAAACAAGCAAACTTTGCATTTGTTTATATTAGTGTTACTGTGGTTAACTTTCATTAAGAGATGGCCACTATTACAAAGAATTAAATAACAAAAGATCACATCTTGTTTGCTTCATTCAAGTTGCTTCACTATTAATGCATTAGCATAAGTAGAGATAAGCTCAACAACTGTTATCCTCTAATTTATGAGAAATCAACCTCTGTAATTTCAATGGATGATTAAGTATGATATTAAAAAAACTTAGAAGCATTAATGATGAGAGCAAAGAACAACTTCATAGAAAATGATCTTTAAATATTCAAGCAGTTAAGACTGGAATCTTCAATCTGTTTGTCTTCGTAGTTCAATATATGTAACTAATTACTTTTATACTTTCTTTTTATGCATTATTTGCATTTTCAATTACAGCCTCTAAAGAGAAAATATATCAAAGTAGTCTGTAGCTGCAGATAAACTAACCAAGTTTAAAAATATCCTAACCAAAGAAAACACAGGGCTGCAATTTTATATTTTCTTTGAAGTTGCTCACTTCTTTACATCAAATGCAATATAGAAAAATTATGTTTTAAACAGAAGCTAGATTAGTTTTATCTTTTTATTTGGGTATTGTAAAAGATAACAACACAAATAATGCTACTTTTCCATAAGGTGAAAGGCCAAATATAAAAGGCAATTAAATAAACTGACAGAACTTTGTGTTGTTCCTCTTTGGAAGAATAGCACACTCCTTATAGTTGGTGGTGTGTCTACATTTTAAGCAATTGGAAGGGGCATGGCTGATTGGCTGCCCGGAAGTGATGTCATCAGTCACCCAGTCACCCAAAAAAAATTATTTGAATCCACGTGCATAACACTGTATGATGTAGAAAGAAGATCCCAGCAACAACTTGAGCTGTGCATGGTCACTAACATTTCATCTGCTGTGATATGAGTCCTATTGGAATGATTTCACTTCTCATATTTGTAAGATATTTCAATTTTAATTGCTATTTAATTACTAAAATAACAACATTGTGTTTCCTTGATCAACCAAACATCAAAGATTTCAACCTTAGCTGTACCTTCAGTTTATTTGATTCAACAGCAGCACTCTCTTTGAAATAATGAACATTATTTGAATCTTTGTGGATAATTTGCAAGGTCAGTGTCTAATTTTGTTTTCTGCTATATAATATGTAAAATGTACACAACTGAAATGTTTATTTCTTTTTGTAGGTTTTACATATAAGGTACTCAATACAATTTTGACTTGCACACCATCTAATCTCATCTCATTTTCTACTCGCATGATGCATTTCAGGGTCATGGGCATAATACAAGAAGCAGCCCTGGACAAGTTACTAGTTAAATGAAAGGCCAACAACTGGCTGCATGCAATGTGAAACTCATTTGTCCAAATTATTTCCTTTTATTGCTGAGCAGTATTATCCCCTATGTTAATTGTGTTTGGAATTTCAGAAGTGAAATGAACCAAGGCTTTGGGCAATTTGCATAAATATTTCCCTGTTTGGTTCTGTGTTTTCTAAAGTGAAGCAATTTTGCTCCAGTCTAATTTGAATTTCTATGTATGGTTTTATAAGTTGCATATGGGCCCTAACCAGCAATAAAGTCAAAGTGCAGAGCCTTCTTTATCAGAACTGCTTGGCTTTGCAAATACCTGTAGTGCTGTCTGCTTTCAACAGTAGCTCTTGATACGATGTGTCAGTTGGTGGGATGCTGTAAAATTTAATATTACTGCAGGCACCTTTCCAGTCTATCTAAAAAGGTTTTATGTTGTTACAGTACCTCTGCGGGACCCTTGGAAATGTAGCTCATTGGGTTACAAAATGTGGTAAAGTAAAAAACAACCAAAATGTTTCCTACGAATGAAGTTGAACTTTTATATTAAGTTAAAAAAGAGTTAAAAGGAGACAGAGGTTTTAGCTAAAATCTTGGTATTGAAGTTAGGGAATTATGCAATAATCTGGTTACTGGGATGAACTGGACAGAAACTATAAATTGTTGTCATTAGAAAGATCAAGTTGAGCAATTTAGCAATGAGAAAGATTCATAGTACTGATGAGAAGAAGAAAAATCTTTAGTAAAAGTAGTAATAGGGAAGATGATATTTATGATGTTACTATTGTTATGAACCTGTGTGCAGCACCACGGATTGCTGCTATGTAAAATATAGAAGGAATGTAACAATAAATGCAGGGAGTGAGCCAGGTTGTTGGGGACAGATATAAGGTCAAGAAGCTTGGAAAACTAAACAAGATGCTAAACATTTGGAACATATACAAAATGAAAATTGTGGTGACAAGATAAAGTCTTAAAACTTTCTTTTCCTAAATTATGGTAAGCAAAAGACTTATTTCTTTATATAAATGTACAAAATTGAACGTGCTGAAACAACTTATTCAATAATATTTGTCACCCAGTAATAAAATTGAAAGTTAGGGAGTGCCATGCCCCTTCTGCTTTAGGTCATTGTAGAGTTGCCCTTTGGATGAATGCATGTTTGTTAATTGATTGTAATTTCTTAAAAAAAATATTTGTTAATGTATAGGGAGGTGCTTTGAAATAGAAAGAGAAGCTTGTGAAGGATGGTCATCTTAACATTGTTGATTATCCCTCCTAATGTAAGATGTAGGACAGACCATCTATTCACATCTTGTTTAATTTTTTCCATGCAGACAGCAACATTTTGTTGAAAAAGAGCTTTATTTTTACTTGTGATGTTTACCTCTAGATATTGAAACTGATGTATTAAGATAAAGGGGAAGGTATCCAGTCCAATATTGTGTGCTAGAATATTCACTGGAAAAAACACACTTTTATTCACATTGATTTAGCATCCAGCTAACATTTGAAAATCTATTAATGCTAGCACAGAAATCCCAAATCTTAAGGTCATTATTCAGAAGAGAGATTGGTCTGTATGATGCACATTGTAGTAAGTCCTTATTTTTCTTAGGAAAGATAGTAATTAATGCTTGACGAAAAGTTTGAGGAAGAATTTCATTGTCTTTAGCTTCAATAAATGTTATTAGTAATAGTGAAGCTAAACTATTTTAGATGTTTTTTATAACATTCCACTGGGCAGCCATCAGGGCTGGCTGCTTTCCCACTTTGAAATGAGTTTATAGCAACTAGTAATTCTGATAGAGTCAGAGGTTTATCCAGTTCCCCAGCACTAAGAGTATCTAGCTGTGGCATTTGTAATGAATTGAAAAACTCATTAGATTATGTCTTATCTTCTTTAAATTGAGTAAAACAGAAGAACTTACAGTACTCTGTAAATATATAAGTTCTATTTTTATAATCAGTAATTTTCTCTCTGTCTATGTTGGCAATTGCTCTTATTGCATTGCGGACTTCCTGTTTGTGGATTTGTTGGATGAAGATCTTACTGGGGGGGTATTTTTCCTATGTGGATTACTCATGTAGCCGGGTGTAATTGTTGACGATTTGGCATGACCCTGGATCTGTCAGTTTTTCGAAACTCTTGCTGGATGTGTTGTCATAGCAGCACATCCAAATCCCCAAACCTGCTCGGAGCAGGTTCGTTCTATGTAAACAAGGATTTGCTCACACACTTAATCAGTGTCCGTGCATGGAATTCATTCAGTCATGGGTTCGCCGTTCATGAAGGAGCGGCCAATTGATATCGGTGAGCAAATTATAAGAAGAGAATATTATTTAGAGTGGGTTTTGCGCAATCGGCAATATCCTTTATTGCTCCCAGAGGAAATTCTTTTCCTCCCTGGGGATATTGTACCTCAGAGATTTATTATCACTTTATATTCGAAGGTAAACTAGGCGAAGTCGGGCTCTCACATCCACACAGACAGTATGCATTGCTTTGCAAGCGGTACTTTCTTATATACTGTAGGCGATGCCAGGCAATTTGTAAAGTCTGTTTGGCTCTAAAATATTTCCTTTGGGTTTTCATAGTGTTTCCTAGACACCTGCGTGTTTAGACAATAAAAGAGGTGTTACATGCCATTGCAGGTAATACTCAGGCAAAAACACCCACACTTCTATAAAGAATCTCACAATCAGCCTAAAATATCATTACCCAGGATTTCCAAATGTGATTGGGGCACATGGGACTGATCAGAGTGGAGATTGATCAAACATTATTTGGAAAATTTACCTCTCCTCCTGATGAATAATAAGACACAGTGTCTTCATCAAATATTTGACCTTTGTCAATATCTCGTTGGTCAGACAGAGGTTCTAGGGATATGACATTCCCTGCAACTGACCCAACAAAAAAAGTGGGCTATATGGAACATACCTATGGCAGACATTGAGGACAAATATATGCAATGACCATCCTTTACCTGAAATGAAGTGACCGATGCATCCTGCCACTGGTTTTGAGGAGGAGCTTCCCCCTTGAATGCCATCAGAAATAGGGCAATGGACATTTTTCTGGAGAGCCAACTCTTCTGCAGGGGTTAAATCTGGACCGTGTGGATTCTACCTATTTTTTGCTTGTCTGCCTTCTTATTAGCTTAAAATTAATGTTTTTTATATTATAAATGATTCTTTATGCCAACAATTTTTTAAATAGTTATATACCAAAATTTTCCAGTTTGAAGTATATCCTTGCAATTCACTTTAACCTGTTCCCATGTTCTCCTTGTGCTCATGTTTGATCTGGAATTATGACACATTAAATAATAATTAATCTGACACATGGGGAAATGAAACTACGCATTCAGCTAGTACAATGCACACTGTTTAATTTGTCGGCCACTTTTTGCCAGCACTCTTTTCTGATTTGGGCTGCTTTTGCACTGTTACCCCTTGTGCATATTAAATCTTGAAATTCTTCATATCCTTCGAGTAAAAGGTCCTGCTCTGCTTGTGTGAAAAAATGCGCCCGTTCTTTTGTCATTTTGTTGCAGCCTATCAAAGACTTGCTGATCATGTTTTCTAGACTCAAAATATATGGGCTTTTTCAATCAGTACAGGTGTGCGCAATCATCTCGGATGATTAGATCCAGCTAGACGAATCTACTACACAGCTGCATTTGAAAAACCGACTTATCCCGGATGAGTTTCACCGGCATTAACTCATCCAAGATGAGGCATCTGATCTCGGATGATTTAAGCGACGTACAGATAATACCCCCATGGCCTTCTCTCTGTGTTCATAATAATGATGTTGTGATTCAAAGATGAGCTGTTCCATTTCTTTAGTAGTCAAAAGGTTAAATTCTGATTGCAAAACCTGTCTTTTCCTAAAATGTGCCTCATTTGGAAGCGTGGTGTATTCTACATCTATTCTGGTAATTTTGCTGATTAACTCAGACACCTTCTTGGTTTCCAGTTTATTTTTGTGAGATAGATATGAAATAATCTGTTCTCTTAAAATTGCCTTTAGAGTTTCCCAAAGTATACCTGGCAAGACCTCTGAGGTACATTTGCCTCAAGAAAATAATCAATTGGCCTGGATATGAATTCTGTACACTTTTATCAGCTAATGACAGGGAGTTAAGATGCCAGCTACAAGATTAGTGTGTAGGACGCAGTAATTTAAGCTCCATGATCAGAGGGGCATGGTCAGAGATAACAATAGCATTGTACTTTCAAGATTTGATAGAGGATGAAAAATTATTGACTACAAGGAAATAATCAGTTCTTGAGAAGACGTATGCACTTAGGTTAGGATTTAAAAACCTCCATGGGTCTGATAAGTTATGATCCGTTACAATCTGTGTAATTATATTTGCAGTATTAGATGTTATCGCCGCTGTAGCCGAGGATCTATCCAGGTCTGGATTTAAAACACAATTAAAATCTCAGGCCATTATAATTTTGTTAGTGTTCGCATTAGAGATAGAAATTTCTTCTGAAATGTATTTGCATCTATCGTCCATGTTAGATGCATAGATATTAATCAAAATCAGTTTACTATTTGATAAATTGCCTGTCATCATAACATATCATCCTTCAGAATCAAATATTACATCCGACACTACAAATAGAATAGTTCTGTGTATTAAGATTCCCACACACCTTGGTTTTTTTGTACAGCTGGAGTGAAAAATTTGGCCAAACCAGCCTCTTTGCAACTGAAACTGATCCTTGCTTAATAAGTGAGTCTCTTATAAAAATACTGTGTTGGCAATTAGACCTGTTAAATGAAGGGAGTACTTTCTTTCTCTTTAACTCATGATTGAGACCCTTGACATTCCTGCTCACAAAAGTAACTATTTGGTCATAGAGACATTGCTTCTGAACTTTTGCTGACATTTTGTAGTCTTAGGTTAAGGTAATACAGTGTTAAATATGATAGCATTGACATAGATTTCATATTATTGCCAAGTGTTATAGCTGTGGAAACCTATTTTTATGTTGCCACTTACGGTTATTGGGGTAGAAGGAATAAAAAAGAAATAGCATTGACGTCTTTCTCTTCCCACCAAACCCCCTCTCCAATTTGTCTCTGCAAGTGAAGCAAACTACACTTCGTGAAGTCCCGGTCTTCTGACATGCCAAAAGACAGAGCCCCTTTAGAGTAAAACAAAACCTCCGCAGTGGTGTTAAAAAGGTAAAACTGAGATATCTTGTGAAGATACAGTCCAAATACAATAAATCAAGGATATGATCTTAAACAGCCTCAAACAGTTTTGACATAATAAACAAAGGGTATCATGTTAAAAAAAATGTAAAAAGGTTGGTTATTTTGTCGAAGCCAAAGTGATGGAAGAAATTTCAATATAATAATTAAAGTTTAACAGAAAGTCAATAGCTAGTTACTTTGTTGTAACCAAAGTGTTCATATAATTAATGGAAAAAATTTCAATATAACAATTCAAGCTTACACAAGAAAAATAAGGGATGGCCAAAAAGAAAAGAAAATATAAAATATAGTTATGGTAAATGTGGCATTACAAATGGTCCTGGTTGCAAGCTTCAAGTAGGATCTTCTTTGCCTTGCCAGGACATGGTGTGACTCATGATCATGTGTTTTAAAAGAATGTCGGAATCAGTCTGCTTAGGTCTTTATCTGCTTTGTCACGTGACCTTAAATGTATGACTGATCTTCAATAATTACTTTCAGTATGGCAAGGTACAAGAGGCTGTATCTGATTTCAGCTCAGCGTAGGTGCTGTTTAATGCTGCAGAATGTGACGCGTTTAGCAGGTGTTGCAGGGCAGAAATCTGGGAAAATGCAAATGCAGTTATTTTCAAATATAAACTCCTCTTTCAATCTGAGAAGAGACATCGAGTTTTCTGGAGTTTGTTGAAATGGACAATTAAGCTTTTCAGTTTGGAGGCACTCAATCAATATGTACGGTAGGCTGCAGAGATCTCAATGTCCAATTTAAAGCCCTTTCCACTTATTTTAAAGTATAGTTAAGCTATGAATTTCACTAGATTTAGACTTACCTGTAGTTTCAGGAAGAACTTCAGTTCTGATGTTGTTCCTTCAATATATATCTTCCATTGTAGCCACTGGGTCAGCGAGCACTGTGCATTTTGATTTTTCAGCTGTTGTTTTTTCATCTGTGGCGGTAGTAAAACTATTTCAAACGTTTATTTCACATCTTCAAACTGAGCAGCAAGAGCTCTAATTTTACTCTTTAACCTACTTGTATTTTATTTATTTTTTCATCAATTTTTCATAGCATTTCTGTAACAGTTGTAGTAAGCTTAGTCTTTAAACATACCGTATCTCCAGGGGCCTCATGTATAAACGGTGCATATGCACAAAAATCTTGCGTACACCCGTTTCTATGCTCCCATCACGAAGTATTAAAACTAAACTTGGCATAAAGCCACGCACATTTTCACGCTAGCTCAATCCCTTGTGTACGCAAGTTCTTTGCTGGGTTTTGCAAACTAGTGGCACCCAGCGTCAAAGCAGTGCTACTGTTCCTGTGTGGTTTCCCTTTAGTTTTTAGATTCCCTGACACAGCTTTATCAAATACACTGAAATTAACTGCATATCATTTATTAGTTTAAGGCATTTCATTGTAATCAACAGTAACCATATAATGGTGCACCAAATGGCCTAGCTATTCTAAATACCATCACTGCTTTAGTGTTGTTATTCCCAGTACACCACTGAGTAATTAACCCACTGTATCTGAGTTTGGAAACACAGCTGTACAGCAGCTGATCAGGTTATTGGTATACAGCATCTTGCACACGCTGTCTCAGCCATGTGCACAATCTATTTGAACTGTTCCCATATGGCAAACTCTTCAGAGCCTTTCCTGTATGGATCTCGCGGTTTAGAAACAGTTTCATCCCTAGTGATTTAAACGCACTCAATCAGTCTATCAATTGCTCCTGATAGAACTGTTTGTACTTATAAGTACAATCACCTCACTGTAAACTTGCACTGCAGTTATAATATTGTACAACCTGAGTCACTTTATAAAGCGTGTATTTACATATGACGACTGGAAAGTCGATGTAGATTTCCAAGCACTACCTTCTTGGAGCTCTTGATATCATTTGTAAGATGAAATGCAGTAAAGCATGTTTATTACATTATACAGATAAGTTTTAAACATCATTAAAATAATGTATATTGTTAATAATTTAACATGTGAGGACACAGGGGTGCAGTGCTAGCGATGAGCTGGCTCCCCGTTCAGGGATTGTTCCTGCCTTGCGCTGTATGCTTTCTGGGATTGGTGTGACCTGGATGGATAGATCGATGAAATAATTAAACATGTACAACAAAGATATTTCATTGTTTCATAAAAGTTTTGAAGAATCGGCATTCTAAGCTTACAGATGGCTTGGCATCTATTACAGAGCTGATCGTGTGGCAATTGATTACTTGGAGGAAGAAAAGGAAGGACAGGAATAGGAGGTTAGTACGTCTGAGAGAAACAGTACTGCTGCAGTAACTTGTTTCATCGAAGGTCACGCACGGTGCAGCAAGCATCTTGCGGGAGGCAGGAACAATCTCTGGACAGGGCGCCAGCTCATCGCTAATACTGTGCTGCCGTGTTCCCATGTTTAATACATGCTTTCATTCCTATCATCATGAAAATTATATCAAGTATACATCTTAATATTTAAGTTGTTAAAAAGTTGTAATATCATGAATGCAATGTATTTTGTGTCCAGTCAGCGAAAGAGAAATCCCGTTTAAGAACCACATAGTGATTCACACACATAGCGCAGATAGAAAAACAAATAGAAAGAAACAATTAACGTGCCACTTTAGTTATGATGGGATCTGAGAAACTAGAAAATGAAACGATTTTAAGATGAAGTTAATGACGTTCTACTTTGATGACAAAATAAAGTACATGATTAAAGTTGACATTTGGACATTTATTTTCAACTTTGTCCCTATTTTGTTTTTCTTTTCTCTGTACCCTAATACGCTTCCATATGACACTCAGACAGTGGGCTACAACTCACCTTTTCATGGTGACTTTGATATCTGACCACTTCTTATTTATTTCGGACACTTTCCGACTTTCTGTACTTGAACTTTTGAGTTACTCTGCCACTCGATCAAATTCCTTTTGTTGATTATATCACTGCTTAAACCAACAAATAGTACTTTTTCCTTTGCCACAACCTGGTATTCGCTGAAATTCTTCTTTTTCCCCTGTGCTTTTGCCATTGCCTTTTCACAGAACGCTGAGCTTAAGGGCTATTTATATTGACTTGCATATTCAAAGAGGCATAATTCTGGGAGGAGTTGGGGAGTGTCAGCAGGCGCGTGCACGTTTGTTAACTTTCACGCTCACCACGATTTATGGAGCGGAAGAACATGGAAGTTGGTGTTCACACAGATTTATGCATCTGGATTTTTATGTGCATACGCACATTTCCGCTTTTGTCCGTACGCCATGTTTTAGTGTGAATTCTATGCATGGCGTTATGCATGACACCCCAGGTCTTTCCATATCCTCAAACTGATTCTCATTTTTATGGTTTAAGCCCTTTATTTCTTTCTTTATATTCCTTATATCCCTATTGTCCTACTTTATATCTTGGCTTATATCATTTATGTTTCTCCTGAGCATGGCAATCATTACCTTTAGCTCAGACAGTGCGTTTCGATATTCCCTGATCTCTGTAGGAGGAGTTACAAGTCCAGTGGGGGGTGATGCTGCAGACTCGCTGGGGAGGTATTAGTTGTAGTTGACGGGGGGGATGAGAAGTCCATGTTCTGTTCCACAGTCCTCTTGGAGCTGACAAATACTCCTTGCCATCCTCCCTCACACTTTTGCTCCCACTAACACTCTTGACTGGAGCTGATGCTGCAGCGTCAGGTCCTGGCAGGTCTGTACCTTCACCAGTCTGTTCCAGTTCAGCCTCTGGGAGGCCGGACGGTGAACTTGAGGACCTGGTTTAGACTTTGATGGAGCTGCATCATCCCTTTCCTTCTGAGTCTTTTGTTTTCTGCTTATGCCTATTTGTACTGGTGTGTACATCTTTGGATGAGTAAATACATGGTACCTCAGAATGATGATAAAAAAACCTTAAAATAACACTGTTGCTAATGGAACCCCCTCTATACATCCAACTCCTACAATGGATGAGAGCAATTCCCTTTTCCTTTTGTTTTTTGCATTTTAGGGTGAATTGAGAATACTTTATTTTTCATACCTGTGACATTGTGAAATTAGCACTTAAGTTTCTCTTCTAACTAATAAGACACATTCGGTGCTGAATCTGTGTCCCCCTATAATAAATTATATCATCTCTGAAATACTAGCATTTTAAAAGCTAATGAGGAAACTACAGTAGGCAAATAATATTTTCTTAAACTAACAATTTTGAGTTATTTTTCTTGATTTAAGGAATTCGTTATCATGAGTAATTATATCAGTAAAGCATAGAATACTATATCTTTTTCAAAATATATAACACACTGCCTCTCTCTCCCATATCCATCTTGAAAGCAAGCAAAGAAAGAAAACTTGCTTGCTTCTTTGACAAAATAAATATCTAAAAAGTTACCAAGAGATCATTAAGCTAAAGACATTTTTACGGTTCCTCATAAAATTGGTTTTATTAAGGTATTGTTTTCACATTTATTGAGCAAGATAATATGTGATTCTAACAGAGTAGTTTTGTTATCAAAATCAATTGTTTGTTAAACAGTGTCATGCATATGCACAAGGAAGGCAGCATAAGGACCCTAATGAATGTACTTACTCACCAAACTAGGGGGTAACATGCTCTTCTGATCATTTCTCTGCAGATTGGGTGTTTGATAGCCTTCCTGTTAAAGTTATGTTTTGGATTCATGTCTGCAAAGACATCTCTGCAATTAATTCTGTTTTTATTTTCCTCAAAGCTTTCAAAGTATATGGGGTCACCAATGTGTAATAAACTCATTTTAAAGTAACAGTCTTTATCCACTGTAATAATTCCCTTCATAATTTTAAGCACTTCAGTCATGTCTCTCCTTAATATTTTTTTGCTTAAACTGAAAAGGTTCAGCTCTTTTAATCTTTCCTTATAATTCATCCCCTGTAGCCGCCCACTGTACCCTCGAATCAGTCTAGTTGCTCTCGACTTTTTCCAGTGCTGCTATGTCCTTTTTGTATTCTGGAGACCAAAACTGTACACAGTTCAGCAGGTGAGGCCTAACCAGACATTGGACCTTCAGTAGTAAACCAAACAGTGTTATAAGTGGATTAGTGACTTTTGTGATATGGTCTTAAAATAAGGTTAAAATTTATTGTACATGAACTGCAAAGAGACAAAAAACAAATATAGCAGAAAGGTTCATGACAAACTAAAACATTGAGGAATACAAATGTGATGATGCAAAAGCTTTTTGCTAATCAAAACTCTGAAATAGAAAGCTTCTATCAAACTTTGCAGCTCACAAAATTGATTTTCTTCATCAGGGTTGATAAGCGTTTTTTCCCAGCATAGGTCTTGAAAGAAAACTATCCAAGATTCAAGTTCAGCATCACCATGTTTATCAGGCTCATAAGGATTGTTAAAATGTTACTGTACATAGTAACTGCAAGACACAGACTTTAAAGTATAAATATAACATTGATGGTCTCCTTTCGGCTTTGTCAAGAACACTGTTAATTAATAAAGTAGATATCATTGGTATGAACGTAAAATCCAAAAAATATCTACTTTGCTTCTGACTGTATTTTGAACACTCATCTAAGAAGTATATTTGGTATTGAAAGTCTCAAATAAACTATTTATAGATTATTGCTATCTACTCTGAGCGCTGCAAGAAGTGCATTGACCCTTGCTATATGTCCATGCCACAAGCAGTTCATCTTACAGTACAATCAACATGCACATCTTCACTAAATAAAAGGTTTTGCAGTTTTGCCAACATTACTAAACAAATGTGCTGAAATGTCACAGATTGAAGCAGGCAAAGTGAAAGAACTAAACCCGATGAGACACCTTGGAAGACTTAGAAAATGATTATAAAAAGTCTGTACAAGGTTTAAGTCTGTTATAATAAACTGCAGTGATTTTGCAAAGCTTTGGAAAGTTGCTGAAAGTTATCAGTGCATTACAGGATGTTCTGTGTTTGCAGAATATATATTTGCTACTGCTGGCCTGGCAATAAATCTGCTACATGCAAGACTGAAGCTAGATCATATCAAGTCTACTTTATATTAATAAATATCATTATTGCAGTGGAGCTAGTGCTTTTTCATTTGAGTTAACAACTTTTTCTCATCAGATTTTTTAGCATTTTGCAGACTACAAAAAATATAATTTAAATGACTTTTCTCTGCAATTTTTCCAGTCTTATTTTGTGAATGGCTTAATTTGTATTATTGCAGTGATATATATCCAAGATGGATGAGAGAGGCTTGTGCAATATCAGGCATTACTTTGTAAAAGAATCCATCTTTGGCCATATGTAATTAAACTTATTAAATTAAATAATTATGAAAGCAGAATCAGATGCAACTCTAACCATAATTTTATCAAGGTGCCATGCAGAAGTGGAATAGTCCATCATTGTTCTCGCTAGCTGTTGGATGGCCCAGTCACTCCTTGTTGGGTAGTTAAACAACATAGAATAATTCAGCAACAATAAACTATGGAATCCCTATCTGATGACTCAGTAAGTATAAAATGAAGGTATGGTCTAAAGATTCCAGGGATTTCGCAAGGCAATATTTGATGCTACATGCAATTTACTGGAAGAGATATTCCCCAACATCTATTGCAGAATTATATAGAGAAGTACTCAGCGGAAAGGAAAATTAAAAGACTGTAGCACTAACCTAAAGTAGTGGAAGCCTTACGACAAGTATGCAAGACTACATGTCTACTTTAATGGGCACAAACCACAATAATAATCAAAAACAAGAAAGGCCATATAAAATGCATTTCTAAAGATGGCAAAACAATGTGCAAAATCGCATCCTTAAAAGAAGGAGCAGAAAACTAACAAGTAGAAATGCAATATACCTATAAATATTGCATTCCATACGACAGATTTAAAGATTGAAAAGATTAAATTAGACAGATTGAATTGCATTAGGCAATCATGGGAATGTAACTTAATATTATAATTATGAGAATACTGTCTATATCATTGTAAATATACACACACACACAGGTACTGTATGTAAACGTACATTTACAATTATAAATAAAACAAGAAAAGAACCCATGAACCCAGGCTTCTGTCAATCATGGAGAATCCACTGCATCCACTAAAGAGTATCATCTCCAGACAGAGGTGCAGCTTCAGTGACAGACTGAGGAGATCCACCCGACGGAGTAAACGTTAACATTATACAAAGTTATTGTGTTTTACCTACATTTTTATCACTCTTTAATTTAATATTGTTTTTTATCAGTATGCTGCTTCTGGAGTATATGAATTTCCCCTTGGAATTAATAAAGTATCTGTCTATTGATTCTGGGTTCTCATTTTATTGGGGTTGGAAGGAGCAGTGTGATGTCACACACCGATTTATGTGACAAAATCTCTGTGTTATCATGACTATTTTGGGATATTGCCAACAATGAGAACAATATGAAAATCAAAATGCTGAAAATAACAGAACATTGTGGAAACCTCTGTGTCTATGTGTAAATATAGATATATGCCTGAGTAAGCCCTGCAAAAGACTGACACGCAGCCTGTATTTGGTTCCTGCCTGGTCCAGTGCCACACAACACTGAACTACATTATGAGGTCATTTGAATGTTATCTAATGTTACAATTATGATAATGCTGTCTCTGCAGTTGTGAAAAATAAAATTACATACAATCTGTGTCAATCATGAGGTCTTTGTGAGTGCCATCCATTCAGATCACCATAAAGGAAAACACCACCATGAAGCTGGCATCATTTTTGAGCAAGAGCAACGCAATAGAGCACTCTTTAACTAAGACCTTGAGAACCACACATCTCAAATATGAAAAAAGAAACTAAAAATCCTTCCATTAAATGGGGTAGGTGCAGGCTGGGACTCGAAGCCTTTATATTGCAATTTTGTTTTTATTTTACACCTGTCTTATCTCATGTTTGATGAATCAACAAAGCAGTTCAACCTCTAGATCCCAAAAACATCATTTGTGATCCAGTAAGCAACAAAAGAATAATATTTTTTATTTTTCCAGTTGGACACATACAGTAGTAACACAGATGGCATACACTAAAAGTGTAACTTTATTCTAGTATAAAGAAGAAGTTGGTTCCCAAAAAAATTAGGAAATGATGGTTTTTTTTATGTAACATATTGTTAGAAAATTATATCTACTACATTACTGTCTAGGTGTTGTGGGCAAGATCAGAAATGACTAGTTATAGAGTAGTGACACCAGTAGGCAACCCACTTTTTACAATATATCACTTTGGATGGCAGAGTTTGGTTAATCAAGTAACTGCTGGTAGACATTCTGTTGCAAAGCTCCTAATAACATATGGCCAAATGATTTCAATATCAGTGGTGCCCTGCCTGGGGTTTGTTTCCTGCCTTGCGCCCTGTGTTGGCTGGGATTGGCTCCAGCTGACCTTGTAGTTAGGATATGGCAGGTTGGATAATGGATGGATGGATGATTTCAATACGCTATTTACAGTTTGAAAGATACATAATATTGAAGTAATTTTATGGATGTTGAAGACAAAACTAATTATTGCATATAACATATATATATTTAACTTGCTGTAATTAAAAAAGTGTTCCATTGGTACAAACACATCTTCTTATATAATACTCTACTGTGGCTGTCTATCCAGGATTTTAAATCACCTGTAGCTCGCAAATCTATTGACCTGAAATTTGATACACATATACTACTTGACGTCTACTATCCGTTTTCAGGGTGATGATTGACCTACAAGGTTATTCCTCTTTTTATCTTTATTTTATTTATTGTAGAATCAACTCTCAGCAGTGGCCACCAGGGTGGCCATGCAGTAAATGTGTATGGGTGCCGTTCACATTCCCTACCACGTTCACCGTCATTTCCTCTACCTATTTATATCTTAAGTCTTCAATCTGCCTGAATGATTTAAGTGCCAGCTTAAGTGAAAAATTAAGGAAAACGTACATTATGTAATTGCAACACAAACAATAATAATAATAATAGTTACTTTGCATTTATATAACTACTCAAAGCACTCAGCAATCAGCTTTAATGCGAAAAGATGCTGACAAAAGAAGAGAAGAAGCGGGTCGCTAGAATGGACAAAAGAAGAATTGCTCAGGAAACAGCAAGAGCATCAGCCTCTGAGCAAACGAATGTTAAATGTACAGAGAAAGAGGATGAAAACTATGAATGCTCAAGGCAAGTGTATTCACTGCACGTTATCGTGCAGTCTGCCATTACTGGTAATTATATGAATGCAGGTGCAGACATAAGAAGTAGGGTAACTTTTATTACTTAATGATTTAGTTGTAAAAGCAAAGTAATCAGAAAGATACAACCAGAATGGCTAACATTGTTCAAATGAAGATAATAGTGTATGACTTCTGAACCATTGGAAGGTTAAGTTGCAATCAAGATATATTATTCAATATAATATTCAATATAAACTACACTAGCCTATTATTATGCTGAAAAGTTTTGAAGCTAAAGGAGAACTGCTTCAGAGGATATACTTAAAAAGATCATTCGAGTGGTTGCACCAAATAAGGGCTGAAAAAGATTTTTTATTCTCATGCACATTATAGGACATGCCATCTGTGCTGTTAAATTAGTTTTAAAAAAATGCAGCCAATTTGTGGTTTTCACTATTAACCTAAATATTTTATTAAATTATTACATTATATCTCAATTCATCCTACAGTGGATAGAAAATGTACTCTCAGATTAGATAGATAGATAGATAGATAGATAGATAGATAGATACCTTATTACATCTTTGAACCTCTGTAGAAAAAAATCTTAATCCATAATGTGATACATATTTGTGGGACAATATGAAATGTATAATTTTTTATATTTTAAGTGCTGAAATGTCTACCTGTTAAGCAATTTGACTGTGTTTCCACATGTCTCAGCTTAAGAGAGACTTAAGAGGCCTTTTTCATAACCTCATAGAACCATTTTTAAATGTTATTTTTATACTTATTTCGATTAAAAATTTTGACCTGGCATCTCAGCAATGCTATATTTGTCTAATACTTTAGCAGATCATTCTTTTACAAATCTATTGGGTGGCAGTCATTGTAGATTTTATTTCCCAAACCATAGAATCTTGGTCATTGTAAATCTCTGCTTGCCTTAGATATTTCATTGTCATTCTCTGTCTTTATAGGTATGGAGGGAATTTTGGGACAAAATTAAAAATTATATACTATATATCTATCTATCTAGCCATCTATCTATATCTAACATATATATATAGTCACACATGCATGCAGGGAGACAGTTTACAGGCTCAAATGGTGTTTCTCAGTCGGACCAGTGGTTGGCGCTGTCACTTGATCCTTTCTCCTTTTGTCCCTCTGTAAGACACCTGAAGACCCTGCCTCTCAATGACATCACCACCAGTCCCGCCCCGTTGACGTAATTTCTGTTACCCACTGATGATGTAATATCCAGTACCCAGAACCCAGCTTCCTGCCACATCAGTTCCCGTTCAGGCCTCCCTGACTCCACTTCTTCCTTCATTCTATATATATTTTTATAGTTTTATACATAGTTTCACTTGGCTTCTCCCAACCAAGAGTGAGATAGGTGACTTACCCAAGCCAAGTGGATGGACGGACATCCTAGACAATAGAGGGGACAATTCTTTAACTGGATGGGAAGCCCCAAGCAAATGAACAGGCATGACATGTGTAACACCTTCCCTAGCCGTGATAGAAGAAAATGACAGGGATAGACTGTCTCTCAGGGGGGGTGTTTATTTTCCCCAGTCACTAGAGATATTGGCACCAATTTGGGAACATTCTTTATTTGAACCCAGGACTGTGATTGTGTCTTTGTTTTGGGGCATCTGAAAATCAATAAAAGAACTGTGAAATATGACAATAAGTAAATAACAACATGAAATGAGAGTATACATAATTAAATGGGTCAATAAATGTATTTGTGTTGCTTATTTCTGTATGATTTTATAGAATTATTTCTCATTAATTTATTTCAGTGACACCACACACTACATGAAATTAGCCCTGAAATGTAAATTGTCATTTTCACTCATTAAAGTTGAGAGGGCAGGTAATAGAGAGTAGTGTTATTGTCAGTAGCGCAGATGTAATCTTTTGGCCATTAAAGTGCCATATTTACAGAAGATACTTTAATTTCTCTTGAATTAAAGTAGTTTCTTCAGTCAGTAATTCTGGGCAAATTTTTCTTGCTCTTATATGCAATGCACACAACTTTCAGCATTCACATGAGCCACATGATTCCCAAGTGAAGCAAGTGCATAGGTCCACTCAGTAGACGATTCACCAATCAAAAAACAGTACCTGCTAAAGCCAACCCTCTCAGCTTTGATGAGTGAAAGTGAAAATTTTTAAATTGTTTTTATTTCATGCTGGTATTTATTATTGTAACATTTCACAGTACTTTTATTTAATTTGCATATGTGTTTATTTTTTTAATTGAATTTTGTCTAAATAATTCCACCATTTCTAGCTACACAAGTAACCAAGTAAGAATATCCAGACAGTATTTAATTTGCTAATATTTTTATTTATTTGTTTTGATAAATGGCAAAAATTTAATGTTTAGCTTTTACAGTTTTGATTTGAAATACCGCTATATAATGTTATCTAGAGGTTTTTTCAATTATATTAATATTCATTTTTCAATTATAATAATAATATAATCATTATGTGGCAAGGAATTAACAGTGAAAAAAACTTGACTGACTGATTGGAATATGAGCTGACGCAAGCCAATTTTATGAACATGTAGATATTACTAAATTTACAGGGAAGTTTGTTTGCAGCAGGGACATTCCAGTGCCATCTTTTTACAACCAGAATAAAGTCATAGACTTGACAAATGATGCATTTATTAAAAATGAAGCACCCACAATTCAAGAGCAAATTGAAGAATGCATAAATTTACAAAGTAAAAGCTGAGCAAAAATCCTACTGGCTGCTCCATTCTTAACCTATATATTATTGGGCTGAAGCATTATCTACAGTATGTGGTATTGCCATTGGTCCTCTATCAAAGTATAGCTATCTCATTTCAGTCTCTCCATAAGTCTAACCCTCACCTTTACCTTCTTCCAGTCAACCTTGTCCCAAACCCTTTTCCATGACTCCAAAGTCATTTTAACTAAGTGTCTTGCACACTTTAAACTGTTATTTCTTCTGAACTAAACCTGGGGCCTCATGTATAAATGGTGCGTACACACAATAATTTTGCATACACCCGTTTCCACTCTCACATCATGGTGTATAAAAACTAAACTTGGCATAAAGCCACGCTCATTTTCACGATAGCTCAATCCCTTGTGTACACAAGTTCTCCACTCGGTTTTGCAAACTGCCGGCACCCAGCATCAAAGCAGTGCTACTGTTCCTGTGTGGTTTACTTTTTAGATTCACATCCCTGATGCGGCTTTATCAAATACACTGAAATTAACCACATATTGTTTATTAGTTTAAGACATCTCATTGTAATCAACCCGTAACCATATAATGGTGCACCGAATGGCCAAGCTATTCAAAATACCATCACTGCTTTAGTGTTGTTATTCCCAGTGCACCACTGAGTATTCAACCCACTGTATCTGAGTGTGGAATCAGAGCTGTACAGCAGCTGATCAGGTTATCGGTATACAGCATCTTGCACATGCTGTAGTCTGTTTGAACTGTTTCCATATGGCAAACTCTTCAGAGACTTTCCTGTATGGATCTCGCGGTTCAGAAACAGTTTCATCCCGGGAGAGAGCATCGGCATTGGCGTGGAGAGAACCCTTTAGATGAATGAGCGAGAACTTTTAAGGTTGTAGATCAAGGAACCACATTGTGACTCGAGGGTTAGACAACTTATGCAGGGCCATCCACTGTAAAAGTGCATGACAAGTGTAAACTCCCAACCCAAGAGGTAGTACCTCAACTGTGTAATCACCCACTTAATCGCAAGAACATATCTTTCCACCACCACATACCTGGGGCCTCATGTATAAACGGTGCGTACGCACAGAAATGTTGTGTAAGAACTTTTCCACGTTCAAATTGCGATGTATAAAATCTACACTTGCCGTAAAGCCACACACTTTTCCACGGTACCTCATACCTTGTCGTACGCAAGTTCTCCGCTAGGTTTTGCAGACTGGCGGCACCCAGCGTCAAAGCAGTGCTACTGTTCCTGTGTGGTTACACCTTATTTTCCTGACACGGCTTTATAAATACACTGAAACTAACCGCATATTGTTTATTAGTGTAATGCATCTGATTGTAATTAACTTGTAACAATATTATGGTCCAGGGAATAGCCATAGTATTCCAAATACCATAACTGCTTTAGCGTTGTTACTCTCACTGCACCTTCTTCTTTCAGCTGCTCCCGTTAGGAGTTGCCACAGCGGATCATCTTTTTCCATATAACTCTCACTGCACCACTCAGAGTATTTATATAACTGTATCTGAGTGTGAATCACAGCAGCAGGTGATCTGAAAGAGAATTATCTGTATACAGCTTCAAGAACACGCTGTCTCAGCCATGGCAAAACGTTTCAAAGCCTTTCCTGTACGGACCTCGCAGTTCAGAAATAGTTTCATCCCAAGAACTTTAAACGCACTCAATCAACAACAACAACATTTATTTATATAGCACATTTTCATACAAAAAAAATGTAGCTCAAAGTGCTTTACAAAATGAATAGAAAAATAGAAGACACAATAAAAAATAAAAATTAGTCAACATTAATTAACATAGAATAAGTAAGGTCCGATGGCCAGGGTGGACAGAAAAAAAAACTCCAGATGGCTGGAGAAAAAAAAAAAACTGCAGGGATTCCAGACCAAGAGACCGCCCAGTCCACTCTGGGCAAAATCAAGTGCTTCTTGTAGAACTGTTTGTACTTATAAGTACCATTACCTCACTGTAAACTTGCATTACAGTTATAATATTACACAACCTGCGCCACTTTATAAAGCGCATATTTACATATAAAGACGATACCATTTTTAAGATGAAATGCAGCAAAATATGTTTATTATATTACAGATAAAACTTTAACTTCATTTAAATAATCTATATTCTTCACTGGTACTGGCGTGAAGGATAGAATAATTAAACATGTACTACGAAGATATTTCAATGTTCCTTAAACATTTTGAAGAATCGGCGCTCTAAGCTTACAGATAGCTTAACGTCTATTACAGAGCTGATTGTGTGGCAATCCACCATGCATAAGATAACATATTGACATTGGACTTTCTCTATTGGACATAGAGCCGCCCATGAGTACTGCTGCAATAAATAATTTCTGCGCCCTCAAACCCATGTTTAATAATGTGCTTTAACTATCATCATGAAAATGATATCACATATACATCTCAGTATTTTAGTTATTCAGAGAGTTGTAATATCATGAAAGTAATGGATTCTGTGTCCTGTCGGAGGAAGAGAGCCGGTTTAAGACGCACGTAGTGATTCACACATATAGAGCACATAGAAGATCGAATACAAAACAAAGCATTTAACGTGCTATGCTTTAATTACGATGTGATTTGAGAAACTGGTTAATTAAAAGATTTTAAGATGAAGTTTATGATCTATTTTAATGACAAAATAAAACTACGTGATTAAAGTGGAAATTTTGAGATTGAAGTTGACATTTCGTGCTTTTTCCCCACTGTGTGCCTTTTTTTTCTCTGTACCCTAATAAGCTTTCATATGACACTCTGGGCTACAGCTCGCCTTTTCACGGCGACTTTGATATGTGACTTCTTTTTTATTTCCAGCACTGTGCGACTTAACTTAACATGTTATGTCACTCAATCAACTTCCTTTTGTTGATTATAGCACGGTTTAATTATACAAATAGCATGTTTTTCCTTTGCCTCCACTTGGTATTCACTGAAATTTTTATATTTTCCCCCTTGCTTTTCTCATTGTCTTTTCACAGGAGGCTGAGCTTAAGGGTGATTTATATTGATTTGCATATTCAAAGTGGCGTAATTCTGGGAGGAGTTGGGGCGTTACATAAAGCGTGTGCACGAGCATTACTTTTCACGCTGCCGGGATTTATATAGCGGAAGAACGTGGAAGTTGGAGTACGCACAGATTCCTGCATCTGGATTTTTCTGTGCGTAAGCACATTTCGGCTTTTGTGCTTACGCCATGTTATAGTGCGAATTCTACGCACGGCGTTATACATGAGGCCCCTGATCTCCCAATCCAGCAGTTTCCGGCTCAAGAACATGACAGGGTGTTCAGCACTATTGACGCTTTGGCTTAGCACTGCTCCTAGGCCTGTGTCCGAAGTGTCCGTCTGGAGGATAAAAGGCAGTGAAAAGTCAGGTGCCTTTAAAACAGGTGCCAACGTCAGGGCCTTTTTTAAGTCACTGAAGGCTGCCTCATTCGTCTCAGTCCATACCACAATGTTAGGAGCCCTCTTCTTTGTTAAATTAGTCAAGGGCATGGCTCTCTCCGAAAAGCTTGGTACAAACCGGCAGTAGTACCCTGCCAATCCGAGAAATGCCTGGCCCTGCTGCTTGGTTCGTGGATGGGGCCATGTCAAAACAAAGAAACATTTCTTTGGATTGATTCGAAGACCGGCTTCACCCAGCATCCGTAATACTGCTCGGACATGCTGTAGGTGATCCTTCCGGGTGCTGGAATAGATGACATCATTCAGGTAGGCAGCACTACACGTGTTTATGGGGGTAGAGCACTTTGTCCACCAGATGCTGGAAAGTTGCAGGAGCCCCATGTAACCCGAATGGAAGGACACGATACTGCCATTGCCCACTAGGGGTGCTAAAAGCAGTTTTACCCTTTGCGGAATCTGTTAAAGGATCCCGCCAGTACCCTTTGGTCATGTCAAGTGTCGCCAGATATTCAGCTTGTCCAAGCCTCTCAAGGAGGTCGTCCACTTGAGGCATTGGATAAGCATCAAATTGTGAGACCTGATTAACCCGACGGAAGTCATTGCAAAACCTCCAACTCCCATCAGGCTTAGAAACCAAGACAATTGGGCTGGAGCAGGGACTATGACTCTCCTCTATGACTCCTAGATCCAGCATGCGTTTGATTTCCAGCTCCACTTCAGCCTTCTTTGCCTCGGGAAGACGATAGGGACGTTCTTGGACTATGACCCTGGGCTCAGTCACAATATTGTGGGCAATCAGAGAGGACCTTCTGGGTTTTTCGTCTACCACCTCCGGGACGGACGAGATAACTGCTTCGAGCTCTCGCCTCTGTCGGTTATTCAAATTAGACCCGAAGTTAAGTGTGTTAGTCTGAGCAAAGAAGGAGCAGGGCTGGCTGGAGGTGGGATCAGGATCCCTTCCCTTCCATGGTTTCAGCAGATTCACGTGATATATCTGCTCACACGTTCGATGATTGGGTTGTTTCACCAAATAGTCGATGAGTCCTTTTCTCTCCTTAACTTTGTATGGTCCTTGCCAGTGGGAACCAACACCATGACTCTATCTCCTGGTTGAAACTCCCGAAGTGTCGTGCCACGGCCATAATAGTGGGCCTGTATAGGAGGCTGCTTGCGCCTCCTCCATGTGACTTTTTAATATGGGCCGAATTTTTTCAAATCTATCACGTAATTGCACAATATATTCCAAAATATTACTTGTGGGAAGAGCCTCTCCTTCACAACCTTCTTTTAAAATGTTCAGTATGCCCCAGGGTTGTTGTCCATATAATAATTCAAAGGGTGAGAAAACCATTGAGGCTTGAGGGACTTCCCTGTAGGCAGAGTACGAAGGGGAGGAGTTGATCCCAAACCCTCCCATCCCTGCTGACCACCTTGCAAAGCATCTGTCTGAGAGTCTGATTAAATCTCTCTACTAAACCGTCAGTTTGAGGATGGTATACCGCAGTTTTCGAGTGCTTTATTTTAAGGAACTTGGCCGTTTCCCTGAACATCTCCGAGGTAAACAGCGCCCCTTGGTCCATATGGACTTCTTTAGGAACCCCAACTCGTGCAAAGACTCCCATTAGTTCCCGTGTGATTGCTTTAGAATTAGAGTGCAACAGAACAGCTTCTGGATATCGAGTAGCATAATCCACAAGGACTAATATGTATTTATGTCTTCGGGCCGAGGGTTCCAGGGATTCCACTATGTCGACCCCTATCCTTTCAAATGGGACATCAATTAAGGGAAGGGTAATACAGAAGCTGCAAACCTCCTCGTTAATTCCCGGCCAATAGAAACGGAGCTTAATACGCTCTAGTGTTTTTTCCGTGCCCAGGTGGCCTCCTAGGAGATAGGGGTGCGCTAACTCAAAAAATCGCTGCCGGAAAGTTTGTGGGATTAGCAACAGCTTCCGCACCCACCCCTCGTGCTCACTGACTCAATATAATATATCATTTTCTATAACAAACTGGGGTCCTTGTGGCATGGGCTGATTGGTGCGTTGGCCGTTGACTAGGAAAACTGCATTCTTAGTAAACTTAAGAGAATCATCATTCCATTGTTCCCTTTTAAATGAGGCTGGTGTTTGTCTAAATTGGAAGCTCAGATCTGAGAGAGGATCTGGTCTGACCTCAAGGGGCGAAGAGTCATTCTGTTCTGGCTAAACGCGGACAGATGACATAGTGGTCTGTGACAGTTGAGGAAGTTCCCCGTCCTCCTCTTGGTCTCCCAAATCTCTCTCCACTGGCTGAGTACATGGTGTGGAGACAACTTGAGACAGTGGATTCCCGTCTGTAACTAGGCCCAGTTTCGTATTAGGAGAGATCAGTACATCACCGCTTTTAATATTAGACCAGTCTCGCCCGAGAATCACAGCGCACGGTGGATTTGGGAGGACCGCTACGATGATTCTTTTAAGTGATCCTCCGTGGCTGATGAAACATCGGGCAGATTTATAGGAGCGGATATCTCTGTGCACACAGGTAATTCTGGTCTTTGTTTTTAACCACTGTCGTGGTAGTACGTATCGGCGATCAACAATAGAAATGTTGCTGCTGGAATCAGATAGAGCTTTTACTTTGAAACAGTTTACTATCACATCTCTCGTATAAGACATTAACAAGGGGTTTGAAAGTGCACACAATCCACCCCTTTCTCTACATTTACATTCTGCCTCGCTCCCGAGCGAGGGCGCCCGCGGAATCGGGGACTCCGGTGCAAACTCCAGTTTATGCCAAGAGGGCAGATTAAGAGGGACATAATCTCTATGGTGTCCGCTTAAGGACCGTTCTGCTTTCCCAAATTGCGAGGCTGTCCTAGAGGTTTCAATGAGCTCGTTTACAATAGAAAATTCTCCCCAGACCGGCTGATTGAAATGCTCTGGCAAGCTATTTATTAATAAAAAGCAGGCTACTTTTTTGACTAGTTGAAAGGTGGTGCATTCAGTTTGCCTTAACCAACATCCCACCTCCATTTTTCTATTTTCCACACCTGCTGGTCTGGGGAATCCCCACTTTGTTCTGGGGCCTTAGCCCCGGTGGGGAGGACAGCTCTCTCCTCTGAGAAAGCATAATAAGTCCCCATCGCTTCCCCCATAGAAACCAGCCCACATCTGTGTGTCCCATCGACACTCTCCCTATTTGATTTAGGTGGCCCGGAACTAGACAAAGGGAACGGAGTCTGCACTGGTTCTTTCGGAAATCCGAGACGCAATCCCCACCCGACAGCTCGGCCCAGGTACTCTCCCACCTGGACATGATTCAGGTCCGGTCCCGTTCTCGTGTGGGTTTTCTCCATCCTGCCAGCTATGCCACTGTCACAGGAACGACCATCAAGCATTTAGAAGGTTTGGGGCAGCCACCCGTATAATTGTTGCCGACTGCAAAACTGATTCACAAACAAACACATGTTCATTCAACTGAGTCCAAAACAAAATTGATTCTCTGGAGACAAGATGTAATTAAAGGCCAGTACAGGAAGTGATGTCATCAATACTGGAACTGGAAGTGACGTCATTGGCAGCCCTATAGCCAGGTGGGATTTCCCTAGAATGGTCTGCAAAAGATTGAGAGGGAAAATTAGTGCACTTCGCCACCCCCTGGTCTGGCATGGAATCACATGTATTCAAGCCCTTCAGTTGTCTCCTAAACACACGTGTGTGACAAGCGTTACATATGATGATGACTGGCTTCTAAGTCGATTTAGATTTCCAAGCACTATCTTCTTGGAGCTCTTGATTTTTAAGATGAAATGCAGTAAGGCATCTTTATTATACAGATAAGTTTTAAACTTCATTAAAATAATGTATATTGTTAATAATTAAACATGCGAGGACACGGTGGCGCAGCGCTAGTCACGACCTGGTGCCCCAATCAGGGATTGTTCCTGCCTGGTGCTGTATGCTTTCTGGGACTGGTGCGACCTGGACGGATAGATGGATGGAATAATTAAACATGTACTATGAACTATGTACTATGTACTGTTATTTCAGTGGTTCATAAAAGTTTTGAAGAATCAGCATTCTAAGCTTACAGATGGCTTGGCATCTATTACAGCACTGATCGTGGCAATTGGTCACTTGGAGAAAGAAAACGAAGGATAGCAATAGGAGGTTAGTACATTTGAGAGAGACAGTACTGCTGCAGCAAATTGTTTCATCGAAGGTCGCGCACAGTGCAGCAAGCATCTTGCAGGAGGACAGGGCACAATTTTGTCGCTATCACTGCGCCACCGTGTTCCCATGTTTAATACATGTTTTAATTCCTATCATTATGAAAATGATATCAAGTATGCATCTAAATATTTAAATTGTTCAGAGAGCTGTAATATCATGAATGTAATGTATTCTGTGTCCTGACGGCGGAAGAGAAAGCTCGTTTAAGAAGCACGTACTGATTCACACACATAGAGCTCATAAAAGAACACATAGAAAGAAGCATTTAATATGCTACTTTACTTACAATGGGATCTGAGAAACTAGTAAATTAAACTATTTTAAGATGAAGTTTATGACGTTCCACATTGATGACAATATAAAGCATATGATTAAAGTAGAAATTTGCAGATTAAACTTGATATTTGGACATTTTTTTCACTGTGTCCTTATATTCCATATGACACTCAGACAGTGGGCTACGACTCGCCTTTTCATGGCAATTTTGATATCTGACCACTTCTTATTTATTTCGGACACTTTGCGACTTTCTGAACTTGAACTTTTGAGTTACTCCACCACCCTGTCACTTGATCAACTTCCTTTTGTTGATTATATCACTGCTTAAACCAATAAATAGTACTTTTTCCCTTGCCTCTACCTAGTATTTGCTGAAATTCTTCTTTTTCCCCTGTGCTTTTGCCTACACCCTTTTCACAGAATGCTGAGCTTAAGGGCTATTTATATTGATTTGCATATTCAAAGGGACGTAATTCTTGAAGAAGTTGGGGAGTGGCAGCAGGCACGTGCATTACTTTACACACTGACCAGGATTTATGTAGCAGAAGAACGTGGAAGTTGGCGTTCACACAGATTTATGCATCTGGATTTTTTTGTGTGTACGCACATTTCCAGTTTTGTCCGTACCCCATATTTTAGTGTAAATTCTACACACAGCATTATGCATGAGGGTAATGGCTGCCCTTTATGGATATAGGAACACCAGACTAAACATTTTTTTAGCAGCATCTGGTGTCCATGCACTCTTGAAGACAGTGAAGGCAACATTTCAGGCTACCTACCCTCTCAAAAAGAACAATATGATTCAGGGACTAAGTGCTGCTGAATTTTGAGTAGGAAACCTCTGCTCCTCTCCTCAGCAAGAACAGCACCACCAAGTCGTGTTCAGAATGCCAAATGTATTTGTAATAATGGTTCTGGAGACCTCAGGTCAGTATGTGCATGCATGTTTGTAGCATCAACACATCCATAACAGCAATACATACTCCTGACATGACTGGTTATATCGTCAACACCAACCAATGGCAAAAACAAACCATTTCCTAAGTTTACAAGCTAGTTTTATGTTTCTCTAGAACTAAATTTACTGTATGGTTACATTATTTCAGGACTTGATGAATAGTGTTTTCCTGAAACGTACCAACATCTATTTTCTTTCTTTTTTTTAAATACATTTCTTAAGGTAACAAATGATGATATGGAGTCATGGAAAATCTTTTGATGAATTCATTTCCTTTCATAAAAAAGTCAAATTTTTTAAACTTGTGTTATTTTTATGATTTTTATGGGGTATTTTTTGTCCATTTAGCATTGCAGTGTCCTGTCTCAAGTAAAATTTTCCCTTGCTTTGATGTCTGATTTTCACGTAACAATACACAAAGAGAAACTCATTTACACTTTCATGAGCTAAATATGTAAGTGAGGACTAATGTCATAGGCAGAAAACAATTATTCAACATCTGTATAACAGTTTTGGTTTATTCTTCTAGTAACATTGGAAAAATAATATATGAATCCCTAAAATAAATATGATGGTTTCATTTAAGGAAAAGTTAAGGTTTTGGGAACAATTGTCTGTTTCTCTTTTCCAGTATGTCCTCATAATCAAAATATGGTGTCTTTATTTTGTAAAGTTACTCTGAAGGCTGGCAGGATTTCTTCTATGGTTACCCCACATTATTCATTTAGTTATACACCTTGCACTTTTTAATATTTTATCTGTACAATGAGAACTAAAATCAACTTAAAATGTTTACCATTTCATTGTGCCAATAGTTAACCCCCTAATAAATGAAGCAATACTTTAAAGTAATATCATCTGTGTAAAAATCCACTTTGTAAGTTCATTTGCTACAATTAAATTCAGGCTCAATGGCTTTGCATATTCAGTGAACAATCAAAAAACATAACCATATTAACACTGTGAAGAATAAGTGTGTGACTGACATATTGCTTTAGAAAGCATGACAGTTAAATTAGAATGGTAAGTGGAATCTGTAAACTAAACAGTGCTTGCTAATTGTAATATTTTTTTTCTTAGAGGTCATATAATGTTTTTTAAAAATCTTAATTATTATAAATATGACAATACAAAATCTGTGGTGGGCTGGTTTCCTGCCTTGTGTCCTGTGTTGGCTGGGATTGGTTCCAGCAGACCCTCATGGCCCTGTAGTTAGGATATAGCGGGTTGGATAATGGATGGATGGATGGACAATACAAAATAGCAAAGCAGGATTACAACATAAAGTAGCAAATAGCATAATTAGTTGTCTACTTTATTAGTAATTTTTGAACTAATTAACTGTTTCTTCATTGGTCAGCAAAAAGCCCCATAAAATAAGGACACTATAACAAAAAAAGTGAGAATATAAAAGGCATAAACAGTACACTATCAGATTTGAAATAGGGAAGCATGTCACTGTAGTTTTTTAGATATACACATACTATATATACTGTAGATCGTTTTCAGAAAATAAAACATAGTTAAATTAGATTGATAGTAAATTCATACATTATTCTATTAACATAGGCGAGTCTACTTTGAAACTAAACAAAATACAGTGAAAGATCATTCAACTATTTGTTTGTTACATTTTGGGCAACATGGTAATGCATTGTTTAGCAGACAGCTCTAGAGTTGATTTGAAATCAAGCATGGACAGTGCTTATATGGAATTTGAACTTTCTTCCTGTATTCAGAAGGAGTTTTCTCCAGGTAATCCATTTTCCTCTAACATTCCAAAGATATACTGTATGTATAAAGTTAATTGGTAGCCCCATTTTGTCTCTGTTGAATGTGTGTATACTATGCCTGTTACTACTGTATGTATGAATCAGTAGACTAGTTTTGAATGGCAGCTCTAAACTGGCCTGGCATTATTGAGGGAGTCTAGAAGTTTGTGTTTATGTGGTTTGTAATGAGCTGGCAACATGTCCAGAGTTGCTTATTACTCTGAGTTCAGTGCTACCAGCGTAGTGAAAAATGCAGTGCCTCGTGAAAATCAAAGTCCTTTATACTTTGTGCACATTTTAGGGTAATCTGATTTTTTTTTATTATAAATGTATAGACTTGCTTCTCAGTTGCACAAAGTGTGTATCTAAGACATCATCATCTGTAGATAGGCATCATTGGCATCAATTATGAACCAAAGTATAATTCTACAACACATGTTCTGATTTTATTAAAACATGTAATTATGTTACAAAAGTTCTTTCTAATGTGATATACATTTTATAAATGTTCTGGCTTTGGATTTCATGTCTTACTGCTACATGCTTGCTGAATCACTGCACATACAAGTATAACCATAAAGAAGACGTCCTATGTCGATGAAACATATATCCTCGAAGCGTGGGGTTAAAAAGAATCCTTGTAATTGCACAAGTATAACAGTAAGCATAGTCAGGCCTCACTCGCTGATAGGGTCATTCAACACAAACACATACATTCTGACCAAACTAGAAATTAAATTTGGACCGATATCAAAATTTTAGAATAAGAGCAAACAACAAAAAATTTATTTTGTGATCATTAGTGGGATTCTACATCAGTATCTACAGGTGCTAAACCAATGAAACAGAAGATATTTTATGTGTGTGTGAATGTGATGTGCCGTGCCGTGCCTGAAACCATGGGCACCACCCTCTTTCTGGGACATCTGTAGTCATAGACCTAGATGAACTAGAGCAAATGAGAAGACAGACAAGACTTTTCAGTCAAAAATGTGAAGGTTTCAAAAAGCAAGTTCTTAAAAGCATACATTTAAAATGAAAAAATGTCATTGGGTACTTCTAAATAAACAAATGACTTTTTATTCTTGTTTTGCTATGTAGTTGCTAGACATAGGTGCGATTCAGTGACACTATCCAGGGTGCCTTTTCAGAGAATCCCTGAGTACTGCTGGTTTGACTTTAACTGAGTTAAGCCATTGGGCTGGACATAAACTTAAAATGAATAAATAAATTCAATAAAGCACCGCTGGACTCATCTTACCACAGTAAGCCAATAAGAATGTGCAAGGTTAAAAGGAGGACCAACATGCATCTGTCTAGACTTCATATCAGATGTAGGACAGGGAGTCTGTCTGACCTGAACCTGGAACTCTGGCCACCCTAACTCCAGAAATGAACCATTATAACTACAGTAAGAAAAAAAGAAAAAGTGTACTAAACATTGCCACAAAACTGCAAGTATGTTCTTATCAAAGAATATTCTGAAAATCAGTCACAAAATGAGTAAAGACAACACTGGTTTAAGCTGAAGCATTAACTTTTTAAAAACATATTCCCTACATAAGTTTAGTCGAATTAATTAACTAGTGTGCTTTAATTAGCAGTACTAGAACCAAAACAGAACTAAGGCAAAATCAAAAATAAATGAAAAGCTAAACCATTGGTAGAATGAATAAAGCTGCATAACATTAATTTGTCTATAGCTGTAGTTGGAAATGTTTAAATTAATAGAGTAGTTAGTACTTAATATTAAAGTATATTTATATAAATAATGTAAATACTGTATATGAATAACTGTATTAGTAGCTGCAATTTCCTCAGCCTTTACTAGTTACAAATATACAGTTGTACACCCACCATTCATAACCAGGATTTAAATGGCATCCCCAAAATAATATAAACTGCAAATGTTGGTGCTGCTCTTGATTTGTTTTCTTCCACCACCCTTTTGTTTGAGTAGAGTATGGATACTATGGATTTAGAAAGTATTCAGACCTCTTCCCTTTATGCACACTTTATTGTGTTGCAAATTAAATTTTAAATGGTTAAATTTTCCATTTGCGCCATCTATCTATATATCTATCTGCTTTGCTGTAAAGATGGTATTAGACAAGTGATGAGCAGTGCCTAGTCTTTGCTAGACATAAAGGTTAGTGCTTGGAGTTCCACCCAAAGAATTCAATTTTTGTCTCATCACACATGAACATCATTTTCCTCATGCTCTAATAGTCCTTAAATGTCATTTTGGAAACTCCAAATCAGCTGTCATGTGCCTTTTATTCAGAAGTGTCTTCCATCTAGCCACTCTACTATAAACACCTGAGTGATGTTACACTTCTGAGATAGTCATTCTCTCATCTCAGCAGAGGGCCATTGGGGCCTTGGTCACCTCCCTGGCCGAGGCCCTTCTTGCCCAGTTACTCAATTTAGCTGGACAGCCAGCTCTGGGAGAGTCCAGGTGGTTCTAAACTTCCTTCATTTCACAATTCCACAATCTCGCAAAGCTTTAAAAACAATTTTATACCATTTTATCCACTTGCCCTGATCTATACCTCACCACATTTGGCAATAGAGGTCTACATAGCATACTTTGGACTTCATGGCTTGGTTTTTATCCTGACATACAATGTAAATTGTGGGACTTTACATACATTGGTGTGTATACATACGTGTCCAATCAATACAATTTGCCACAAAGGGACTCCAATCAAGTCCTAGACACCCCTCAAGAATAATTAAAGCAAACAGGATGCACCTGACCACAACTGGCAAATATATGCATTTAACATTAAATCTACAACACAGTAAAGTGTCTGAATACTTTCTGGACAAACTGAACAGTTTAAACAGCCCTGATTCTCTAAATGATGTACAGTGTCTGTGAGTGCTAAACTTGATGGTTCTGGCCTGTATATGGCTCATCACTGTATATTAATGTACTGCACACTATACTTTTTTATATGTATAAATACATACTTTATCTTATGCATTTACTACACATTAGTTTTTCTATATTTTCTTTATTTCCTTTATATCTAAGAACACTGAAATATATTATTATTATTAAACTTATTATTTTTTATTAAAGAGAAATAAAACTCAAACTTCAAAAAAGCCATTTGTTTATTTAACTAAAATATTCTAGTTCCAATTTTTTCTCTTTCGGTTTGTGAACAATTACTTTACTCAGTAGTACATTTTGTATTTTATGAAAAGTTTAATTCATTGTATTTTCCAAAAAATGTTTAAATGGTAAGTTATTTGCAGATATAAATCAATTAGGCTTGTCCCTTACTTCACTCAGTGTGAATATATTTTAAGACCCGTGACATCAAAGTCTTTTTATAAAATAATATTCCACTGTACTCAAAGTGTAAATCAATGGAAGAATCCCAATTTTTCATATATTTCTGGCAATGTGCCACAGGCTGCTATAAAAAGTAATAATAAAATGTCCTTTCCCTTTTGCATTATTCATAACAACGCTGTTTGATTTACATTTATTTCTCAGCATAGTGAGTTTCAAATATTTACAGATTTATGTTCTATACTGTTAAAAACTATACATTAAAAATGTATTCATTGGTGTCTCACAACCTGCAAGCATCCCTTTGAAGGACTGCCTTATATTAAATGTCAGAGAAACACAAATCAGTAATACAAGTATTAAAATTAGTTATCTACCAAATACATTAAAAAGCAAATACTACCACCTAGCTCTCTAAAACTGCAATTATGTATTTTTATATGTTAAATTCCAGTGAGATCAACATTTCTTACCAAATATATTATTTTGTGTTATTTTTTTTTTAATCTCTTAATTTTACCAAAATTAAAAGTCATTGTCAACCTCAGGTCCAGCTAGCACACATGCCATTAGATACAGCAATTTGTTTTCTCTTGCACAGCTAATGGTAGTTTTTAATACCATATAATTTGCTATGTGAACAAATACACATATAATTCAGAATCACAAACAAATTATATATATATATATATATATATATATATATATATATATATATATATATATATATATATATATACTGCTCAAAACAATTAAAGGAACACTTTTAAAACACATCAGATCTCAATGGGAAAAAGAAATCCTCCTGGATATCTATACTGATATAGACTGGGTAATGTGTTAGGAACGAAAGGATGCCACATCGTTTAATGGAAATGAAAATGATCAACCTACAAGCCCTGAATTCAAAGATGCCCCAAAAATCAGAGTGAAAAATTATGTGGTAGGCTAGTCCATTTTGCCAAAATTTAATTGCAGCAACTCAAAATTGTATGCGCAGCACTTTGTATGGCCCCTGTGTTCTTGTATACATGCCTGACAACATCGGTGCATGCTTCTAATGAGATGACAGATGGTGTTGTGGAGGATCTCCTCCCAGATCTGGACCAGGGCATCACTGAGCTCCTGGACAGTCTGAGGTGCAACCTGGTGGCATTGGATGGACCAAAACATAATGTCCCAGAGGTGTTCTATTGGATTTAGGTCAGGAAAGTGTGGTGGCCAGTCAATGGTATCAATTCCTTCATCCACCAGGAACTGCCTGCATACTCTCACCACATGAGGCCAGGAATTGTCGTGCACCAGGAGCCACTGTACCAGCATAGGGTCTGACAATGGGTCCAAGGATTTCATCCTGATACCTAATGGCAGCCAAGGTGCCTTTGTCAAGCCTGTAGCGGTCTGTGTGACCCTCCATGGATATGCCTCCCCAGACAATCATTAACCCACCACCAAACTGCTCATGCTGAATGATGTTACAGGCAGCATAATGTTCTCCATGGCTTTCCAGACCCTTTCACTTCTGTCGCGTGCTCAGGGTGAACCTGCTCTCATCTGTAAAAAGCACAGGGCACCAGTGGTGCATCTGCCAATTCTGGTATTCTATGGCAAATGCCAATCGAGCTGCATGCTGCTGGGCAGTGAGCTCAGGGCCCATTAGAGGACATGGGGCCCTTGGGTCACCCTCATGAAGTCTTTCTGGTTGTTTGGTCAGAGACATTCACACCAGTGGCCTGCTGGAGGTCATTTTGTAGGGCTCTGGCAGTGCTCATCCTGTTCCTCCTTCCCCAAAGGAGCAGATACTGGTCCTGCTGATGGGTTATGGACCTTCTATGGCCCTCTCCAGCTCTCCTAGAGTAACTGCTTGTCTCCTAGAATCTCCTCCATGCCCTTGAGACTGTGCAGGGAGACACAGCAAACCTTCTAGCAATGACACGTATTGATGTGCCATCCTGGAGAAGTTGGACTACCTGTGCAACCTCTGTAGGGTCCAGGTATCGCCTCATGCTACCAGTAGTGACACTGACTGTAGCCAAATGCAAAACTAGTGAAGAAACAGTCAGAAAAGATGAGGAGGGAAAAATGTCAGTGGCCTCCACCTGTTAAACCATTCCTGTTTTGGGGTCATCTCATTGTTGCCCCTCTAGTGCATCTGTTGTTAATTTCATTAACACCACAGCAGCTGAAACTGATTAACAACCCCTCTGCTACTTAACTGACCAGATTAATATCCCATAAGTTTCATTGACTTTATGCTATACTCTGATTAAAAGTGTTCCTTTAATTCTTTTGAGCAGTGTGTATATATATATATATATATATATATATATATATATATATATATATATATATATATATATATATATATATATATATATATATATATTTACTGTATGTGTATATACACTTTAGGTTCATTTACCAGTGGTGATATTTCACAGTTAGAGATGATTTACCAATTCAGTAGCTTTATTATATTTAAAGTGAAATTAATTCATTGAATTCACTGCAACAAACTGACTTAATAAAAAGAACTGAAGTGTCATTCATGTGTAATGACCCTTGCTGTGCACTGTCCTGCAATATAATATGCTGTTTACTGGTTCAGCTCTATTTAATATAAGGTGAACTACTATAATGATTAGCAGGGCAACATGGTTATAGTATTCTGAAGTCATTGTTAAGTGCCTAAAAAGTGCAACAGAGAATAAAGGAACATAATGTGCTTAAAGCTGGCAGTAATTGCATATACAAGTAATGACTGTAAAAAGACAAGTAATGAAAGAAAGTTTAATATGCTGACATCTGGAATGTTTGCATCTGCGATTTGTATCAAAGGTTTGCATTTGAACCAGAATGCCACCTTCCTAACATTTTGTTTATAACAGTACTGAGGTTGCGACACACACAACATGTGATGTTTCGTTGTGTGCAACAAGCTGTACCAGAGCATGCTCTCCAACCTGACTATTGAGGTTGCTAGATTATATCTAATAATACAATACAGCACAATTTGACACAAAAGCTGTTATCATTTACTTCAATATTTTAATCTATACCGTAAGTTTTAGGCAAAAAGAAAAACACCAATAATAAAAGAAAAAAATAGTGCAATTGCAGAATTAAAGAATTATATAAATATAATTGTAGACTATTTGATTGCCAGTTTGTTTTTCACCTCTCATGCAAAAACGGCTGAACGATGCATTGCCATTGGTCCAGATTAAAATATAGACTATAAGATGTATCAGGGAATGGGGTTATAATGGAATGGGGCAATGCAAAACCAGTTTTGACGCGGGGACTACAATCAGCCAGTAGTAGAGCACTGGGGTTGATGGGAGGATGTCTTCAGCACGCACAAGGTTTTTATAATGGCGAAAGTGGGATTTCATCAAAGACTTCAGATACAGTGTTTCTAATTTGGATAATGTCATTGTCCTTTTGGAGGACAGTTTTTGTCTAAGAGCATGTAATCTGTCTCATTATGGGTTGTGTTTAGATATATTGAATTTCCAAAAGAAAAGTTTTTCTCCTTTTATTTCCATCTAGACCTTTTTATGAGAAATAGATAGGTCCAAAAGTGATGTTCATTGTTGCTTAATGTTTCTCTCTTTCAATTAGCCAAAAAACTTTAAAAACTTTAGTGAATTTTTCCATTGCAGAATCATATTCAAATCAGATTCAAAATGCAGTTTAGCATCAATTTTGTGAAACTCTATGCCAAAAGAACCTCTTCTGTTTTGCTTACTACAACCTATTATTTAGTGATGTCATTATACATTATCAATGCAATGAGATTTGTGCCACCAGACAATGACAATGGTGGCCTACTCCATATTAGTCAAGCTTGCAGATAGGAATTTCATTGCTCTGTGTACACGTGACAATACAGTAACTCTGAAATGAATCAATGGCACTGTGTATTTTATTAAAGTAAAACCTTACATTTTTGAAATAGCAAACAATATCATACACCTGTATATCGCCATTAAGTATAAAGAGAATCACTGAGGAAGAAGTTAGCAACTTTTACTTTTTCTTGATGGTAAACATTTATTCAAGACTCCTTTAAGATTATAATTTTAGGCTATAATGATAATATAGCATCATTATTTGTAGCAATTTTAATCAACATTGAATGAATCAACTTTGAATTACATTTATAACATTATTGAACACTGCCACTGGTGATGTCTCTTGTAATAATCCCCCCCAGACCCCCACTACTATAGATTTTTTCCATTGTCCATTGATTCAATTATTTAAGAAGCCATCCACTTTATTAATGTGTGATTAAATATCTATTCATGACATCACACTAAAACAGAAAATACAAAGACGCTGTGTTCATTATTCCAACCCAGCCAATAGCTGAAGCACAATTACAAAATCCAATCATGCTCAAACAGAATAAATTCTCAACTCTGTGAACAGGAACATTGATCATTATCATGCAGATAGTGCAAATGACAGATGGGACCCTTGCATTTCAGCCAGCAATGACAGATGGGTCAATATTTAAACACCATATACAATACATGCTTTTTAACTTTACCCCATTATACAGATATACCCAGGAAACACTGGGTACTTCAGCTAGTCATGCTATAAAATCATGACCAACGTATAACATGCCATTTCATGCATTTCTGCAGCTACAGTAGAAAAGAAGACTGTGAATAATAATACTAACTACATGTATATTTAGAATTGAGAGTTGTGGTTGAAGGTATCCACCCATGGTTACAACTACTATTTTAGAAACCTGAATAGATCCAACCATGGACTGGAATAGAGTTACTAAAAAAATTACAGTAAGTAATTATGGCTACCAGGCAACAATGGTGACTCCACCCTGATTTGTCCCGCAGTCCCTTCCATTGCAAAACAACCCAACAGCATAATGCTGCCCCAATGTTTCACTATTTTGGTGGTATTGCACAGCTGATTAGTGGTGCTTGGTTTCCTAAAGATGTGACACTTAGAATTGAGACCAAACAGTGCAATCTTCATTCATATGGCCTCTCTGCCATAAAGCCCAGATTAGTGGAGTTTCTCTGGATTCTTGGTTATGTCACTTACCACGGCCGTTTCTCCATGATCGCTCAGTTTGGCTAGTTGGCCACCTCTATGAAAAGTTGTGGTTGTTCCAGAAGTATCCCATTTCAGAATTATGTAGGCCACTGTGCTCTTGGGAACCTTTGATGCTGCAAAAATTTTTGTAGCCTACCCCTGATCTGTGTCTCAACATTATCTTGTCTCTAAGCTCTGCAGGCAGTTTCTTCCACCTTATGGCTTGGCTTTTACTCTGATATACATTGTCAATTGTAGGGTATATAGATAGGTATACACATTTCCTAGTCATGTGCAATCATCTGAATATACTACAGGCCGAATTGAAACAAGGTATAGAGACATCTCAATAATGATCAATAGAATGGGATGCATCTGAATGAAATTTGAAGCACCAGAGTCAAATTTCAAGGTTCATAGCAAAGGGCCTGAATAATTGTGTCATATACTTCAGATTTGTATTTTTAATAAATTTGCAAAAATTCCGAAAATCCTGATGTTTTTACTTTGTCATTGTAGGGTATAGAGTGTTGTTTGATGAGGGAAATAATTAATCTAAACTATTTTAGCAAAAGCCTGCAACATAGCAAATGTGAAAAAATGAAGGGGTCTGAATACTTTCTGAAGGCACTGTAAAATTCATCAGCTCATAAAGCCAGAGGATTTTTAAATTTGTCTTAAACCCAGATTTAGATGAGCTGTTATGACTGTAACATGTAAATGATTTTTTCACCTGTACATTATGTCCCATTAATAACAACTTACTGCCTTTTCTTAAATCTTGTAAACGTGATGCTTCTCTCACCATACTCCACTTATTTAGGAGCTTAAATCAAACTTGCCAGTGGCATTTAAACCCATTAATACTACAGAATGAAAACTTTATTAAAGTAATTTCTACACAAAATTATATTTTAAGAGAGACCAATGTATCCCTAGAGATATTGGCATTAGCACTAGTGCAAACACTCAAAGTGCATTTGAGAAAGTCATTTGATATATAAGGTATTTTGCATAAAATAAATTTAAAAGTAGATGGATATCACCAGAAATCACTGATATTTCTAAGTCTGACAGAGATACATACATTTACTTAATGATATTCTTTGCAAAAAGAAAGGTTGTCATTACAAGGTTGTCAATTTAATGTTTCGGTCACAAGAGAGACAGAGGAATCAATTTTTAAACCACGTCATTCCTATTATGAGCAGAGAAAAAAAAAATTGTAAATAGTGTACATAAAAAGAGATTAACTCCACGATGAGAACTAAGCCATGAAGATGAAATGACTAACATACTTAAGAAACCTTATAAGGTGTGTGTCAAAGAATTCCTCAATAAAAGAGAATTTCCCATTGTTGATACTCTGTAGATTTCCAAAATGCTATCAGTTCTTTCCAAACCAGAAAAGCACCAGGCTCAGATGGATATTCAGTGGAGTTTCATTAAAAGCATTTTATTAAATTAGCTTTGATAACAGCAGCTTCATAATAGGTAGCTCAAGGAAACATTTTAACAAAATTTCAATGCCATTTGTCAATTAAACAAATAATAATAATAATAATGACTCTTTTGAGTGTGCATTCTACAGACCAATCTCACAAATGAACAATGTTACTAAGATCCTGAGGAATGTTTTAGCTAACACTAAAGAAAGAGTTCTCTTCCATAATATCACAACATCAAATCATATTGTTTAAATATAGATATCTCTTATCTAACCTTCAATAACTTACATAGTATATACCTCAGTAAAATTTGAGCTTCTGAATATTGTTTGTTAGACACACAAGCCTCAAGAGTATCGTACTAGTTTTGGTCAGGTAAAATAGATGGGGTAGGATGAGGGTGAAGCACCATCTTTTTTCACCTGGAGTGGAAGATGATGTTTTGGGCATTCTGGTACCTCACTTCCACTACATTGGCAAACCCCACCCTTTCTGGTCAAATTCCTATGGAAATTGAAGAAGAAACCAAAGTCGACATTCATTTTGGACCCTGATCTCTACAAGGACAGAACTCTTGCTTTTAAAGGTAAAAATGCATGATGATTGTTGAAACAATACACCATCCATTTTGTTTTGAAGATAATCTTACCAGAAAATATGTCCAACAAAAGAGTGTTACTGTCTAGGCTTCCCAATATCCTGACCGTCTCATTTGTTTGTTCGTAAACTTGTTATCGTTGGGTGCAGTAAAACCGTTTGATACTGTTGTAATGGAATATGTTGATTGCACTGTGCAAATGTGGATTTCGAGTCAATGTATGTGTGAATATATATTGTGTTACAGAAGCAATGTAAATTCTGATTATTTCACCTTGACGCTTTCCACTATTCCCAATGCATTTTTTGCAGTGATGTTAAACTTTATTTTTTTCTAAAACAGAGAAAATGGGGATCATGTCATGAAATACTACAGAATGGTCTTTTATAGTATTACCCTATCCACCAATCTCTTTACTATCTATCCATTATCCAACCCGCTATATCCTAACTGCAGGGTCACGGGGGTCTGCTGGAGCCAATCCCAGCCAGCATAGGGCACAAGGCAGGAAACAAACCCCGGACAGGGCGCCAGCCCACCGCAATCTTTTTGCTACCTGCACATAAAACTACTTAAAAGTTGGAGTCTCAGTCATCCTTATACTGAACTCAAGCCTTACAAATCTGTATAATGTAAAGCGATTGATAGTAAAAGGTTGAAACAAGAATGTGATTGAGGCCACAATCTCAACGGGATGTAATAAAAAAGAATATGTACTTGTACAGCAGACTCCTTTCATCCCATCAAATTACCCATTTCATTTTAAACAGCTACAGATCTCTGTGACTCAGTGTTTTGTCATGAGAATAAAAAAGGCTCAAGATTGGACCCTGCACAGTGAAACTTCCACTTTCGCAGGCAATTGTATTTTGTAGGCTAAAGTGTCAGCAGCAGCAGCAGGAATCTGTTTATCTGTTCCTCCAACAAAGTACAAAACATAGTTTATCATGAAATATTAAATTGACAAATTCTTTATGTATTGGTAAACACTATTATTCAAAATTAGCACTGCTGCCTTGCAGTTAGGAGACCTGGGTTCGCTTCCCGGGTACTCCCTGTGTGGAGTTTGCATGTTGTCCCCGTGTCTGCGTGGGTTTCCTCCGGGTACTCGGGTTTCCTCCCACAGTCCAAAGATATGCAGATTAGGCGCATTGGTAATTCTAAATTGTTTCTAGTGTATGCTTGGTGTGTAAGTGTTTGTGTGTCTGCGCCCTGCGGTGGGCTGGCGCCCTGCCCGGGGTTTGTTTCCTGCCTTGCGTTCTGTGTTGGCTGGGATTGGCTGCAGCAGACCCCTGTGACCCTGTAGTTAGGATATAGCAGGTTGGATAATGCATGGATGTGTAGTTAATCTGCAGACAGTCATGAAACACAATGGTACATCTTTGTGTTAAGAAGGTTTCTACGTGCACATGTAGGACAGCAATACTGTGATCCAAAGATGTCACATTACAACTGTGCCTTTTTTTTTTTCTCTATCTTGTGCTTCTTTTTTCATTCCTCTGTATCATTTTGTACCTGGGTTGTCCTTTTTTTCTGCAGGGCTACATCTTAAGAATGCAATTGAAGAAATAGAAAACCACAACTTATTAAAAACAAAACTGTGTCAACAAATATTATGGTTTGGAAAGTTCAAATTATTGAAAAAATCGTACCGAAAATATTCATTTTTTTCAATAATGCTTGGGGCAAAAATTTTGGAACATTAATAAAATGTTAAGTACACTTAATAAGAGTGAGGTGTTTGAATACATTTTAGCCTGAGTCCTGAACACATAATTGATGAAATAAATGAGTGAAATCAACTTATGTCTTAACATTAAGTCATTTTACTGCAGAGTTTTGAAATAGTACCCAGCTAACATGGTATAACATAATAGCTAGGCTATAATACAACCAATAAAGAACATTGTTAAAAAAATTTAATATTTAACTGTAATGTGATTCTTAAAGTAAGTGTTAAAAAAAACCTAAATATGATTTCTAAAATTGAGTTATATTGCAAAAAGTGTTACTTTAAAAAAAATATCAAATAAAAACATTTTAAATTACAATACTGAAAAATATAAAGGGCTCTACTGTAACTATCTTTTGAGTTGAAATTAATTACAAACATGAAAATGACGGAAGTGGAGATTATCTACAAAAAATTCTATGACACATTCATTTTTCAATTTCCTGTACTAGCCTTTTTAAAGGTTATAAACCACCGCAGCCAACTGCAACATATTTGAAAAGATGTTCAAGCCATTTGTGGGTTGAAAGAGAGTTCTTTGCAAGGTGTACTAAAGCAAACACTCACTCTTCCGGGCGCCGTATCACTTTACAAACAGATGTTTGGCATGTGGTAATAATGAAGGGAAACTCATATTAAAAAATGTGTACACACGTGCAGATAGTAACTGACTGCTGCTAGAACAGTGACATTATATTTCAAATCGACAGAACATCAGTGCTTGAGAACCTGAAAGACTAGCCATCACCAATGTAGAAAAGAAGGTAAGGGAGAAATCTGTTATAAAAAGATATTTGAAAAATAAACCTTGCACTTACTGTTGGGTAATGACATGAAAATTCTGAATTGCAGGGCTTGTCTCAGTATGTGCAGACTAACAGTATTGGCTGCTTATTGTTTTGGGAGTTAGCCGGCAGTGCTGACAAAATAAGAACAAAAAATGGTCAAGGTCAAAGGTCAGCAGTGTCCAAACATGAGAACTGCTAGCTCACTAATAGCTGCCAGTAATGTAAAGGAGAAAGCGGATCAGATGTATCCATCCTCCCCTCAAACACACATAAAATAAACATACAGCAAACACTAAAGCCTAGATGCACAGTCAAAAACTGTGCTAGAAAATCCTTTCCACCAGCTCACACAACTAGTAAACGTCATGTACCAGAGAAACTAGATCTGACCAACCAAAATGTCATGTTTGCTCCTCCAGGAAACAAAATACCTGCATTTGAAGAACAAAAAAAAAACAAGTTATTTTTACCAAGGTGTAGTTTGGTAATTCTAAAAATGACAAAGAAAAGTTTTTTTTGCCAAGAGATGGCAGCACAAAATGTTTTAAGACAAAGGGGATAAAAAATAGGTCATAAACAAAAAATAACAGCAAACAAAACCAAAATGTAAGGTAGAATTTATAGTCAAAATATGTGAGAAAGTGTCTTAACCAAAACTAAACTTTTTTTTGTTAGACAAAAAAAAAAGTCAAAATTAATAGGTAATAGTTTTATGGAAACATTGTGAAAAACAAACAGGTGTTTTGCTGGCCACATGGTTCAGATGTGTGTGTTGCTCTCCTGTTACTCTCAACAAACTGTACAGCTCAAATGTATTTTTGCAAAGTTTAATGACAGTAGACATTTTAGTCCTTTTTTAGAGGTTTAATATTATTTGAACTTTACAGTTATATCTTCAAGAGAATGTATAACATTTTATACTGTTTGATGACAAGAAAAGAAATAAAAGTAAAAATTAGCTTTCATGCTGACTAAAACAGTGATTATTTTTGTTTCTTTCTATCTTGCTATCTAATTAGCATCTTGTAAAGTAGTTACTTAAAGTGCTAAACTGAATATACTGTTTGAAATATTGCATTTTCTGGTTGACTTCCTGTCACTGCTATGCGCCTGTGTTAATAGTTGCACATATTTCTTTTAGTAGTAAAAACAAATAAGTGTAACTTAACCATTTCTCTAATATTACCACAGTTAATGTTTGTTGTTTGCTGTCACAATGAAGATCCCTAATGGGAAGATCCATCCATCCATTTTCCAACCCGCTGAATCTGAACACAGGGTCACGGGGGTCTGCTGGAATCAATCCCAGCCAACACAGGGCACAAGGCAGGAACCAATCCAGGGCAGGGTGCCAACCCACCGCAGGGCACACACAAACACCAAGCACACACTAAGGCCAATTTAGAATCGCCAATCCACCTAACCTGCATGTCTTTGGACTGTGGGAGGAAACCAGAGTGCCTGGAGGAAACCCACGCAGACACGGGGAGAACATGCAAGGCAGCAGCACTACCACAGCGCCACCGTGCCGCCCTAACGGGAAGATGGAGTAATGCAGTTTTCCATATTTGTATTTTCATTATTCTGTGAAGCCACGGGGCATGCGTTAAACTTCTCTTGTTCTTGCCAAGGATATGATATATATAATTAAGGCTAATGTGAATTTTGCTTATCAGAATTCCAAATACATTTCAGATAAAAAGAATTTGCTTATACTGACCTGGTATGCTTTTTAATTTGAGGCTTTGATGTAATCATATGAATTTTACTTACTGCTCAGAAGTAATAAAGTATATTATCATTCAAATCATCACATAGGAACACATTATTAAAGGGAATGCATATATTGTAACGTAAATGTCTTTCACCATCTCAGACTATATGTTTTCTAATTTTGTGCTATTTTTAATGAAAAGTTAAAACAATATATATATTTTACAAATTAATATGACTATATAGTTACTGTGTTCTTTGATAAGTCATTTATTTTTTTAACTCTTTGATTTCTTTGTTTAACATACTTAAATTAAAGTTATACTTCCCTCCACCACTCCATCCCACCTTCAGTACCATTCTGAAGCAAAAATGATGCAAGAAAGCATTTAGTAAAGTTTTTAATTTGGAAAATACCTCAGTGAATTTTTTTTTTGCCTACAGTTTACAGGGAGATGATGACAATTATGTTCTACTAATTTTAATTCTTTTGCGTCCACTTGCATGCAGTTTCCTCTTGTGGTTGGTTGTCTTTGTACACAGACTTTGGCTGTCTTACCTGCTTCTGTCTCGTAATCACAGACTGGCTTAATAATGTTGTGACCAGGGCTCTGTAGAGACCAAACAATGTGTTGCAGGATTCACTGTTTCTCGTTTCGCTGTGAATATTTTTTACGGTCTGGTTGTGTGTTTTGGTCATTGTCATGCTGCAGAATTAAGTTTTGACCAATCAGACACCTTCCTGTTGCATGACAGATAAATATCTCCCTGCACTCCTCAGCAGTTGAGAGGTCATCAATTTTGAACAAATCAATAACTCCATTTGTGGAAATGCAAACCCATACCTACAGGGGACCTTCGCTGTTCATCACTATTTGCCTGCAGAATTTCATCTATGGAGAATTACGAATTACCTAGCTCTTTGGTGAACATACTACCTTCTGTTAGATTCAAAATTTTTAAATGTAACTCATCAGTTCAGAGCACATGCTTCTATTTTTCTGCATTGCAGTACTTGTGTTTTATGCATAGGTGAGTCTTTGACTTTATTTCCACCGTGGAAGAATGGCTTTTTGGTCACAACTCCCATGAAGACCACTTTAGTAAAAACTTCTCCGAACTGTAAATGGGTATATACCCGGATCCTAGTGGTTTCCACCCATTCTTGCACCAAGAACGTAGAAGCCAAGCAAAAAAGGAAAACTAAGGGAAAAACATATATAAATAAAGAATGGGTCCAAACCACTTAGACTAATGACAGGAAACCAAAACAAAATGTTATTCAAAAGCAAAAGATCAGAAACCAAGAATTCTTTGAGTCCGCAAAAATGTACAGTATTTAAGGAGAAGTACATTTTTGTAGTACAGTATGTTGAATTGTAACAGTTCTTAGCTTATAGCGATGCACAACATCTTCTGATTTTGAAGTGAAGTAAGCTTGATGTGTTTTCTCATTTGCCACACTGCAAAAGAGTTTGTATTCCTGGAAACTACCTATCTGCCACAAAATCTTTGCTTTGGAGAGACTTTGATGATGCAGGATGATCACCTTATTTCCCATTGCGATGCTCACTTTTGCTATGGTGTAAGATTGCAAGGTTTGCAGGTTAAACCAACACATACCTCTACATCACATTTTGGTATGGTTTTCACTTTCCCAGTTTTATTACCTCTACACAGCTGTTTCTTTTTCAACTAATCACTTTTGTTCAACCAATGTCATCGATCATCAGCACCAGTTTGTTATATTTGTTGAATGAAGCATTGAACTATATACTGCACTTAAAAAGATCTCACCTTTATAACTAGAAAGTAGTCTGTTATGTTGTTAAGTTCTGTCTTTAACTTCCTTAGTGTTACATTTTATTCTAAAAAAACATTAAAAAATTGCATATTTTTGGAATGAAAAATTATATTTCTTTTAAATTTCAAGAACAGACTGAACTAGTCTTTCTTTTCTGTAATATACAGGGTTTAGACATATAAGCTGTACTTTTTGTACTGGTGATCCAACTGTGAACAAGTAGAAAAGCAACATCATACTGAACTCCTTCAGACATGTGTGGTTTTGGGTGATTTTACTTCTTTATTTTCAAGAAACTTTACTCACAACAGTCACTATGAACAGACATGTGAGCATTAATGTATCCTTATCTCGGGGAAAAAATGCATTAATATGTGTTATATCCAATTTCATTTTTTGTAACATACTTTAGAAAAGACTTTAAAGTTGATATATTCAGTAAGTTATAAGGCTTTTGTTTTCATGTTTGGACTGGCATCCCATAGACCACATTTTAACAATTTGAAGACAGGTGTCAAAAAATGTCAACATAAAAGGTAGAAGGCAGGTGTTGACAAAAGTAAGGGCTAAACATTGAGAAAATAATTAATTAGAATGTGTATTTTCCTTTTATCCAATCAATGGCAGCAAAGTCAATGAGATAAAGTTGAATCACCATTCATTTATCTTACAACATGGCATCAAATGCCAGCAAACATACATGTGTCAAAAGAAATCATCTGCAAAAGATGTTTTGTGTATTATTGATGCCTTGAATTCTGCACTGTCAGATGAGTGAACTATCAGAAGAACTATCAGAAGAAAGTGACAGCAAGAGTGCTACTGAAAAACAGCATCAGTGGTATAACATGTATTGCAATCAGCATGACATAATTGCGTGCGACTTGTTACATTTAACAGTATTGTATGCTTCAAGTGATCAAGTATAGATTTTTCATAGTTATTTTGTATGCGTGCGTTTTTCAGAAAATAAAATAGCCTACAGCATTGAATAAGAAAAAAAAATGAACTGCAAGCATAGACAAAATATTTTTGTTTAAATTGAAAAAAATATTTCACTTAAAAACACATTTTCTTGAGGTAAATTAATGTATACTATGACTATGAAAAAGTATGCTTGACTTGACAAATACCAAATATATGCTTTTATATGCCTTCCAGTGTACACTAGGACTAAAAATTGTATTTTTCAACAAACTGGCAATTTACTTTTTTGGGTCTTAATTCAATATTTCAGATCTTTTTTGCTACAGCCCATTGTATCTGAAGTGGGATATATTTGTCTTTTCAGCAATACATCATTTGCTGCAGTGTAACAAACACAACTTCAGATGTCACTTTTTCAAAATACTCCACTTTTCATTAGCACATTTCATGGGGCTGATCGTCTTAGATGGGGAAATTCTTTTAATTAGCCATTGACTAATTAAACTAGTTTTCACCCAAATATGTTTTTAGAATTGTGCAATGTTTTTAAAATACTAGTTTGCAAATGTCCTTTGTAATATAAATTAAGCCCTTACTGTCTTTTTAAATATTTCTATATCACTGTAGAAGACCTGAGACAAAGGCAATTTTGAACAGAATAACTGAAGAGGACTGCATCACTGAAAGTTCACAGTAAACAATGAAGGTCAACAAGAGATTGAAGGAAAGAGCTCAGTAGATAAGGTATCAGCTGACAGTGACCATGAAACAACACAAGAAGGTATCCATTTTGGGGTGAAATTAGCATGTACAATTGTACAGTTTCTTTTTGGCATCTTGATCATACCTAGTATTTGATTTAAACTATGAACTACACTTTTAAATATATGTGATTGTAATGTCTTTGAATAAATAAGTAGGGGGCTTCTGCCCCCTGCTCGCTTCGCTTGCCCACCCCCGGGTTTGGTTAACTGGATATACAATTTAAAGAGATTGTTATTTTCATGGGAATTGTTACATATGCATTATTTTCACTTTTACTTTAAAACTTCAGTAAAAAAAATATTTGGAATTAACGTTTCTTCAAGATTGCATTGAATTTTGATTCCGTGTTTGGACTTATATCGTGACAACACAGCGTATAACTGCCCATGTGTGAATATTGTTTCTTTCACTCTAATAAACAAACCTACTTTTTCAAATGTTTTTCCATACTCTTTCTTCTTTGCTTAGTCGTTGACATGTTATCTAGAGTGTATAAAATTATTGTCCTGATAAAATTTATAAGAGCTGAGAGCGCAGGAAGTGTGCCTGCCAAAAGCATTCACACAACTGAGGTTAGATAACCGTGGTCTTGTTTGAAAATTATGTTGTAAGTAAGGCGTGACTTGAAAGCATCTAATGGCAAAAGACACCGTCTCGCAGGACCTGCTTCTAAAGGTTGTAAGTATGGCATGACTTGAAAGAATCTCACGTTAAAAGTCTCTGTCTCACAGGATAGGACTTCATTCCAAAAAGTCCCTCTGAAAGTCACGTCTCGAGAGATTTGTTTATCTATATTCTAAAACTCATGACTGGACTGCAAAAAAGAATTTTTCAAGATAACTGTTTATAGCACTTAAAGCAGGACATGTGCACAAAAGTCTTTGAGGACAATATTAAAGTTACAATTCAGCAGCAGATACTGATGACAGGAATACCATTCCAGAGGATTTGAAAGCTTTCTTTGAGCTGTCTCTGTGCATGGTGTACGCTGTATTTACAAGAATTAATATGGACTGGACAGCAGATATGAAGGTATACATCATCCAACTGATTCTATGGAAATCCCCAAATATTTAAATGTCACAAATGAAATGAAAAACACAAAAAAAGTCCTGCTATAAAGAGTCATGCTTCTGTTCTGCTGTTCTAAGATATCTTTACTTGTCACCAACTGGACCTGAAAGGAAATCAAATTCTTTGTACGACTGAGTCCCTTGCCAGAATAATTTAAACCTGTTTCTTGGTTATGAATTAACCTGCTGCTGTTATACTATAAGCAGACATATAGAACAAAAATATTAATATAGTATGTCCCCTGGTCACTTCAATTAAATTAGACAATGGAACGATATTGGATGTAGTGCATGATGAGAAAAGGAACTAATAGGCCAAAAAAGGTGAAAACCAGAACCATAAGAAAAGTCCATAAAGGCAAAATTTTCTCAGCTGAAATTGTGCGGTTATTGTGAGTAATTTTCTAATTCAAGTTGGGTACAAACCAACGCATAGTTGAAACAAGGCAAAGCCAGAAGGTTCCCCTCCCCTAAAATGGCAAAAATAATGTGCAAAAATATAACAAAATATTGTGTAACTAATATGTAGCAAAAGGAAAGTCAAAAACCTACATTTGACTCTCCAGAAACTAATAACAATAGATGATAGGCTTACTTTCACACAGAAAAGAGTGTCCTCCATGATTTATTATGCTGACTCACATGACAATACCCAACATGGTGTAGAGCCACACATTCAGAACATCTTGGACTCTTGGGAACAATAAGGGATTGTCTTCAAACAAAATGGCAAAAAATATATAAGAAAATCATGAAATGGCAATGGAGACAGATTCTTGAGAACAGTCTTGAGCAATGCATGAGGGGAAGAGGTGGGACTTCAATTGAAAAGCCAAATCCCATGTGAAAGTTTTTATTTTTATTTTTTATTTTAGCACAAATACATGTGTTTTACCTGTTGCAAGCATACAACTTGATGACTTGAAGAATTTTTATCAGATGTTATATTGTTTAATGTAGTGCAGTGTTGGCCTCCATAGACATCCAATGTATCAGAAAGTTTGTTGTCTTTGTTTACCTTGAAAACATATTAAAAAAAATTCTCATCCTTCACTCTGAACCACAGGAAATAAGTAATTTATTAAAAAAATATCATTTTTGGGTGGAGCATTCCTTTTAGTACTGGGACATTTTGATACTACATTATTATTGTGACATCTTTCGGTATTTGCTAACCATCCATTTATCGGTACAATATAAAATTTATATGTATATTAACATATGGCAATATATGATACCTACAGTGTATGTACATGCAATGGGGAAATTTTCTTTTAGGGTGTAGTATATGTGGTAATAAATGTATGTGTGGCACCCTGATACAAAGATGCAGATTTTTTTCCATTTTCAGTAAAATAGGCAAAAATGTTTTATTCTCTTTTTATTGAGATATGTCGAAAACATTACTTGTTCTTATAAAATTAACAGTAAAACAGTTAGAAAGTTCTTTAGAATCTGACAGGCATTTAGCTTTGTTCTCCCCAATTAATTGTGCTTGATGAACCACAGCTAACCTTTTGGATATTTTGTTACTTTTGAGTGAGTGCTTTATATTACATCTTTTTATAAGCTCTGTTCTCCTGATGGGTAAGAGAGGAAGTATCTGACCATGTAGTACTGTGTAACTTATATATTTGTAATATACTCATTGCAAGTACTCCTTAAGAATCAAAGAAAAAATTAACAAAGTTAAATAGGTGTGCAGACTACCATCATTCAAGCTCACAATCATTTACTCAAACTCTGGTGGCCAAAACAATATGACTTCACAAGGACATTTTGCTTCTCTATAAGATGACTTGGAAGCATATATTGTCATATTGTCTATTTTTTTCATAAAGCTAACTTATGTCATTTTACATTTAATGTCTTATTTGCTTCTAAGCCCTTTTTTATCTGTGTCTATGCTATTCCACATTTTTGCTTAGTATTTTTTAACATACTTTACACTCTTGTTTTTCTTTTCTTAATACTTTGTTTGATTTAATTTTCTTTTCACACACTCTGGTGTTCTGATAATCATAAGATAGTTAATTAAGTAGAAGCCATCTCTGATTTTATACCATGCAGGGATGCAAGCAGACTGAGTTCATCAGTTCTTCCATTTGAACTATTGATCTTTTTAAGAAGTTCATTTTTTCTCTCTCTATTGTTTAGCAGATTTAATATTTGTTTGCAATCAGGTATATTTTCTGCATGTATAATTTTTTCTTTAGGAGGCAAGAAGAAAGAGATTCAGTGAGGATAGTATGGCTAATACTCAAATATATAAATAAAGTATCCTTTTAATTACATATACTGTATGTTCCTAAAGAGAGATTTTGACTTCAGGCTCGGTAACGGTCTTTGTTTTTTGAGGTTTTACTGCTATGAGTGTTTATGATTGCGACAATGATATGCTGGTGTACCCTCTAGGTTATATTTTTTTTTTCTGAGCCTCAGACTGTAGATATTTCCCAATGACACTGTGAACGTATGCCCTCTGTGAATACAAACAGATGGAGGTTTCTGTAGAAATAACACATACAGTAAGTTCCTGATAAAAGATAAAATATAAATCGCGCTAGAAAAGAAATTCATAATGTAAGTTCGAAATTACATTGAGAGTGCGGAAAATGCTCTGCAGCTTCTTGTTTAGCTTCTTCCACATATAAAAATTGAAAAAAAGACAAGTTAATTTCTCCAGCAGTGCTGCCAGGTTGACCCTTTTACCTATTCAGCCCTTTTCAACATCGGATCAACTTTCCTGGCATTTTGAGTCTCATTTACTCATAGTCCTTCCTGGTAAATTATTTGTGAATAAAACTACAAATGTGAAATAGGTTTTACAGGCACAAATTTTACCCTCTTAACTGATTTAAATAAAATGTTAAGCTTTTGTAGTACTTTAGACTTGACCTAAGCTTGTTAGCTTTCCCTTCATACAAGTTTGGTATATTACACAAGTGATACACAATTGCTGTAAACTAATGTTTGTGTTTTTCTTACTGCTACATTACAGCTAAAATAAAGTGTCCAAGGTAAAACTTGTAGCCTTCTAATTTAGAATACCACTCCATTAATCTGACTGCATCATCTGGGCGAAAGATGCAATGTACACAACTCCATGATACGGCAATACAGGATGTTGTGATGCACCAGTTTGTTGTCGGGGGACTGGTATAATTCATCATTCCCTTAATTTTCTAGTTTTATAATCTGATTGAAACCCTCAGAAGCAACACGATTCAGCACCTGACATCCTTTCTGACTCAAAGTTGTGTAGCCTACCGCAAACCTAATGGAGCTCATTTGTAAAACACAACAATAAAACTGGTATATTGAAATGCAGAGCTTGAAGTTTCTGCAAAATGGCAGGAAATACTGAACATGATACAATAATTTGGTTTTAAAGCAAGAATTTCATTCCAAGTTAGTGGATGGACAGCAATACTTAAACTACAACTTGGTTTTCTGAGAGAGGTGATGGCGACCCAACTTTTCATTACATTTAAACTGTAGTAAATTAGTTCACATTCAAGTTCTGCCTAAATACTTGTTAGTTCCCTTTTGCCTCACTAAATAATTTTATTGTCAAAGATATGCTTGTAGGTTTAATATGTCCTCTCTATTTGTTTTTTTCACATTAACCAAGGCTAAGCTTAATATTAATGTCATGAAGCATCAAGGCCTTAAATTCTTGCCAGCAGAACTCATCCAAGCTGGATCTTCTCCATTGTTACCATAGTGACATGAGACTTAAACTCATGAATCAGGCTTCCTGGCCACCAATGCAATAACAAACATTATTGGATTGTGGCTTTGTCAACTGAATAATGTACCTTTTTATTCTCACTAGCGGTGCTCTGCAAAATTATGATTTATAGAGCGGACAAAACTTTGCAGCCATAAGCTGTTGTTAGTTTTTACTTATGGATGTATTCTGTATTACCTTTCTTCCTTTCCAATACTCACTTGATGTTTGTTTATATTTTTCACTTGGAGCTCCTTGTAGGTATTGATTCCAAGAGGGCAATGAATTCAAAGATAGAGCAACTTCATCTACAGGATAGTGCCATCCCCATTTCACAATTTCTTTATTTAAATTTACTGCAAAACTAAATTTGATTATTCTTTTTTCAGTTACCTGCAATGTGAGGATTTAAACACCATGAGCAGTGCTCCACATCCTCTCTCTGACATGGGTTATTCAGCAGAAGTGTGTCACAAAACGCTACTGGGGCTCCTTTATACCAACAGCAATACATCTGCATAATGCTTCAGTGGGACTGGGACTGCCAAGTCAGAACTTTTCTTTCTTTTTAATTTTTTTGTTGCATTATAGTTCTGGTGTGTATTCAGACCAAAATGAGCATGCATATTTATTTACTTACTTATCTATTTATGTTTTGATTTATTTAAAGAGCCTCTGGGAGGATTTTGTTTTATCTTTACATTCTCAGTAGTGTTTCGATTTTGATAAAAGGTCTTGCAACACACTGTGTATCAGACTCTTTCCTGTTCCTGATGATTCTGTTCAAAAATGTCTTCAAGAGAATATTTGCTCATTTCAACATGCACTGTAAATAAAATCCTGTTTGACTGAACTTTACCACCAGTCCAAATAATAATTTCATTTTCCACTCCTTTACTCACATTTTAGATACCTTGCTAGCTTTATTCATACCGCCTGAATTCATATTGCAGTTGCACAAACCACTTACACCTGATCCTTTCAGTTGGAATTTCTTAACAATAAGCTTTTTTGTAAATGGCATTCTATAAAACTCGATGAGTTTCTGTCACACAACCTAGGCACTTTAGATAAATCTGCATTTATCTTGAAGACAACTAAAAGCTTTATTCATTACTTTACTATCTCTTTCATCTTAAGTTCAGAAAGCAGAGCTTCTAATTCAATGTACTAGGACTTTTTATTATTTATCTGGGAACTGACCAATCAGATGAACTGAGAATGAAGAAGAATGACTATTTTGCTTCTATTTAGTAAACAATTAGATATGATCAAACAAAATATGATGCATGATGTTAGATATGACCAAGTAAATCACTTAAATGTGTTATTTAAAGGGGAGAGTTAACGTTACAGTCACCATTGTACTTTCAAAGCATTATCTATGTCAGAATTAAAGGCTGCTTCCCTTATGAACACCGATTCAAAATATTCAGTCGAGCTCTTTGCCATTGTCTATAGAGAGTCACTGTTAAATTCATCCAATCTGAACAATCTGGCTTTACCAATTCATGTTTACCCTTCAATAATGTGCACTGATTCTCCCTAAGCATTCAAATTTATTGTACAAATAGATGAACTGCTGTGGTCTCATTTCCTGACTTCCAATTTTACTATTTGGTCACCACTATGTCCTCCATCCCACACACTTGTTGTGGTTTTATAATAAACAGTGGGGAAAAGGCCTGTATCATCACAACTATATAAGATGCAGACGTCCTTCTTGTCTAAATGAAATGCTTCTGTATAAAATGCCTACCACCACTCTGTAGCATACAAGCAAATGGCTATATTGCATTACATATCAGAATTAGGCATACTAATTTGTATTTTTTTGAGTTCTCAGGGTTTCAGCTTTTTCTTCACTCTTTTGTAGCCAGTGGAATTTAGCCATTCTTAACTAATAGAGTTTTTAACCTCTCCGGCAATTATATGATGTTATCACCGTTACAAAATTATATTGTGGTATTGCTCAGATTAATGTGACTCCATCCCTCAGTGGATTAAAAAAGTTGTTTGTAGTTTCAACCATAAAAGAGGTTTAGGATTGTGTATTCTTCTAAATATTTCAAATGCCTATACAGGCTATCTTTAAATTTTTATTTTTAGTTTTAATTGTCTATAAGATTATATTAAGTCATGTAGTTAAAAAACTCCTTCTTTACTCAAGACTTTGAATAGGAGCTAAATGCTTTCTGAGTGTTTATTCAATTTTATCCACTTTATCATATTTTCAAGATGTTAAAGCAGTGACCTTGATAAATCTTGTCCTTTCTTTTCATAAACCAAGGTTATACCCAGCAGCACAATGCACTCATCTTCTCAATACCCTTGATAAGCAAAAGGCATCTAATAAGTCACTGCACTCTTCTAGCATATCCCTGACATCCTTCAGTGCAGAGTCTGCCAGCAGCTATTATCCTAGAAAAAAAGCTAGTTGTCTATTTCTTCACATTAAATTGAAGTGACGTGAGTAAATGAGGGTCAAACAGAAGACCTTGCATAGTTCTGGGTATATGCAGTATAGTATTCTTTTCTTTTTAATAATATTGTTAATTTCTTTTCAAAATAATTTCTATAGATTCAAAATTTGCATTCATGCATGTATTGCTTAAAAGAAGCGTATTTCTAGAACACATTCAGTTTTATATTTGAAGACGTCACATGGTTAGGACAACACCATCAGGATAAAAATGTGCAATGCGAAAAATACGATTCCTACGGAAAGTTTCAGTGACATGATATAATGCTCATGGCTACATTTATTGATGCAGATAATACAAGTTTGCAGTACAGAATAGTGTTGACCATAGAATAAAATTAAATAATAAAATTTTTATGTAATTAAAATGTTATTCATTTTTGAAAGTACACAGTAGGAAATCACATCATAGTAAGTATAATTAGTTTGCACCACAAAGAACACAATGCACAATTCATTATTTTTAATTAGAATACTATAACAACGTCCTGTTGTTATTCTTAAAATAATGCAATACAGTTCATTCAAGAATACACAATACAATACTTATAGTCAACACCTAACCAATTGTGAGGCTTATACACCAAAAATAAATTATCAGATAATTCCTCAATTATATTAGAACATCTAAAGATAACAAAACAGAAATAGTGCTTGTGATTATATATGAACTAGTGAATATGTATTAAGTTGCAAAATGCTTACATTATCATTACTCATATTCTTCATCTCCTTTGTGGAACTGTCTGTAATTTTTTCTCATACTGAACCATAAATAACGTTTTTAATAAGGTACTAGATTGAAAGTAAAGTGTATGTATCACTACAGTTTTAGGAAAACAATATATAGTATAGAGAAAAAATATATCAGCTTTAAGTCCTTTAAAAATTACAGAGCCTACGAAAAAACTCGTAAATCCGGCCCACCTTAAATCCCTTCGCACCTCTCCATCAGCGTCTTTTGTCTTCTAAATGTGTCGATAAGCCCAAGCAGCCAGCAGCCTGCTATACCATCCCCCCACCAGCTCAGAACGGGCAAGAAAAGAAGTTCTCCCAATTCCTTCCTTGATTGATTATCTGAGAGTGAGCTACCCAGAATTGTAAGGGGAAATAATTTGATGTGTGTTTTGTGTCTACAACAATCTATGTAAACACATTGTTAAAACAGAAACGTTTTCATGTTTTAGTAATAAATGACAAAATGAAGACATAAACTGTATAATGTGTGAAGGCTGATGGACAAATATCAAATAAACACTTTCACAAAAGGTGCAAGTACACTACGACAGCTTCCATGGTACAGCAGTAAGATCCACTGAATTATAATCCAGAGTTCGAAACCAGCACCCTGGCAAATTTAATATTTTGAGTAGTGAGCTGCTCTAATTGTTAACATTATACAATTAAAACACACATTTGATTTGTGTCTGTAACAGCTGGTGTAAATTTATAGCACTTGTAAAAGTTAGAAATTTTTTTTTCACTTTTATCCTCTCAGTCACAATCATGATACAACACCCACCCCCCACCCCAGATCTGATGCGGTTACTTTTTATCTGAAACTGGGAATAACTGTATATATGAGTGGTGTTTTGAGACAATGGAACTGGAAATTCTCTGATCTGGAGGGATAAAAGCTGACACACAAATGCTGGTGAATCTGCCTTCTTCATATTTCACCATCACTTGAATTTTTTTATTCAGTTTTATTGAGTGTTCCTGCTCATGCACCTTATGGTCCATGATGTCAAAGCCGTAATGACAAAAAACAGAGACATACAGTTGTGCTTGAAAGTTTGTGAATCCTTTAGAATTTTCTATATTTCTGCATAAATATGACCTAAAACATCATCAGATTTTCACTAAGTCCTAAAAGTAGATAAAGAGAAACCAGTTAAACAAATGAGACAAAAATATTAAACTTGGTCATTTATTTATTAAGGAAAATGGTCGAATATTACATATTTGTGAGTGGCAAAAGAGCGTGAACCTTTGCTTTCAGTATCTGGTGTGACCCCCCTTTTGCAGCAATAACTGCAACTAAATGTTTCCAGTAACTTTTGATCATTCCTGCACACAGGCTTGGAGGAATTTTAGCCCATTCCTCCGTACTGAACAGCTTCAACTCTGAGATGTTGGTGGGTTTCCTCACATTTACTGCTCACTTCAGGTCCTTTCACAACATTTCGATTGGATTAAGGTCAGGACTTTGACTTGGCCATTCCAAAGTATTAACTTTATTCTTCTTTAACCATTCTTTGGTAGAATGATTTGTGTGCTTAGGGTCGTTGTCTTGTTGCATGACCCACCTTCTCTTGAGATTTAAGTTCATGGACAGATGTCCTGACATTTTCCTTTTGAATTCTCTGATATAATTCAGAATTCATTGTTCCATCAATGAAGGCAAGCCGTCCTGGCCCAGATGCAGCAAAACAGGACCAAACTATGATACTACCATCACCATGTTTCACAGATGGGATAAGGTTCTTATGCTGGAATGCAGTGTTTTCCTTTCTCCAAACATAACTCTTTTCATTTAAACCAAAAGGTTCTATTTTGGTCTCATCTGTCCACAAAACATTCTTCCAATAGCCTTCTGGTTTGTCCACATGATCTTTAGCAAACTGCAGACGAGCAACAATGTTTTTTTTGGAGAGCAGTGACTTTCTCCTTGCAACCCTGCCATGCACACCATTGTTGTTCAGTGTTCTCCTGATGGTGGACTCATGAACATGAACATGAACATTAGCCAATGTGAGAGAGGCCTTCAGTTGCTTAGAAGTTACCCTGGGGCCCTTTAGGACCTCGCCGACTATTACACGCCTTGCTCTTGGAGTGATCTTTGTTGGTCGCCCACTCCAGGGGAGGGTAACAATGTTCTTGAATTTCCTCCATTTGTACACAATCTGTCTGACTGTGGATTGGTGGAGTCCAAACTCTTTAGAGATGGTTTTGTAACCTTTTCCAGCCTGATGAGCATCAGCAACTCTTTTTCTGAGGTCCTCACAAATCTCCTTTGTTCATGCCATGATACACTTCCACAAACATGTGTTGTGAAGAGCAGACTTTGATAGATCTCTGTTCTTTAAATAACACAGGGTGCCCACTCACACCTGATTGTCATCCCATTGATTGAAAACACCTCTAAAACGACTCTAATTTCACCTTAAACTAACTGCTAATCCTAGAGGTTCACATACTTTTACAAACTCATAAATATGTAATATTCGATTATTTTCCTTAATAAATAAATTACCAAGTATAATATTTTTTGTCTCATTTGTTTAACTGGTTTCTCTTTATCTACTTTTAGGACTTGAGTGAAAATCTGATGATGTTTTAGGTCATATTTAGAAAATTCTAAAGGGTTCACAAACTTTCAAGCACAACTGTAGGTATATATGATATTTGGAATAACTCATTTTATGACCTATATAGTACATTTCGGAAAACATTGTGGCACTGATGCAACATTATTCATATTATTCATATTCATTTGCACGACTTCTTGTGCTTGTAATCAGTGACTGCATTTTTTCCTCCCGATCTTTCTTGCCAATCTTTACATGTTGCTGCATGGTGGTGTTTGTTTTGTACTCCAGGACATGCAGAGCAAAGAATAGTACAGAGAGTTCAGTTCCGCATTATATGCAATCATCAAATTCAAATATTAACAGTTCCCACACAGCAAAGGACCGTCCTTTCTATGTTTATAACATGTGTCCCTATTGCAATGTACACAATTCTGTCTGTGCTGTGTTACTATTACACTGAAGGGGCTGGGGGGAGTGGCAGTCTTGGAACAGAAGCTTGTCGATGTTGCATACACTTTTGCTTTATCCATCGCCTTTTCTTGTAAGAAGCGACAATGAAGTTCCTCTGCAAGGTGAGCCAGGAACACTCTTCTTTTCTCAGTGCCCCCCCCCCCATGCATGCCTTGCACAGCATATGTGTGTTGATTCCCACCAAGTCAATCGTGTTATAGCACAAGCAACCAGCCACTTGCGTGCTTCTGCTCGCACTGAATAAGCTCATGCCTTCGGGCAATAAATTATTCTCTCAGTCATATTCACACTGTCCATTGCCAGACACCACCACCCCCACCAAATCTGACTCTAAATAACAGCGCCAGTATAAATTCACACCCAATGGCTACAGGTGTTGTTCTAAAAGATATAATCTTCTTTTTCTTCTTCATCTTTTCACACTCTTCTATATGGGTATGATGTGCTTGACCAGCCTTCTCCAAACAGCTTGGTCCTCTCCACCTCCTCACTTTGGTTGTTTTCCTTCACTTTTAATCAAACCACCTCTGCTTTAGCCTCCCTCGTTTTTTCTTGTCCTGTACTTTCATTCTCATTACACTTTTGTCCACATATTCATTGTCTCTACTTATAGGATGTCTATACCATTTCAACATACTTTCCTGTACTTTCTTAGATATCTCTCCCACTTTGTTGTACCTCTGATTTTTTAATTTCTTATTCTGTCCTTTTTGTATCCCCATATTTCAATCTCAACATTCTCAGGAAGAATAACTTTTGATGATTACCTTAATGAAAGTATTGTTTGTGTTTTGATGTATTAATATTTCCAGCAGAAGACCCTTGTGAAGATTTTTTTATGTTTTCCAGGTACTTATATTTGTGTTATACAGTAAATTAAAAATATTTTTAATATTAAATAACATTTTATAGGTTGTGAAATGCCATTCACAGGTTATAAACCAATTATAGCTTATATAGTAGTGGCACAATTTTAAAGGAATAGTTCACACAAAAATGTTTTTTAATATGTTATTTATCTCATTTACCTTGTAGTGGTGGCTGAGAAACCTTTTAAGCTCATGTTTTCATGCAGAATGGAGCATTTTATGACATAACAGAACTCAACAGTGGCCAATTGTGTACAATTACAAACAATGTGAAAAATTTATGTGGAAAAAAATCTAAATCTCATGTAGGACTGTAATATAGCAGGTCCATGGCTCAGAAGAAAAGGCCAGTTTTTAAATAAATAATCGCTTAGAGAGGGAGTGTGGTAGTGTGGCTGGAGTGGTTCCTGGGTGTGATACGGGCTTGGGCATTTCCACACTGAAGAGCACAGGTGTGGGATCACTCATGTCCGTAATTGATGCTGGGAGCTGCTAATTGCTGCACCTGTGCCACTTCCCCATTATAAATAGGGGAAGCGCGAGTGCAGAGGAGAGAAAAAAAAAAGAAGGATGGAGGTTAAGAGCGAAGAAGTTAGGGTCCGGTGCAGGAGTGAGCGAGCAAGTGAGAGCAGGCTCGCTGTAATAAGGAGAGGCTGCTGGTAGGCAAGCCCTAGCGGGGTGTTTGGCCAGCACCTGGGAGCAGATGGATTGGGTCACTCCTTCTGAGTTTTGCAGAGGAGCAGGAGTGACCACGATCGAGGACGGCTTGCTGCATAAGGCCACAGAAGGCAGCGTGAGTCGGAGGCTTGGGAGGCTGAAGCCCCAGCGTGAGTGCCCTGGTCACTGGCGAATCCAAGTCTTGCTCCGGTGAGAACCGTACAAAGCCAGGGATCAAAAGGCTACCAGACCAGAAGAAGGTCAGCTGCAGGTAGGGTGACTCCTGTGTTGCAGGGCCCAGATGGGAGAAGCAGGGGAGCCGCCAGGTGAAGAAGGCACTGTGTTTTTTAAAGAATGGACTGCTTCCAGCCAATATTTTAACCTCATTTTAAAGGATTTATTTATTGGGATTTTAACCTCCATATTTTCACTTTATTTTAATGGATTATTTATTTATTGACATTTGGAGCACTGCACTTTGTTTGGACACTGTTTGGATTTGTTTATTTTAAATAAAAGCACTGTCTGCTCTTTGAATCTTCCCCTTGCTTCGTTTGGTTTCCTCATTGTCCAGCTCATCCGGTTACATTACTGACAGTGTCGGGTTGAAGAGGCTCCCAAAAGTAAGAGCAAGACCCGCATCGTCACCAGGAACCACTGAAACCCGTGATTAGTCTCAGTGATTTGCCAATGGAGCACCGTTCCCCCGACTCCAAACTGGGGCATTCTGACCAGTTCACCTCCTCTCTATTGCAACAGTTTAACCAACCAATCTTGCCCCTCCCTTGCTCTTTGTTCTCTATTTTGCATTTGGTCCTTTTTTCTTTCCTTCCTCCTTCTGACCAACTCAGACCATTTATACACTTTGTGATTGCAAGTGCACTAAACAATCCACGGAGCACCAATGGAATGGGTGTACCAACTGCTCTCCCGCACGAGAATGAGCAATGAGACAATTCCTGCACTAAGCATTCTGAGGACACACTGCTATTTTTCCTGAACACCTACACTCATGAGGTCTGAACTACACTATTCTTTTAAAAATATCCTGCACCTGCTCTAATCCACCATGGATCCAAAAAAGCTTCACTACAATCTACCTTTTCCCCTCATTCGCTGGTAAAGAATTATGTCCTCAGTTCAAATTCAGAGTATCATGGGAATGTGTCTTTTAAGCTTATTTTTATGCAGTTTCCCAGAAGTAAGTATTAATAGTATTTTCACAAAACATGCTTGTATTTTGCACATTCTGAGAATATGAATGTATAACAGACATGTGGATTATGTGAGATGAGTTACACAAGAATTTTTTTCTTTTTTCCGTGGACCTTTTTCACATTGCTTGCCATTGTCTGGAGTTGGTCACCAATGGAGCTGGTTCTGATTGAATCTTCGTTATGACTTTTTTCCATGAAAACACAAGATTAAAATTTTTTCTTGGTCACCGCTACAAACTACTTGGGGTAAGCAACATTCAAAAAAATCATTTTGGGAGCAATATTTCTTTAGAGGACTTTCCCTTGAATGATCATTTTATTATATGTTCTGTGCTTGTGATTATAAATTAATACATTAATCATTTAATATGTATTAAGATAAAATCCTCTCCTTTAATTTGTGCTGGGTCTTCAACTCATTTCTCAAAGTGACTTTAATTGTCTCACTGCAAAAAAGTAAATCTAAGCAAGTGAAAAGTTTATATTATCAAGTAATCAAATCCTGTTTCCCTTAATGTCATATTTAGTGACTTATCAAGAAATTTGTATTTGACATTTTTTAGATTGTTTTAATAAATCTTATTCAAGTATCAAGTTTTTTCCCCTCAAGTGGAAAGGACTTGTGCCTGTTAGGCTTGCCTAGAGCAAGCTGCTAGAAGTGATTTTTACAGGAGGATTTAGATAATTGGAAGCAAAAGGCATATTGTTGTATGGAAATAGAGTGTCTGTCAAAAGTCTGGACACATCTGGTCATCGAGATCCCATCGAATTATGCAAAGAACAAAAATGTCCTGGACAAGTCAAAATCATCTTATATGTTGGATTTTTCAAAATAGCCCCGTAATAGCTCTTAGTTGCTTTAATGACAACTGTGCATACTCTTGGCATTCTCTCAACCAGCCTCAATAAGAAATTACCCGGAAACTTTCCCAACATTCCCAAAGAAGTACTTGTTGACTGCTTTTCCATCAGTCTCTGATCCATTCATCCCAAACCATCTCTATTGGGTTTAGGTCAGGTGACTGTAGAGGGCAAAGAATCTGTTGCAGCACACTTTCACTCTCCTTCTTCGATAAGTAGCTTTTACACAGCCTGAAGGAATTCCTGCGGTTGTTTTGTCTTGTTAAAAAAATTAAGGTTCTTTAACAGCAAACTCGATGTGTAGTATGCCAAAGTATGATGCTGTGGTGGCTATGAAGGTGAAGGTAAAGTGTGGCTTCAAATCTAAACAAATCACCAACTTTGTCACCTGCAAAAGACTCCCAGACCATCACACCTCTCCCACCCAAATGCTTTACAGTGGGAAAAAACAGGCAGAGCTCAGTCATTCTTCTGCTCTGCATTAGGGATATGCAGAGCAATCAATTTTGCTATTCCACATATCTAAAAATGAATGTGGAGATATTCAGTTATTGCAAAAAAGCAAAAATAACAAAATAGTTTTTCACCACTAGTCAGAGCACAAGCTATTTCTTCCTGATGCAGGGAAGACCCGATGGAAGACAAATCAGGCAGTGCTGTATTGGGAGTTTATGGGGATGATAAAAGACTGGAGGAGCCCCAAGAGGTGGCTGATGAGATGAAATGGTGGAGCTATTGAGAGGGTGAGAGAGGCCAATGGAAGCAGTGAACGGGTTTTCGAACAGGTACATCTGAGAGTGGGCACAACATCCTGGGAGTTGCAGTGACTGAAGGAGTTTGCAGATCTGGGTTCACGGGTCTTGGCTGAGGTGGCAGATTGGAGGAATGCGGCAGGCTACATCTGTGGCACACCCAGGGATCCTGATGAGGACTGAGAACGAGCATGATGGAAAAAAATGTAGTTTGCATTTTAACCTGTTTATTCAATTAAGGATTTTAAAATACATCTGAAAACTTTGTTTGAATTGTACAAGGAAAGTTTAGCATTGCAGTTCTTGTACATAACGATTTCAAAATAATGCCAAACTTAGCTTTTCTTTCTCATTGACATTGAAAATAACTGCTATTCCATCATACTATGTGAACAGAATATCCAGATGGTAATTTCAGTATTCAAATAATAGTGCCCTAATGAACTTGTCATCTGAAGCAGAGGTAACTCTTAGATTTCCAGGCCTATGTCAGTCCTTAACAGAGCTGGCTGTGAACTCAGTATTTCACACTGCATGCTTTGCAATTTTGTTTCTGGGACATATGGAAAACACCATGTTTCATCACCCTTAAATAACACTATTAAACATGTGTTTATTAGCAGTAGGATCGGTCACGACTTCAAGCCGACACTTTTTCTGTACATTTGTCAAGACTTGAGGCACACAGGCAACACTATGTGGCCGTTCTAAGAATTAAATTGTGACACTTCATACATATCATGTTGATTCATCTTTGGAAAGCGTCAAAGGCTTTGATCAATTTAAAATATATTTTAAGAACATTTATTGGTTTATTAACTTATTTACTTGACTTTAATACTATATGATGAGATGTACAAGTATTCTTTTCGCATGGTTAGGAACTCTTTAGTTTTAGTGTTGGTGAATTAAATACGTTACCGAAATGCTAAAAGAACTGTAGCTTTCCATGTAATGTTTGTAGTACTGTTATAATGAAACTTAATGTTATAAAAGAAATATTGCTTCTAAAGGTTATTCTGTGACCAAAACTGCCACCCTCCAATCTTCCATAGTTTTTTCTCATTTGCCTCATGCCCTTCCTGCTTGAACATTCATGCCACTGGCAATGCCTCATACTCTTCCTAGCTTGGATCAGCTTCAGGACATGGAAAAAGTGAGCACAGATGGTGTTACCTTATCTGTGCTCACTTTTTCCATGTCCTGAAGCTGATCCAAGCTAGGATTCTTCTGGAGATTACCCTACAGTCCCACACCTAAGCTAATGGGTTTTGCAGGGCTAGAAGTGCCTACAAAGTAAATGCAGTTAAGTGCTCTCTAGCTCATTTTTGCCCATGGGCTATTCCCATTTTTATATGGGGTCACTTTTTTTTTTTACTTACTGCACTTCTCCATTATAGATTTTAGTGTGGTTTTTATTGCTGGATGCATATTTAATTATCATTGGGGAAAAAGTGTAAAAAAGCACATAAAGCCAGTTCACAGGGCAGTGTCAAAAAATACTTTTTTGGAAAAATTGAAAAGAAAGAGTGTTATATTTTACTAGCCAACCCGCGGTGTAGCATACACTGCATATAACTATGTGTTGATTAATGAACACTTCCTGAAAGACACAGTTGTCCAAATGGGGAGGGTTTGAGGATACAACAGTCAGTGAATGAAAAGATGGAACTCTGGAGAGAGCAACATACAATTGTCTGTAAGTGAAAACAGGTTTTGGCAGATACAGGCATATTTTTTTGAAAGTTTGTCCTTGTGTCTTATTAATAGTCATTGCAAATGCCAATCTAACAGGAAATTGTCTGCATGTAAAAGTAAAAGGCAAATTAGAATCTGATGGGGTCAGGGAAATCCGGGGAATAAGGACAGTTTGTGAGGTAGCAGATGTCTTACACTCCAGTACATTCCGGTGAATGCTAGTAACAGAAAGTCTAGTGCCATTAACCCATGGGCGGGGTTCTGTTAGAGTTGGCGGGTGGGGTTCTGTAAGTTGGCGGTCGTGGCTCTCAGTCTTGCGTGCAATGAAAAGTCAACGTGGCTCAGAGGTTCATGTGGACTTTTGCACAGACGAAAGCGACTGAGGCTGTTTGGTGAGTTGTTGCGTGCGGGCACATGAGCAGGCAGTGCACATGCCTCAAGAGCGACGCTGGATGTGGGAGGATGGTTAGAGTTGGCGTGCGTGGCTCTGTCGTACATATCCCATGATGCAATAGGAGGGCTAGAGTTGGCAGGCAGGGCTCTGTCGAGCGTATCCCATGGTCTTAGAGTTGGCAGGCAGGGCTCTGTGAGTTGGTGGGCGTGGCTCTCTGTCTTGCTTGCGCTCACTGTCTTCCGTGCCCTTAGTGAATTATATATATATAGATGCTTAGACTGCAGGTTAAAATATTTCACTCACAAAATTCTACTGTAACTCTATTCATATCTTGATTATTGTTATTGCTCAGTACTACTTCAATATGAAAACATAGCTATTCTGTTAGTTTTAATTAGAAGATAACAGCTTTTTGTTTTATTGAACTTCAAAAAAGTTATGAGGATATGAATTTAAAGCATAGCTCAAAACAGAACAGGAAAAGTGTGGAATAAATTTAGACTAACAACAAACCCTATCACAATAGCATTATTATATAAAAAGAAAATGGCTTTCAGACAAGTTAATAATAATAAAGGCACATTCTGCACAAAGGAATTTAAAGCTGGGAATCAAAAAAAGCTAATCTTTACTATATGATAAATTGAACAGAACTTTGCCACATAATTTAAGCTCTGCTTGGTGAAACATTAAAACTTTAGCTGGCCAGAATCTGTCAAAAATAATAACAATATAAAGATTTTTGTTTATAAGACCAGCATTGATTTAACTAGTGAAATCTTTGTAAGTTTTGAATAGCTTAATTTTACTGTGCAAGTGCAATGCTTGAAGCAGACTGTTTCTGATAAGGGAGAGAATTTTTTTTATTTATGGAGATATAGACAACTTATTAAGGAAAATAAAAACAAATTAAGATCATGTTCCATATAGTCAACGAATGTGATGCATGGAAGTATATCTGCTTAGTATCACAAATACTACTTTAATTTGAACTCTGATTGCAACAAACCTTTTTAATATACACTCCCAGCAAAACAATTCCGATTCAATGTTATAATGACTGTTACTTAAAATAAACTTTTAACTGAAGTAATTTCATATAATATTACAAATTAGTTTTTTTTGTGTAGTCAATCATACTGAACAAGAATACTAGTTATTAGTGTTCATACCATTTCTTTCTTATTAAAAACAATTGCGAATTCAGCATTTTGTATTAAAAGAAATGTGACATTTAATTAGATTTTAGCTTTAATATGCCAATAAGGAAACAACTTTTTCTCAGTAGTGCATTGAATGATTTATAACGACAAATGTTATCACGTTTGTGTGGGAATTTCTTTCATTTAGTGAATTTTTGCTACAGGTTGATGTAGAATAAAAAATATATATATATATATATATATATATATATATATATATATATATATATATATATATATATATATATCTTTTTGTTGTGTTTTAACTTATTAGCCAACATAACTTAAGTATAGTAAGTAAAAGATCAACTTAAAGCAGTTTTATTAATGCCTACTAAAGATAATAGCTTGTCAGAATTGTATTTAATAATTTATATTTTCTTGTATTAAAATGGAAATATAAACATACTGAAAATGTCACTTCAGCAGTGGTATGGGAAATTATTTTCTTTTGATTGTGCGACTAACATCTGCAGCATCCTAGTAACAGGTAAGGGACAGTGCTTCCCTACTGTGAAATTCACAATATCTCAGCGTGATACCACTCAACGGCACAGGGCCACTTCAACTGTAAGATTTAGCTCCAGCACAAAAAGTCAACTACATCATCTGTTCTGCTTCAAATAAAAATGAAAACATCTAAAACAATGTGCTAAGGAATGTTACAATGCCACTAAGGTTATCTATTTTATAAGGCACATATGCACTATGATTCCCTTAAACTAAAACTACTAACAAGTCCCCAGTAGAAATGGGATCCATAGCAATGACAGCCCATTTGTGTCTTCAAGGGGTTAAAGCACAACATTGTGGCGTTTTATCTTTTTTTAGTGAGGTATTGCTATGAGTACTGACTAAGAATGACTTACATCACTACAGGGCCAAAGTAGAATCTTGCATACCCACTCTTCAGGACAACTTGGTGTGCCCCCTGTCAGCACATTTCCATAAACAGTAGTAGTTTAACACTAAATCAGAATAAATCCTAGTACTTAATGAACTAAAAGCTAACTTGGGTAATATTAGGATAGAACTGACCTGAAAGAACAACCTGACACAGAGCCCTCTTATATCCTGTTTTATGAGAATGTGTCCATCCTTCATAAATCTAGCTCTACAGAGGAGGAAAAAATAGAAAAAATAAGCTATTTTTAAAGAAGATGCAGCTCATTTCCAAGCCACTAAATACAAATCGCAAAGTCAGATTTGTCTCATAATATAAGGACAATGTCTTCAGGAATGAGGTAATGAGAGATGTCGGTAGGTTTACGTTACACAACCTGAAACAGAATGTCTAATAAAAAAACTATCAGTTGTCTTCAAGTCAAGAAAACTTACCAGATTGTACTGTTACTCAAAGAGTTTCAGAAATTCGGAGGGTCAAAGCAAGAATTTTTTTTAACAGAGTATTGTAAAAGAACATTGCTTCCAAGCCCAAAACACACATGGATAAACTGGTGAGTGCTATTTTTAAATTCATGGGATGCCATATTTCTGCAGTGGATACATTTTGCTCTTTTACACTTGCAAAGTAGAATCTGAAAAATCTTGTTTGACTTGTTGCATCCTTCCCATCCTCCTGTGACAATGCAGATTGACTCCATGCTCCCACAGTGGTTTGGGAGTCTCTTGAACCCATCACTGTTGATATTCATAACTGAGATGAGCTGCACATATACATCCACAAAGGGGTAGGTGCAAAGTGCCTACTGCTTTTATTAAAATCAATCCCAAAAACAAATAGTGATCCAAAACTGCAATGCAAAAGTTCAATAAATAATCTGATAATAGTCAAAGTGATTGTGGAGATTAAAAAAATCAAGCCATAAATAATCCATTAAAACATGGTTAAAATTCAGAAAATTTCTCTCAAAAATCCAGTCCCCGGTGCATCCTTTTAAAAATGATGTCTCCTCTGCTTACCCCGCACAGGGTCTTGCAGCAGAAGAAATACCCAAGCAACAGGCACTGCCAACCTTCATTTACAGGCCAGGATCCCTGCTGTCCATGGCTCCAGCAGGGCTCCCAATCCGAGCCTCACCTCGCTCCATCCATTAGCTGCTGCTTCTCTCCGAACTTCCGCGGGAGCGAGCTCCAGGTCACTCCAGCTCCCTAAGCTATTCAGCAAGAGCGGCCTCCTTTAGCCCCTTGAGCATCAACCTCATGCAACCTCAAAGGCTTCTCCTCCCAGCTGCCGCACTGTCTCTTTCCCCATCCTGCCTTCTTCTCCCATCATTTAACCTCACCCTTCTTTCTCTTTGTTTTCCATCTAATGTTTTCTTCTCTTTTCCCCCTCTCTGTTGCACATGCTACCTTTCTATTCAGCCTTCCTAATTAGGTGCAGATATAAAGTGCTGTTCCCTCTGAGGCAATAATGAGGCACCTGACTGATGTTCGCATTCAGACATGCAGTCAGCCAGACCCCAACTGTCCCTGAAGAGCGAAGGGCATTTGCGTACACCTGCGTCTGATCAGAGCCTGCACTTTACAGGGCACGATTAATTATTTAAAATTTTCCTGACGCCACAGACCACTTATCACACCTCCATTCTCTTTCCAGCTGGTAATCAGTTTAGGCCTTCGGGCTTAGGGTTTCCCTGTGCACATCACACAACTTGCACCAATCTTACTGTGGGGTATCTTATAGTGTATGAGAGTGGATAAAACAGGGTGTGAAAGAGGGACACACTGGCAAAATGGCAGACAACCTCTACCCCCAAGTGTTCTATTTTATACGACTACTGGATTTTGTCCTCCAATCCTTGTGGACACCTCTTCAGCCACTTCCAATTACATTTTGTGCCAATATGCCATTTACGCTTCTCTCATCAATCAAGAATGACCCCTATATTTATTCAAACACAAGCTAACTTTCATGCATATTCCCCAATATCCAAATTTCAATCCCTCTCTGGTAAATATATCTGTTCTTGGTTCACCAGCCCTCTAACACTAACACTAACAGCTCCATTAACTTTGTCTCTCTGTTTCAGTAGCTTCATACCTTGTGCTAGGATGACTCCTCCACTCACTCCCACTGCCTCAGAGGCACACATGCATGCAGCTGCTTCCTTCAAAGTGCACCACTTTCTCACTTGTAAGGTAAGTGCTGTTAACTATTTAAACAAACTAAAAAAGGTGTATAATAAGTTACACAAATAACATTAAAAGAGATTAATTGCTGCAAGCCAATACAGTGTCAAAACTATAAACTAGGAAATGTACTCATTTAGAATCTTCTTTGAATCTGATGTGTACATTTTATGAATAGGCTGCATTTCTTGTGATCTTATGGAGAAGGATTTTTACTGTTGTTGTATTGTTGCAAATTTGTTTTAACGTTTTGTCATTAAAACTAAGACTTTTCGGAGATACCAAAGACTAAAGGTGTTGACGATAACAGCCAAGCATGGATCTGTAGGTCATGACAAACATTGCTGAACTGGATTCTAAGAACAAATTAAAACCAGTACAGGTAGCCTACTAAAGTTAGTAGCATGGGTGAAGTGAAAACGAAATACACCAGCTGAAAAGTTGCATTCTGGAGAAATTTGAAAGTTGGATCACAGTTGCTGTGATTTCAGGCAGGACACTGTTGCAGCATTTCAGTCAAGAGAGACCTAAAGTATGAATAGTGAATAGATTGGCATAGGTGGTGAGGACTGAGCAATTTAAGTCAAATTAAAAATAAGAAACTTTATAAAAATAATGTTATTGTTTGTAGAATAATAGATATCTATAAACAATACTTTAATCTCCAATTAAAATGTTTTAGCTGTAATCTACAATAATGCTTTCTTTATGACATATTTAGAATTTACTAAAATGTACTAGTCTGTTACAGTATAAGCAATATCATGACAAAACTTTAGATGAAACATTATTACAGCTAAACTAGACTTAGAACCTAAAATACATTAAAAATAAAAAGATTATCTATAAATAGAAAAGAAACTTAAAAGTTAAGATGTTAGAACAACCACACAACACTCTAGAGCTTAAGCTGAAAGTGGTCATTGCATAAACTAATCAAGCAAAATGAAGGTATAAATATTTATCACCAATGCTATATGCAACATGGAAGAGAAAGAATGTCATTCTTGCAAAGAAGAAATTCACATGCATATTTATTATCAGTGCAGAACTAAGAATTAAAAAGCTGTCAATTCTACAAAAAAAGTGCAAAATACTGTATATAAGCAAAATGTGAATATTAAACTAAACAAGTAAAATGTCATATTTAAGCATACTATTTTTTTAAATAAAATTAAAAAATGAAAACACTGTTTTGCCAATATATTTGTACAGTTTAAATCTAGCACTCACAACTGACTAAATTACATCAGCACTGATAGTACTGTTTAGCACATGCTAAACATGCTCTCGTTTCAGTGAAGCTCTACATTTTTAGTCAAATGTACATTTAGATTTTCACTTTTTGCTATAAACTTTGGATGATGACCAAAAAGTCAAGACTGTGTGTATAGACAGTTCAAACAATGCTCCTACATAGGACTGCTCGGTTCACTCTACATGAAAGTTTGAGGCACTTGTCAGTCTTGAGAGACCTTCAAGTAGAGCTCCAAATATACTGTAAAGAAAGCAATTGTAGAATTACATTGAATTTTTCAACTGACTCGGGAACTCTCCAGGAGATCTGGTCCATCCTGCTTTGCCTGTCGCCACTTCAGCTCCCACTTGGGCATGCAAAATTAAAGAAGAAATTACTTTATGTAGTACGTTAGTACGAATAATAGTGACTTATTAATAACTTGCTTGCCTCCTTTCTCATTCTCAATTTACCCACATTCTCACTTATTTGTGTTAAGTCACATAAAAAGCAGAATTCAGCATATTTTACACAGTTAGTGAAGCAGTTTCTTAGAATGTTTTGTATAGCGTCACAATTACAGGACTGAGGATCACCATCTACGCTCTTCCCAGGTATGTGATACCACCCCAGGCTAAGAGGGAGTGCTGCCGCTAACTGTTTTGTCGTTTTCTTCCTCCACATTCCCAAGAAACTGCCCAGTGAGAGCAACTCACTTCATTCCTTCTGGTCCTGGGGCTTCAAAAGATGACCGGCTGAAAGGAGGCATCACTTATCAGGGAGACGACTTGAAGGAAGGAGCTCTGAATCTGACGACCCAATGGCAGAGCCAATTTAATAAGAAGGCACACCCTTTATGTGGCAAATATGTTTGTTGCTTTGTTTACACCATCAAGTGTTATTTTTGTTCAAGACTGCAACTAAAAGGGGAGGGCCATGTTGGCACCCCAAAAATTCTCCACTTGTACTCCATTTGTACTTTCACGTTCAGTGCATGTCACAGGTGATCCAATAGCACATTAAAACAAGATACAAATAATCCACCAGTACTTTTATTCAATGGATATTGTGAAAGAAAACATGTTTATCTGCTTTTTCCAGTTAGGGGACTATTGTGGAGGAAGAGGAGAAGGAAAGTATTGCTTAGTCATATTTTTTTGATATATTGGATAATACTAATTTTCATTTAGTTTATATTTCTAATTTTTAGAATTAACTATCTAAACAGGAGTGTGGCCAGCTAGATCAACAGAGGATTGCTGTTGTACAGGATGAGTGCTGAGACAGTGCAAAAGAGCTGTAAGGGATCTGAAAGTTGACTATATAACAGGAATTAAAAACATTATTAGTAATGAGGGTGATACTTCCCTATACCTCCAAAAAACTTTACTCATGTTCTGAGTTTTTGATAGTCAATGCAGCATACTACTAATATTTAAAAATTAACATTCTCTGGTAGTACTGATTTAAAAAATAGTTAAAAAATTAAACAGGCATTATTTAAATATATATAATAAATCAGATGTAAAAATTTTAAAAAAGAAAACAAACAAATGACTTTATATAAAACTAGGGGGCTTTGTCCCCTGCTCGTTTTGCTCGCCAACCCCTGTGTTTGGTTTTCCGGATACACATTTTTAAGATTTTTTTCTTTCGAGTCCCAACATGCTGAATCTTTAAAATGAGGTCCGTGAAACATGTGTTTAATGACTTACCATAATTTAGGATAGGTTTCTCTGTTAGTAATTTCAGCACAGACAAAACGATCTACATCATCAGCAGTTATTTTTTTTTTTTTGCAAAGTAACCAATAAATGCATGTGAGGTAAACCCCATTTTTGAAATTCCCAACTTGAACTTCAACGCCTTACAGTATTTACATACTTCAGACATATCACCTATGTGCATATATTCAATCTCTTTTGGCCTTTTCGTTATTTCTCCGAGTAATAATTAATTACATTCTTTGTTTTGACACTTTCATTTTTTTCTGCCTTCATATTCTTTATCTTGCTCTGCATGTGTTTTGTGCCTACTTTTTTTTTAGTCTTTTAAATTCCATTGTTTTCATTATCTAAAACCTGCTCTGCATGTGTTTGGCCCTCTTTTTTTTTAACCTCTTTATGATGTTTTACTTTGTTTTCTACTCTTTTTCTTCTGTTTCTGCGATCTTTACTTTCGTTTTTTTGATACTATTTGATTTTCCTGCTTTCATATTCTTTAACTTTCTCTGCATTTGTATCGCACCAACGTTTTTTTTGAGCCTTTCAAATTCCACTGCTTTCATAATCGATAACCTGCTCTGCATGTGTATAGCCCCAATGTTTGTGAACGTATTTATGAAGTTCTACTTTGTCTTTTACTCTTTGTCTTTTATTTCTGACCCCGATTGGACCGGCTTTTTTTCAGTTCCACTTGTTCCAGGCTGATTACCTTATTTTCTGAATTTGCACCTAGATTATTCTTTTTCTTTTTTGCATTTTTTTCTCTCCTACACTTTTGAGTCTCTTTTCTCCGTCCTGCTCTTTGTTCTTCGCTTAGTTGTCGACATTTCATCTATAACGTATTGTCCTTATATGCTAAGAGCCCTGGATCTGTGTGTGCTCAAAGCCTTTACAAGACTGAGTGTTTTGCTGCCCGTGGTCTTATTTGATACTGGTTGTAAGTAGGACATTTCCTGCAAGAATCTCATGTTCTACATCCCGCGAGACGGTCCTGGGTCTCTTGGCACAAAGTCTCATGTTTAATGTCCTCGCAAGACACTCCGTGGCCAATCTCTTTCGTCTCGCAGGTCTTTTAAGTTTCTCTGTCTACCTAGTATTTCTCTCCCAGGGTTTTTTTTTTTTAAATGGAGAGATACCTTTGTATTGTGAATATTCCATGTGTCTACATATCAGCAGTTAAAAAAATAAAATTAAATTAACAGACAACAAACAACTTCTACTTTAAATAACTCCATTCTATGTTTTTCAAATACAGGTCTATACTAAATGCATTTCATAATTTTTTAGAAAGTAGAAAAAAAAAAAAGTGTTCAGTTGCCTGGCAGACAGGTTCAGTACAAACTAGATTCAGTAGAAAACAACTACCTGGTAAGCAAACAGGAGTGCAAAATCACCCTAAAATATATCATTTCAAAGGTGCTTTATGAAACTTGAAAAGATAGCTGGGGGTGCATTAATTCATTACAAAAGAAAAAAATGTGAAAATAGTATACTGTATATATAAGAGATCACACTATATTAAATGAATAACTGTCCGGTGTTACCTGGGTTTATTTGTATAATGGGTTATGGTAATGAAGCAGATATTTGTATGTTTACCAAATGTTGACCCTTTTGTCAATTCTTGCTAAAATGTGTTTACACCATCATCTACACTATATCTCTATCAATGTCTCTGCTCTAATGAGTTGAGAATTTTTACTTTTTGTGTATGATTGGATCCTATGATTGACATAACTCCTTGCTAGGCTGAAACAATGAATGCTACTTCTTTGTATTTCCTGTTTAATAGTAAGAATTTTTCTAATAGAAATGTAATCACACATCAATAAACTTGATGGCCTGTTGAAAAACTGAATCCATGAACTACGGAATGTGATATCAAGTTCCTTCTACATACCTTGCAACAGTTTGATCTTGGGGTATTTAGTCCTCGTACCAAGAATAAACCAGGGTGAGAGAGATACACAGACAAGATGGTACAAAAACGTCTTTTTTTGTTAAAAACAGATGCTTTTAAAAGATATTCAAAATATCTAAGTTTCAAAAGTTGAAGTAAATTAAAAAACTCCCGTACAAGTCCATCAAATTACTGTTTCCATGTATGTGTATGAATAAATATAATAAAAAGTAAAAGAAAACCTTTTGCCTTTCTCTTGGGACCTAAATAGAATTAAACATATTAAATCAATATCCCAGCTCACCACATTATCCCCACTTCTCTGTGCTGTAGTGATAAACAAGAGTAAGCACACTCAGTTAGACTGCTCAGGTCAACTGTGGTGCATCCTCCAGTAGTGAAAGACTATCCGTTGACAACAAAGACACCCTCTGGTGTGCATTTTCCTATCCTTATACACCACTGTGGTCCTCTCCCCTCCAATTACCATGTAGGTTGCTCTGTAACCGGGAAGGAAGCCAATAAATCCACTCCCACACTCATGCATGAACCAGCAACCATGGACACTCCAACCTCTATTATCCTTCAGTATGTAATAACAGTCATCTCTTTCTCAGGCCTTTTTCTCAAAAGCTGCTTTGTTAACGTTTACTATTTCTTGCAGCTTGGTACCTTGCACATGAATGCCTCTTCACATCCTGGCCTGGATTTACAGTGTAGAGTTCCACTGCTTACCCTCACTCACTGCTGTGGATACACTCACCTGTGTAGCTGCCTTCCTGCTTCTGTCTACCGGAGGTCTCTCATTTGCACCACTTTTCAATACTCAAGGTAAGTGCCAGGATAAACCAAACAATATTCTAGAAACATTTACATACAACACCAGAAAAACTATTGGCATAGTGAGGTTTACCACATGGAAATCATCTAAAGTGTGGGGCCAGGGCTCACGAACATTGCTGTTGGTCTCTGTGTTTTTACAGAAGACAGCACCAGAGCAGGTATTTGATATTATAAAGATGATTCAAAGTTTATTGATTCAGTGTTGGTTTAAAATTGCTACAAAATACAAAACATTGTATTCATATTGAAGCCTAAAATATTAATTGCCTCATCATAATTTGGACTTGTTGCTAACGTCATCCTCAGTTGTTCTCTTTCTACCATATTCTGAAAGTGGCTTAGCATGCGCTAAAAAATAGCCTTCATTCTGTTTCAGTGTGGTTTATCTCTATTGCACTTAGTAACAATATGCAGGTATATATAAAAATGTAAGATTTTGCTTTGTTAAAAAAATCAGTGTCATCACTTCATTTCAGAAATAGTGTTTTGTGTGCACAGTGTAATGAAATTCCTATCTTCATGTTTGACCAACACAGAGCAGGGCACAACTGACCTTGTATTGCACCTTGAATCTCACTTTGTGTAGACTGAGAATGGTGTCCTCCCATAAGCCCCCCTCTTCCTGATGCCTGATGGGAATAGTAGTCTCTGCATTGGTGCCTTTCCCCGATACACTATATACCTGATATTTTAATTTGGAGCAATGACAACACCTGCTAAATTTTGTGAAAATCAGTTTAAGCTGTTTTTGTGTAATTGTTGGACAAACAAACAGTCAGATTATCATTTTTTATGCAGATGACAACTTTTACAATAAACTAATGCATACGCTTTTAAATACATACACCATTAAATATAAATTGTCTAATATATAATGTTATTTTATATAAATTCGTGAGTTTCTTCATTTTTTTGCAGCTTAAATATCAAATAACATAGTTGGCAGAGCTCTTAGTGCTACTGCCTCATAGCTCCAGAGACCCTAGGTTCAAATAACAGCCTAGTGACGACAACAATTTATTTTTATATAGCATGTCTCAATGAGCTTTAGTGACTGTGTTGATTTTGTGCAGTATCCCTATCTATCAGATATGGTGCTTATACTCCTGGGACCATGAGTTCTTTAAAAACTGCTGCCTTGCTGAAACAATATACTGTATCTTATCCAAAAAAAGAAAAATGGGACCATAGTACAGAAAAAGGAAAAATTGGGTAGTCTTTCCTGTTGATATTTAATCCAAAGTAACAACTGACGCAATATGTGATGGGAACGGCTAGAAGTCAAAAACTTAAATCAGGTGTTGCTTCGGGGGAAGCAAGAAAGATTCTTTCCAGGCTTGGTCAAGGACGCTGGAGCTTATGTTGTTTTATTTCTAGGCTAGTCTAGTCAACATTTAATAGTTTGACCACTTCAAAAAGCATGTGCTTTAGTAGGCCAGTCTTGTCCACTTGCACATGTATGTACAGTACACAAGATAATTTGAGTTGGTTTAGAAGCTACAGAGATGTTTTAATTACTAATTATTGATTTTGATCTCCTCCAGTCACACTATGTGTCTGTGGATTTTTTTCTTTCTTGTATTTTTTTCTACATCTTAAAGACTTGCCATTTAAGTTGGTTGACAACTGTAAATTGTTCACTATTATTAGGTGTGAGTGAATGCATAATGGTGCCTTGAATGGTACCTAGCTGCATCCAGGACTACTTCTTCTTTTATGCCCAATACTGCTTACATATCCTTCAGCTCATTCAGAGCTCAGAACTGGAACAAACATGCTCATAAAATAAATGGATAGAATAAAACAATGCAGTTACAGTGTGCTGAGATAAAGTTCAAAAAGGAAGAGTACCTTGAATGTGGTGCACAGACAGACAGCAACATACAAGTCGATGGTCAAGACTTGAACCACCAAGTTCAGATACCAAAGCTTTCTCATCTGCACAGATTGAGACACACTACCAGATTCCTGGGCATGTGTCAGTGCTGCATGGATCAAATGGTGGCAAGCACCCAGAGTCCCATGTGATTGGAATATGCCCATCAACCTTAAAGCAAAGATGTGCAAAATAGTTGTCCTTCCAGTCACCCTGTGCCGAGCAGAATGCTGGCCAGTAATGAGCAAACACAAACAAGCTTTCCATAACATGGAGATGCACATGCTTCAAAAGATCCCGGGCTTGTCACCCGTGAAAATGTGAGGAAAACAACTGGGATAGTACTGATCACAGAAAAAAAATGCACAAAGCTTGATTGCATTGATAAGGCAATGTCGTCAGAAATGATGACAATATGGTGGACAAGTTAGCCCCACACCTGAGCCCAGAAGGGAAACACCCACAAGGACGACCAAAATAACACCTACTAGATCAGTTATAGGAAGACCTACGACAAGTTGACACTGACCCATGCCCAGGATCAGAAGAAATGGCAAGTGGCATACTCAAAAATGCACCCTGCACCTAAGTGGGTTAAACGCTACGAAGAAGAATTTTACATGACCTATATGTGGCTGTCATGTTTGTAGGGATGGGCAAAATGCTTGATTATTGACCATTTCCACTTTGTGGGCTGTTGTGTTCAGTTATGCATGCTTGTAATGTTTTTACTTCTTGGGCCGCCTTACAGAGGGGCGTTCCCAATGTAGGTAATGTATCTACCACAAACATATACAGCAAAGTTCATCCTGCCTGTTTAATCCTATGGTAGCATAGCCGGTAAGTTTATATTTGTAAAATGTTATTGTTCTGTACTGCTACTTATAGTTTAAAGCTGTTATCAAACCTTTGTTATTTGCACGTTGAATATTATATTTCTTTACTTGTAGTTTCATACCTGCTCTTTATTAATAAACTGGAGATTTGTACACCTCGTGTCAAGTCAGTCTCCGGGTCATCATATTGATGAAGGGTGGAGTTTAGCTGCCTGAATATCTATTACAACGTAATAGTGAGATCAGAACAGTGGCCAATAGCAATATTAAAAATGATACATTTATAAGCTACATGTTTATTTACATCTAATTAAAAACGCTAAATGAAGTAATACACATTAAAATATGGCTTATGCTTATAAAAAGTGACTTCCTGCATAATTATCAAAAGACAATGTGAGATTTACCACTGTTTTGAAAAGTTATTTAGTTTCAGCAATGGAAAGCAGAAAACAGCACTAAGAGCTTTTCAGTAACAGACCAGTTAAACAATAATGGAGTCTGTCTGACATGTTTATTTTATTATTTACTAGCAAAATACCTGAGCTTCGCAGTGGAGAAGAAGTGTGTTAAAGAAGTTATGAAAAAGAAAAGGAAACATTTTAAAAATAACTTAACAGTTGCTTTCTATTTGTTTGCATAAGCACAGTCCTTCACCAACAATTATTTAATGTTAGCTCAGACCCGGCACTTAAGAGTTTCTCTTGCACTTTTGCTGAGTTTGTGCTAAACAGTATTCTATCCCAGACCATCTCATTTTCGTTTGCATAAGCACAGTCCTTCACCAGCAATTTTAACTTAGTTACAAAGTAATCAAAAGTCTCGTTTATACCCTGCATCCTCTCATTAAACTTGTATCTCGCGAATATTGTATTCGTCTTAGGCATGACAAACGCCAGTGGCAGTGTGTCTATGAACTTAATTTAAAGTTAGGCTTTACACCTTGCTTTACTATTCATTTTCATAAGCACAGTCCTTCACCAGCAATTATTTAATGTTAGCTCAGACCAGGCACTTAAAAGTTTCTCTTGGACTTTTGCTGAGTTTGTGCTAAACACTATTCTATCCCTGACCATCTAATCTTCGTTTGCATAAGCAAAGTCCTTCACCCGCAAGTTTAACTCCGTTACAGCAATTTTAACTCCATTACAAAGTGATCCAAAGTCTCGTTTATACCTCGTGTCTTCTCATTAAACTTGTATCTCGTGAATATTGTATTCGTCGTAGGCATGACAAACGGCAGCGGCAGCGTGTCTATAAACTTACGGTTTACACCGTGCTTTGTTTCTGCAGTAGCTGCACTTATGAATGCTTGTATGCGTCACTCGCTTCATATTCTTATGCTGCCTTCTCAATTGTGTAATGCGTTTTTTGTTCAGAGCTCTTTGGAGTTCTTCCTTGTTCTCTACGTACTGCATTCACAGTCAGTTCACGTGAGCCGCTCTCTTGTGTGATCTTTCGATGTCCACGGCTTTATTTAATGTTAGTTAAGACACGGCACTTTCTCTCGCACTTTCTCTCGCACTTTCGCTGAGTTTGTGCCAAACACTAGACCATCTCATCTTCGTTTGCATAAGCACAGTCCTTCACCCGCGAATATTTACCTTATATGGGCAGGTACTCAAAAACGTGGGAGGTGTGATGATGCGGGACGCAACTCTGCATTACACGGCGACGAGCTGTAGGATATGGCCGTATATATGGTCGAAAGTAGATTCCAGTTATGACCGTTACGCGTAGAATTTCAAAATGAAACCTGCCAAACTTTTGTAAGTAAGCTGTAAGCAATGAGCCTGCCAAATTTCAGCCTTCCACCTACACAGGAAGTTGGAAAAATTAGTGATGAGTCAGTGAGTGAGTGAGTCAGTGAGGGCTTTGCCTTTTATTAGTATAGATTTTGTGCATGCTATTATTATGGAAATTGTGTTTATCTGACAATCCAAGACTGTCACCAGAAGACAAAATTATTGGAATGAGTAAAGATTCAACTGTTTCATTGGCATATACCTTAGCTGATGTTACTGTACAGGAATGTAGTGTAACTACTGAATTGCACACTGAACGAATCAGTGTAAATTTGATGGATCGAGCTTATGAATATTTCAGTCCTAGACAAATAGAGTTAACAGACTGAATACTTTTAGGCAAACTATACGTTTGCATTTAGAACACTGCATCATTACTGTTTTGACAGATATTTGGGTCACACATTGTGCTCTGGCTCACAGCACAGGATTTCACAAATTTGATCTTTTTCTGTGAAAATGAAGTTAAAAGTGCCATTTAATTTCAATGCTTTTTCTGTTTTTCCAATGCACAATGATGATATTGCAAGAATCAGTCAAGCTCTCTAAATTCAAAAAACAGGTCACAGATGCTTTTGCAAAAAGGTTAGCAAAGATGAAAAATCTTCTCAGCAGATAAAAAGAATACATTGTACATATGAGTTAATAGGCATAAGATATTGAAAGCAATTTATTGTACACATGCTAAACTGCAATTCCTTTCACAAGTGAGGCTTCTTTTAGAGACTGAAAGCTTTTCACTCTGTGAACATGTAGGTAATAAGTGATGCATGAAAAGCAGTAACACACAACAGGAACTGGACTGATGCCTCTAAGAGCAGGACCCAGCTGTGTGGTAAGCAAAACACCTAAAAATATTCATTTGTAATATTTTTTATTAAAATACACTCACAAACCAAGGTTTTCATTATTCTATATAAAGTATGTTAAATGTTCTAATTATATGTCTAAAAATGTTCATTTTTTATGTTTCTGTCCCTAGGCTTATAAGAAAATCTGACTCAAAAGAAAGCATACATTAATTTAATGGAAATCAAGCCCTCATATTCCCTTCATATTCATATACTACTTTTCAGAAGTCAAACCATTTACAGACATTTAGGATCCAGTTTTATAGAATTAATTCTCTGACAAAACTCTCAGTATTAATGTTAATTTGAATTTGAAAAAATATGATTGTGACGAATAGCTATAAACAGATTAACTCATTCTGAAAAACAATACTAGGTGAAATTTAATAAGAAATTGAATTACTATGGAAATAAAAACCCATACCCCGGGTTCGCTTCCCGGGTCCTCCCTGCGTGGAGTTTGCATGTTCTCCCCGTGTCTGCGTGGGTTTCCTCCGGGGGCCCTGGTTTCCTCCCACAATCCAAAGACATGCAGGTTAGGTGGATTGGCGATTCTAAATTGGCCCTAGTGTGTGCTTGGCGTGTGGGTGTGTTTGTGTGTGTCCTGCGGTGGGTTGGTACCCTGCCTGGGATTGGTTCCTGCCTTGTGCCCTGTGTTGACTGGGATTGGCTCCAGCAGACCCCCGTGACCCTGTGTTCGGATTCAGCGGGTTAGACAATGGATGGATGGATGGATGGATGGATGGATAAAAACCCATACAAATGCCACAAAATATATTTCAGTTCTCTGCATACTCTACATATATCAAACAAAGCTTGAGAAGAGAAGATCGGAGTGTAGGGAAAGAAGCAGTTCACTGCTTGCTACAAGTGGTCAATGCTCTACTGATAAAATAATTTATACAAAATAGCTGAATCAGTAAATCTATATAACTGCCCTTGGCTGCAAGTGTTTCCTTTATACATTCTATCCAATATTCTCATAACTCTACACACTTCTACATTTGGCCTGTAGGTGTAACAGCACCCCAAACCTCAGACATAAGTATACACACAGCCCCCAATTCAAATCCAGTGCTTTTATAGTTTTTACGAGGTTCTTTCTCTCAGAGTTGCAGATCCTCCTACACAACACTGCTCAATATTACATTTGTTGCTGCCTTTACACCTTCCGTTTCCTCCACTTCTCCCAGTCAAGTGTTCTTTATCTCCTCGCCCGACACAGACTCTCTGGGAAAAGTGGAGAGCTCTGTTTTAACACCAGGGATATTTCTGTTGCTCAATCCATTGCCACTCTGGTCCTCATGCAGTCAATATTTGGCAGCTTACCCCAATAGGGTATCACCATGGTACCACGTGTCCCATGCTTCCATGTCTGACTTCCATACTGGGGCTCACCAGATGAGATGCTACAACCAAATATATTGGGTAAAGTTCTGCTCACAGTCTTTTCAGCCTACCAAGTCCATCAATAACAATCATAAACACTAACACTGAGAGTGTGCAGAAGGTGTAAGCACTGTACAGATCACCTACATGACATCATAGTTGTATTATAAGAACATTTTTATTATGTTATGATCCTGGGATTTCCTGTTAATTTCATCAACCTCAAAAAACGAGAAGTAAAAAAAAACACCAACCTTTTACAAATTAAACAAACAAAACATCCTTCCCATCACAGCCATAAACCTGTCTGCTTTATCTCTTCAGTTGCACTGATGGCAATGGCAAATTCTGCCATAACAGAGCTTTCTTAGCTGTCACTTTTCCTTTTGTTACCACAAGCATAGATTTTCTCATGAAGAAAACAGTGTAGTTGGCAAGCATTTTCTGCTTCTGCATGACTGAGTTTGGATGTGTTTTACCACTGGCTACAACATCCCGTATGACTGTCTCTCTACGGTGCTATAGTATAGAAAAGCCTGGGAATCACAGGAACTGATACAGAATTTGTCTTTCTGTGATTGTGCTTTTTTACCATGAGCTTCTAGCTATAATATCTTACTTATTTAATAATAAGCTTCCTCAAAAGTGGAAGCAGCTGAATTACAAATGCTTAGAAATATGGCTGAACTTAAAGATAAAACTTAATATAGTTCAAACTAAGAAAATAAACATTTTTCCAGGAAGAAAAAAAAAACTCTTTTGCCTCTTTCCAGATTCAGAGAGCATGTAAACTCTGTTTTGCTCTCATGTGCCTGCTGCCATTTATATATTTTTCATTTTATATTCTTTTTTTTAATTATGCAGATCACCTAAAAATCCTGACAACCAACATCATATGTGCATGTAGTTGTACAAGTGTGATGCCAGACTTGCTATTTTGTAATAGAGAGTGATGTCTCAGGGTCTGCGGTGGGTTGGTGCCCTGCACGGGGTTTGTTTCCTGCCTTGCACCCGGTGTTGGCTGGGATTGGCTCCAGCAAACCCCCGTGACCCTGTAGTTAGGATATAGCAGGTTGGATAATGGATGGGTGGATGGATGTCTCAGAGTGCCTAATATTAAATAACCAGGAACTGTCAGGTTGACATTTCTTTCCTTATATGATACAAAATTGCTTTTTTGTTTGTGCATTTTGTACATCTTTTTAAACTTTTTATTGCATCACATTTATATTTTTCCTTTCTTATGTTTTCCATCACTATGGTGTTTGATGGTGTTCAATAGTCCCCATTCTTTTTAGGCAGGTACTCACATCTAATTACATGATTCTTGTGCAGAGCTTCTTAAACGTTTTAATCTGAGGACCCAAATAAGAAATTTAATATAATTCTTGAACCCAGAGACAGTAGAGCCATACACAGACAAATAAAATGGTCATATAATTGAACTGTAAAAGTTTTCTTTCCATTCAAGCATCATACAAATCGTATTAAGAAAGTAGGAAGCAATCCTGTTGTTGATGGTTGAGCCACATATAGTCAAAGGATTACACAATGAACTCCTACAATCTGTTTCTTGGGTAAAATTTGTTGTAGAAAAGAATGTGGTTGACTAACAATGACCTGTCAAGGCACCACCAACAAGGATCTGGAAATGATAGGGATGACTCTATCATCAGACCCCCATGACCCTGTAGTTAGGATATAGAGGGTTGAATAATGGATGGATGGACCTGAGAGGAAGCTGCGGAACTGGCAAGGGATGGACCACAGTGGAGAATTCGGGTTTTCCTACACACCTCATTTAGTGCCTGAAGAACCAAGACCAAGTCACAATACTAATGGAACAGGCTGCATATTTTCATTAGCTTATCAGAAATTTCAGTTAAAATTTGATAATGTCTTTTACCTAAAAGAACTTTGCTTGTTGTGGCAGAAATCCTATCAGTAACAAATAATAAACATCTTGTCCGGTTCTTTACCTAAAATCGGTATTATGAAAGTAAAAAAAAAGTCTGCAATGATTGAACATTATCACATTTTTTAATTTTTAATTTCAGAAATCAGAAACCATTTTTTTACATGAAATGTTATGACTAAAACCTGATCCACAGTCTATGCTCAAGCTCAATTCTGGTTTTCAATGTACCTTAATAAAACCCTTTTCTTGTCAAAATTATCTTTCACAAAAATGTCAGAAATATGTATAGATGAATATAATTTGGCTTTAAAAAAATCACAAGCAGACCTATTAGAGGTGATTAACTTGATGAAAACCACATACAGTGTTTCAGGCTTTTCTTGTGGGAAATAAAGGTGAAAGACACACATTACTTGACATATTTTGATTTCAGGCTTAAAGTAATTTACCTTTTATACGTGTTATTCAAATAATCACTCTGGCATTTGGTGTCTCTGTATGTATTCTACATTTTACTCAGTATAATGAGAAATCACAGATAGCCACCATATTTTTCACATTAATTTGATCAATTTTTTAATTGTAACATTTCCCTTGATGTTTCCCTCGACTTTAGGTAGAGTGCTTCTTTTCACATGTGTTTTTATGTTTAGATGAGATGCATATATTTCTGTCTTGTAATCATAAATGAAACAAAGGATTTGACTGCTTTGGTTACAGGGGTGCCTATGCTGAAATTAATTTCCTTTTTTTTCAGACTCTATAGACATGAAGTTAGGTTGAGTGGCATTTTACTCAGGGTTGGAAACCATTACTGCCTACCTGTTATTGGATGAAACAAGCTCAGAAATCTTCCACCTTTTTGGTGAATGAATTAATCGAAGGCATTATTCTGGCAAAGAGGGTGAAGGCTATGTATATATAAATTTCGTAATGGAGGAATAGGTCTTAATGTTGAAACAAACCTAAGAGATTAACAATTCTCTAGTGTACTAGAATGTAAATAAATGGAAATCTAGGTTTATACTGTGAGTACTGGAAGCATTTGAAGATTGACTACCTAAATTTAAAGGTTAAATCTTAATGATTTTGAAAACCTAAAACAACGAAGATTTAGCAGCATTGCATTATATCAGTTCACTAGTTTGTATATGCTATACCAGTATGTAAAATAATTTGGTTCAAGCTAATGTATGTATAGACACTGGGGCAGTACGTAATTTATCAGTTCAGCATTAGTGATTAGAATTAGCTAAATTACCCACTGAATTCAGGATAAGAATTTAGATAATGCATGAAGGATGAAGGTCCTATTGGCAGTGGGTTAATTAAGTATATAACCCTCAAGCTGAATTATGTACTCGGGTAAACCATAAATAAAACAGTCTGTTATCTAATTTTACAATTCTAAAATATATCTGATTGAACCATCTTAAGCAAGGACATAAAGAAAGCTGGTGCATTGTAGCAATTACTGTTTAAATAATGTCATATAAAGGAAACAAATACACAAAATATTGCTTATTTTTGCTTTGGATATCACACATGAATAACAGGATTGTGTGGATTTTTTTAGTAAACAGAAATCTCAAGAGCTACCACTTCATGGTCCCTATGATAGTGCAATTGATTTACTACCATTGACACACTTACACAAAGGAAGGGCCAATGCACATCAGTCAAAATAATGGATTTATATGTCAATCTTCACATCCAGTGGAGCCCATTTTTTCTTCTAAATCAAACAACAAACACAATCATTTTTAATAAAGTTTGGCACAATAAGCGTGGATTAATTCAGGAAGCAGATTAAAGAAAAACACATAAAGGACATGTGAGACAGGACCTCTCAAAATTAGGACAACATTCTTGTACTGGGTGCAATGCAGTAGGTAGTATAATTTTTATTTTAGAATAAGGAGTTGGAAATTATTCAGAAAACTAGCCAGGGTCATCACAGACATCGAATATCTTTTTTAATCTAAACCAAGTATGTAAGGCAAAAATTGAACAAGAGGGTTGAAAGCCAGAGAATGCCATGTAACCAGACCTGAAACATTATATATAAATGATAGTCAAAGACTAGAATAGTGTGTAACCTTTTTTAAGTCAGTGGGTAACTGATGTTATATACTATTTGAAATTGGAAAAAATCAAATTCTCACTTAGAGGATCTGTGCAAACCTTTTTCAGAACCTGGCAGGACTAATCAATAACATTTTAGAATAAGCATTTAAATTGGGGGGAAAGACTCCTTTGTCTCTTTACTACTCTTAACAGTTTTGCTCTGGTTGTTGGCCTTCCTCTCTTTTTTTTGGTTGGGGGTTGATTTGATTTTGTTAAGTTTTACTTGATTGTATGGTATGTTATACACTTTTAATAAATTCAATAAATAAAAAAAGAGTGTGTAACAATTTTTTTTTTTACCTTTCAAAGTGATTTTAATAATACCAGGTTTTTAATTTCAATCTTCAGTCAGCCTGTTAACAGCATTACAACAGAGACAACAAAAGACAAACAATGGAGTATCAGAGGACAAGGAATTTAGTGGTTACATACTGAATATATATTTAAACAACATTAAAAATTAAATATGTTCCTATCTGGGGTCCATAAATAGAACAAAATAGAACCGCATAAAACAAAGAATTTGCCCAAAATATTGCAGGATAGAGAGTACAGATCACTACACAGTACTTCCTGTGTTATTGCACAAACTGTCAAGAGTTAGAGCAATTAAGAGAGAAATATGATTTAGTTCAACTGCACACACTTTACTATAAAGGCACCTTAACAGAATGAATTTGTTTATGTAAATAGAAAGCGTTTGCATTTCATTAATGTGTAAATCATGTGTGATCCAAAAATGTGCCTCACTAATGTTGTCGCAAGATGGCCTGGCTGAACTCATGATTCATTAATCCTCAGAAATAGTAGTGCGGGTAACAGTCTTGAAAATGGTGCTGTGTGTGATGGCTGGCCTCTCGGCAGGATAAGATATTTACTTTTACCTCTTTGGTCCTCTTTGGTCAAAATTGTATGTTATCTGTACGATGTAACCATATAAAATCATTTCTTAGGTGACAGTGGGTACCCACTGAAAACGCGGCTTCTTACCCCTCTCGCCAACCCACTGACTGAACAAGAACAACGTTGTAATGACCTCAACTCTCGGGCTCGCGTGGTGGTAAAACGTACTATAGGGCAGCTCAAGGGCCATTGGTGCTGCCTGGATAAGACTGGTGGAGTGCTGCTCTATATACCACAGAAAGTGTTTTGCATTATGGAAGCATGTAGCATTCTACATAATGTAGCACACAATTATGGCTTGCCTGTATCTGAAGAGAAGTGGTATGATGAACCTGATCGTGAACAGCCACATCGGACAATTACATCTTTGAGTGAATGTAATTAACAGAATGTTAAAACAAATAAGTAGACGCTTCATTTAATTTGTTGTAAATATCACACAGTACTGCCTTTATATTCCATAGTTCATTGGCTACATCTCTTACTGTATCCACTAATGCATTTTGTGATTCCAGAACAGCATCCTTCAGCACACCGTCAGATGATTGTCCAGTGAATTCCAAAGCAGATTTGTGTGAGCAGCCAGCGCCTGAAGATGTGTTCGGCACAACAGCAGCACCATTATCACAAGGAGCCACATCCTCGGAATGGGGGTCAGCTTTTGTAATATTGTCTGGAACTGAATAAACAGTAATAAATACTGCATTTGTTGCCTTATTGTTTGTCCTATTACACATACAAAATATTTCCACGAGTATGGATAATGGGAAGCAAAAAAAAAATTACAACACACCGTCACCTGTGTTGATGTCAGAATCTCCCTCCCCCACTAGTAAAATACCGGTAACAAGTGTGTCAACAATAATTGTAGCAACTCGCTGCTCAAACGGCATGAACACCGGGAGTTTTCTACCTCCTCCAGTGATGTTGACATTCAGACAATGGGATGCAACTCTCCTTTTCAGGGCAAATTTGATGTCTGACCACTTCTTTTTTATTTCAAACACAGTGTGATTTTCTGATCTTTAACATTTGAGTGCATCCCCCTCGCTATGCCACTCCATCAGTTTCCTTTTATTGCTTTGCGATTTATGGAGCGGAAGAGCGTGGAAGTTAGCGTACACACAGATTTATGCATCTGGATTTTTATGTGTGTATGCACATTTCCACTTTTGTCTGTACGCCATGTTTTAGTGTGAATTCTACACACATTGTTATACACTAGGTCCCAGGTCGTTACAGTTGTACCCCATTCTTCCACTCAAAACTGGTCAAGCTCTGCCAGGCTGAATGGGGATTATGAGTTTAGCCACAAACTGTCAACGAAATTAAGATCTGGACTCTGACTTCGACACTCCAGGACAATAACATTGTTGTTCTTAAGCAATTCCTGTGTAGCTTTGGCTTCATGCTTGAAGTTGTTGTCATGCCTGAAAACAAGGCATTTACCATTGTTCAGGTTTCCTTGCAAACCACATCAGATTTTCCCCTGGATGTATGCATTCTACTGCATTCATTTTACCCTCTAGCCTCACCTGTCATCCATGACATAATGCAGAGAAGCATTCCCACTCCATGATGCTGCCACCACCGTACTTCACAGGGGGATAGTGTGTTTTTGATAATACATAGTGTTTTGAGAACCAGCTGACTTTAGAATCTCTCATTTGTTTTCTAACAAACTCTAACTAAGATGTCATCTGTGTTTATTTATCCTGGAGGCACATGGATATTTACAGGGCCCTATTTGGCAGCTCTTCCACCACACCCAGAAGTTGTACCCGAAAGAAGCTCATTGGGCACCTGGAGTCCTTCTGGGTGTCCTATAAAAGGAGCAAGCCACCAGCACTCAATGGCCAGAATCGGGAAGATGAGGAAAAAGCCTGTGGAGGAGTAAAGGCAGAAGGACTGGCGGCAAGAACAGACTGTGTTATGCTTTATGGTTTGTGCGCTTTGTAAATAAACCGTGTGCTGTGTGGCAATTGGCATCCTGTTTATGATAGGGTTTGGGTGGCTGCACATGCCCTGGGCTTCACACCAGCCTTTAGGCAGATTTATAGCTGTGCCATATTCTTTCCATATCTGAATGACTGATTTAACTGGACTCCAAGGAATATTCTGTGATTTTGGTTGTTTCTTGTGTCCTTCTTCTGACTTGTGTTTTTCATTCAATTTTTTACAAAGTTCTTTGTAGTGTTCTTTTGTCTTCATTGTGCAGGGTAGGACACTACATGACTCATCACAAGTCTGGTCTCCGAGATAAGGTGCATTTATTGTACAATCAATTGAAACCCCTTAATTGCAGACAGGTCATCTCCATTTAACTAATTCTGTAATTTCTAAAACCAATTGGCTGTACTAGTGATGATTTATTTAGGTATGTCATATTAGAGGGGTAAATACTCGTGTGATCAATTATTTTGTGTTTTTTATTTGTAATTAACTTGGAGCACAATGCAGGGGTCTGTTTTCACTTTGACATTAAAGAGATTTTCTCTGTTGATCAGTTTCAGAAAAACTCTAATTAAATCCGCTGTGTTTCAATCTTGTATAACAATACAATGTGAAAACGTCCAAAGTTGATATACTTTTTTATCGGCACTGCATGTATTTCTTTTATGTTCAAATAAAAATGTCAATTCTTTGTTCTTCTGTTTAAATTTTAATGAATAACTAGAACTAATGACACATGTACCAGTAGGTGATCTAGGGATGATCCACAGTTAATTGGTCAATATTTTTGATCCTGTTTATATACAACACATTTAGCAATAAATCTTTACTTAATGTCAAATTATTCTATTATTAAGGTGTTTAGTGTCTTTTCTGAGAAAAGGTTCAAAGTCTTATCATGTGACTTGATTTAAATACTAGATCAATCATTCTGACTAATTATTGCTTTCAAGAAATGAAAAACAAAATTGATTTAGTATTAAGTAAATCCTACCTGTAGATTCTATGAAAGAAACATGCACATATTTGGTAAATGTATTTTCCTTCCTCAACATGAAAGCATCATTATAAATATTTATTTAAATCATTTCTGTTATACTTGATCGTAAAGAATACAATCTGGCATTGTTTGTGTATAGGGTGGTCCAGATCTAATTATGCAATTTTCATTGTGCTATAACAACGTGCAACACAGGATGTTGGAGGAATTTGGACTGCCTGCAGTGCATAGGAACACAATCTCCCAAATCAACAAAATGTTTGACCGGACTGGTAGCACCAGTCACCCGAAATTGTATTATTTTCCTGAATTGCACTAAGAGTTGCATAATTAGATCTGGACCACCCTGTATTGTTGCTATAGAAGGTAAGGAGAATTAGGGAGATGTGGGCAAGTAAAGATGCACAGGTGGCCTGGACTGGCAGAGACACTTACAGAAAACAGGAGAACTGACAGCTGCAACGGAAAAGTCAATGCCTGGCAGGCCGTGTGAAACAATGCCACAGCAGATCATCTTCTTCCATATCTTTCTGTCCTCTGCATCTTGTTCTGTTGCACCCTTCACCTGTACGTCCTCTCTCACCACATCCATAAACCTTCCTTTAGGCTGGCATGAGAATCACTTTAGAGACTTTGGAATGATCAGAGGTGCACTGCTATTTGGAACATCCAGAGAACACAGTGGCTTTGTGGTCTTCAGACTTTAAAGTACCTGTTTCTTATTCCAGAAATTATTATAGATGTCACCTGGAAGCAGTCCCAGGATGGTGCTTAACACTAGAATTACCAGAGCCTACGAAAAAACTCTTATATCCGTCCCACCTTAAATCTCTTCGCACCTCTCCATCAGCATCTTTTGTCCTGTAAATGTGTCGATAAGCAGCAAGCTGCCTGCTATCACATCCACCACCACCGCCTGTCAGTTGCTTGGAGTTGTATAGAGTGAGAAGTCAAGTAAAATCACACCTTTTATAAATACTATATATAAATATAAAATATATGCATTATTTGGAACACATGCATTTCATGTGTGTTCCATGTCTACAACAATCTATGTACAGTAAACACATCGTTAAAACAGAACCATTTTTCATGTGTTAGTAATAATTGACAAAATGTAGACATGAAATGTATAATGTGTTAATCCTGAATTCCAAATATCAAATAAACACTTTCACAAAAGGTACAAATATAACAGAACAAGTGTGCTTCTATTTAAGAGTATAACTGCAGAAAAAGAACCTGAATTAGGGTGCGACATTGATGCACATTTGATACGACCACATTTGATTCACACAATGGTAACAACTGTTGATTGATAATCCAAACTACATGGGTTCGACCCCAGACAAGTCCGTTTTGAGAAGTGAGCTGCTCTTATTCTTATTATTTTAGAATAAAAACATAGATTTGATTTCAGTCTGTAACAGCCAGTGTAAATATATGATACTTGTAAAGGCTGGCTTTGTTTTTTTTTTATTCTATTTTATTCTCTCAGTCGCGTTCATGATCCTAAACCCCCATCTGACATTGCTGTTTTTCACATAAAGACGCACTATAGCTCTGCAGTCTACTTGTGTCTTTACGCTGTAGGAAGTAAGTAAATAAATCAAGGCAAATAAGTAAATAACATTCGATCTGGCTCTTATATTGTACAGTACAATACAGTAAGTACAGCAACGGCAGCTTTCCACATTTGTTTAAATTTACAGCATCTAAATTTTGCAACCAGTTTTCTTGATTTACCAACATGACCTCATGCTGGATTCGCAATCATGATATTTGTCTCTACATGAAAATTATTCCTAGATGCAACAATGACCCAACTGCCTACCTTGATAACCTCTCTGGTTACTGCCTACTCTAATAAATACCGTTTGTGAATGTATATAAACACAAGTCAAACAAAAATAAAGTGCATTTTGTGAGTCAACTGGAAAATAAGACGGTCAACTCACTAAAGCCTGGTTCCTATAAAATGTTCTTATTGTCTGTGACCAGTCTTGCTTGACAGTTGGCTTTGACTTTGACATATGGAATGCAGTCAAAACTTAATTTTATCATCTGTAAAGCATCCATACAGTCCAGTTTGAGGTTTCTAGATCAGAAGTTTTCAGTTACTTTATTGCATGTTAGTTGTACTATTGCAACTACATCGTTTCTGCAGTAGTATCTGTGGTTTCAGAATGATGTGGCGCCAACGTACACAAAGTTCCCTGACCACAGTATACTTTAAGCTGGCTTGCCTAAACTTGCTTCCTGCCTTTACTGATTTACAAAACTGGTTTATTTTAATGTCATAAGAGTACTTGTTTGCACTGCTTATTAAATAAATATGTTAAGAGTGCTGAGGTCATATGGTGCTGATCACATAGTTAAGCAAAATGACACCTTTTACTGGCTAACTAAAAAGATTACAATATGCAAGCTTTCGAGGCTACTCAGGCCCCTTCTTCAATTACAATTGAAAACTGTAAACGAAAGCTTGCATATTGCAATCTTTTTAATTAGCCAATAAAAGGTGTCATTTTGCTTGACTTCTCACTACATTCGTAATGGCTAACACAGTACAACACTCTAGTACTACAGATGTATTACATGAGGTAATGATATGTAGAAAAAGTATAAAAGCAGATGAATTGTTCAATCAGTTGCTCACACCATGGACTGAAACAATTATGCATAACTCTGTGCAAATAAAGAAATGGTCTGCATTTGTATCTGGGCTCTGTGACTACCTTCTTTGTAGACAGAGGAAAATATATTTCCACAACAAAAGACACCTTTCTAGCAACCATGAATTTGTTTCCTGCCCAGGTAGGTTATTCAGCACTATGTAACTCAGCATTACATTAGGAGGTGGCTAATGCATATGTTCAAAGTCATTTATGTACACCATTAATGACAACACTGTAGAAAGCCCCGTTTTTTTCAAAAATTACAGTATGGATATTAGTGCATAAAATCACTCCCATAACGTTCATTACAGTCAAGACTGAAAATGACTTTGCTTCCCAATCTATTAACAAAGAAAACACCACACCGATGGTAATTGAAGGCACAATGCAGTTAGAAAGTGAACTAGCAAGTGGCAAAAGAAGTACCTGGGATAGTGTTAGCCTGGAAAGCAGGATCAGACAAAATCACAAGTACCAAGTTTGTTCACTATGGATGATGGGGATACATACAATCTTAAAGAAGTTACACTGAACACATGAGAATCTCCACATGAAGTGTGTTGTCATTTTCTTTTGTCTCTGCTTTGCTGCATTTGTGCATGTCCTACACCTGCTGCAGTGTTTGCACAGTGTGTAATTGTTTTAGAGTATACCATTTGATTAATATGTTTTTTGATTTTGCCTATAGTGTTTGCCATGGTATTCAAAACATTTAATGTGCTTATTGACTGATTGTATTTGTATGCTGCTCTTTGGTAAATTCAGCTGCTGCTTCTGAATAAGAGATCAGTTCTGTTGATGTTAGCTCATCATAGCTGGAGTGTAGAATGGCAGCCCAAAGTGGCACTAATTTCTTTTTACAAATCATCTTTTCAATCTAGTGCTTAATTGGTTACAGCATCAGTATTGCTGCCATCGTTAAAATGTAATTCTTTTGACATGCAATCACAATGCTTTATTGAAATAGTTCTATTTACAGTAAGAATTATTCTCAATTCAGAATTCATTTCAGTTTATATTGGAAATTCGTACTGTCAAATGTCTTCCCACACCGATACAAATGCCTGCCTTAAGATTTGGTTTGTCCAATGGGTCTGTATTAATCAGTCACTTGTTAAAAAGTTTCATAATTTCCAAGCGTGATAAGTGCCAGCAAAAGCTCTCCTCACAATTGTTGCTTATGTGCCCAATTAAATCATTTTATTGGAAGCACCTTCTGAGTAAAGGCTTTTTAGAAAATATATGAACATTCACCAATGGAAGGCAAAATGTTCAGACAATAGTTACCTAATTACCACATTTGTCAGTAGTCTCCATCACAAGAGCCCTATATAAATGAGGTTGGGTTTATCATTGTCCTTGTGCGCTCAATGTAAGAACATGCTTAAAGGAATATCATGTAATGATGAATGTTTTATCCAGAGCTACTATTCAAGGTTCATTATCTATGTCCTGCATATTTTAAATATTTTGACCAGTTTGGAAATTGAACAACATTACACTTTTTTTAAAAACACAGCAGTGTAAGATCCATTTACACTTACTGAATTAGTGTTTTGACTTGTTTTTCCAGGGTTTAGTAACTGCTTTTATTTTTTAAAGTTTCATGGAAAACATATAGTGTTATATTGTGAAATTCCAAAAGCATTCATGAGCTTAAGTATTTATTTATATAGGTTTACAGGGTCATTATTGTCACAACATTCTGTTTTTTATGCATGAATGCTGTTCTTAAATTGCTAGTAAAATCTAATTAGATTATTGATTTTTAAAGCTGCACCTTCTGCCACTTACAGCTGTGTATTTTTCTGCATTACACCGAGATTGACATAGGTAGTAGAATCTTGTGTTCAATTCAGATAATATATTCATAGTATGGATGCTCTGTTGAGACTAAACATGGAGGGTGAAAATCATTATACAGAAGGGTCAGCGATGTACGCTGTTAACATATTCTCATTTTGTTTGTTTAGTATCTGTCTATATATAGTTCACTTGCCATCAAGGTGTCAGTTTCTGTGACTTGATTATAAAGTAGCTGTGATGGCAACTGTCACTCAGCAGAATAATTTCTTGAAATCTGTGTCAACCTTATGATGTATAGCAGTCATGTGTATCTATAAAAAATGTGCAGATCTGTTTAAAAATAAATGATGTTACTGAACCACAGTGCTGGAATTGAGTTGTTTCACAGAAATGCTTAGTAGTGCTATAGAGCATCCCATAGCTATCTCAAGGCCAGAAAAGACCCCAATAGAATTCTGATTAGAAAAATGTAAAATGAATTCCAATATAACTCAAGAAAGACTGCTTTCTATGTGTATTTTTGTAAACTTAAATATTAATGCATTGAAAACTTTATGAGATAACCTTTAACACAATTGATCTAAAAAATAAAATATCCAGATTGCTTTAATAAAGAGGCCCTGATGTGTGGTTATTCATTGGACAGATGTAATTTCCAGGCTGTAGTATACAAATATGTATAGTGTACCGCTTTGAAGCATTTGTTCCCTTTCATGTAGACAGAGAAAATGTCTGTGAGCCCAGAGTTGGATCTGAGGATGCTCCTTCACCTGTGCTTTATAAAGTAAAATAAAACCATCATTCTTTATGTCTGCTCCCTTGCAATTATTCCAGTGGTGAAGAAAAGCCTCTGGCGCATTCTGCCGCAGTCAGAAGTTACAATATAAATATATAACACATTTTTGGGTTTTATTTAATGCTACTTTGTGTTTTATTTCAACTGCACTGGAAAATGCATAAAGCACTGTGATTGCTGCAACATGAGTTGTGTGAAAAGAAATTATTTCAAACAGGCACATGAGTTCTCTAAAATATACTATTAAGCTTCTTCTCAGCCAGACAGCACCTTTTTGATTTACATTTACATATAACTTTCAGGAAGTGCCACAGGAAGAGGTGACCAAGACATTAATTTAACATTAATTTATTACTATCTCTGTAACAGTTCTTTTTGGAAATTACATACATTCAGCATTCAAGTTTTTTTTTTTTTTTGTATATATAAAGCACTATACAGTTGTTATTTTTGTTTTTAGTCTAATATTTAATAATCTAGTAAATAATAACATCTGACAGTTTCTGAAAGACCTAAACACGATTTTTACATTTGATGATACAGTATATGTGTATACATCAACATACTCCCTCTCCCATAATCTTCCAAACATGCTTTTAAAATTTTTACTTTTGGTTTGCCTTGTTTTATGGGATGTCTCAAGCTGAGAAGGCTTTGAGTTGGGACTGTGATACAAGGATCTAACTGACAAGGAGTGGAAAGCAAGCTGAACAGATAGGCAGTAGGAATGAAAGCAAATGTGAAACAGCTGACCAGCTGCAAGCACCTAGCCAAGCCAGCTGTTGACTAACAATGTTCATATTGCAGCTGTCTCCCATGATGAACTTAATTGTCTTGTAGCAGATGTATCTAACAACAGTTCCACTACAACTTACTGAAGACTTGGTGACCTGCTATTTAAAGATATCAACAACATGCATACATGTACACAATTGATTCAGCACTACTGCAAATATAAGTTCCATTATTCTTATCCAGTTGAGAACCCAGCCACAGGGGATGCAAAAATCAGTGTGTCTCAATTTCATCCCTCTGTAGTCTAGTTCTGTATACTGCCTTTATTCTTAAAAGTCAGTACCATGTATCCTCTCACTTTCCCAGATTGCATAAAATAATCTGGTTAAAATCTCTACTGCCCTCTCTCCTAAACACCTCCATGCTTCCACAGGTGTGTCATCTGGGCCAACAGCCTTCTGATTTTTCATCCTCTTCATAGCTGTACTTACTTCCTCCTTACTAATCCAATGCCCTTCCTGGCTTACTATATTCACATCATCCAACCTTCTCTCTCTCTCATTCTCTTCATTTACCATGTAAGAGTTGTACAGGATATGTACGAGGGAAGTGTGACAGTGATGAGGTCTACAGTAGGAGTGACAGATGCATTCAGCATCGAGGTGGAATTACATCAGGGATCAGCTCTGAGCCATTGCTTATTTGTAGTGTTAATGGACAGGTTGACAGACGAGCTTAGAAAGGAGTCCCTGTGGACTATGATGTTTGCTAATGACATTGTGATCTGTAGCGAAAGTATGAAGCAGGTTGATGAGACCCTGGAGAGGGGGAGATATGCTCTAGAGAGGACAAAATATACATGTGTGCAAATGAGAGGGCGGTCAGTGGAATGGTGAGAATGCAGGGAGTAGAGTTGGATGAGTTTAAATACTTGGGATCAACAGTACAGATTAGCAGGGATTGTGGAAGAGAGGTGAAAAAGAGAGTGCAGGCAGGGTGAAATGGGTGGAGAAGAGAGTCAGGAGTAATGACAGACTGGTATCAGCAAGAGTGAAAGGGAAGGTCTACAGGATGTTAGTGAGACCAGCTATGTTATATGGGTTGGAGACAGTGGCACTGACCAAAAACAGGAAACAGTGCTTTTGGTGACAGAGTTAAAGATGCTAAGATTTGCATTGACGAAGATGAATAGGATTAGGAACGAGTACATTAGGGGGTCAGCTCAGGTTGGATGGTTTGGAGACAAAGTCAGAGAGCTGAGATTGCATTGGTTTGGACATGCACAGAGGAGAGCTGCTGTGTATATTTGGAAAAGGATGGCAAAGACAGAGTTGTCAGGCAAGTGGAAAAGAGGAAGGCCTAAGAAAAGGTTTATGGATGTGGCGAGAGAGGACATGCAGGTGGTGGGTGTAGAAGAGAAAGATACAGAGAACAGGAAGATATGGAAAAAGATGATACGTTGTGGCAACCCCTAATAAGAGCAGCCAAAAGAAGAAGTAGTCTGGGCATTGGTGAAAACATTAGAACAATCTAGTTCTATTTACTTAACTCATCCAGAATAACATTATGTAGAGTTTTAAAAGCTCCTAAAATCTTTTTTTGTAGTCTGGAGACCAAAACTGCACACAGTCCTCTAGGTGAGGTCTATCCGGTACGTTATAAAGCCTAAGCACAACCTCCTTGGACTTGTACTCTACACATTGTGCTATATAATCTAACATTCTGTTAGTCTTTTTTAATGTCTTCTGAACAATGTCTTGCATTTGATAGTGTCAAGTACACTATAACTCTTTAATCCATTTCAAAAGGTGTACTTTTGATTTTCAGACCATCGATTGTGTATGCAAACCAAACATTTTTGCTTCCAGCTTGTAACACTATACATTTACTTACATTAAATTTCATCGCCAAAAATCTGCCTGTATGCTGTCCAATTCCCTTTGTAATAATTCAACGGATTCCAGATTATCTGCCAATCCACCTAGCTTGGCATCATCTGCAAAATTAACCAGTTGTTATTTGAATTAATATCCAAATCATTTATATATATTAAAAATAGTAGCAGCCCTGGAACAGACCCCAGTAAACCACCACTCTTAACATCAGCCAATTCTAATAGGGTTCCTCACACCATAACCCTCTTCTTCTGTGTCTGAGCCTGTCTGCTGAGGAACAGGTGCTGTCTTTTTAGATATTTTCCTTAAAGAATACATCCATTTTAATAGTAGCTAATCACATGATAATGGACTGCCAAAATGTCTACTGGCCAAAAAGGCAGTACACATTATTTTACAAAACAATCTTACCAATTTATGCATCTGAATCCTCTTTAATTCACTTTACCATCACATGGATTAAACAACCCATGACGCAAATATCATTAAATCTTGTAAGACAACAAAAAATGTGAACATCAGAATGTCAGGCCCATTAAATAAAAACATTTAGTGATTTTCACAGAAGCCGCTGCTGAACTGAGGATTAGTACATCAGTAATTTGAGGAAACAGGCAGGGAGCGAGGGTGTCTGCAGTGCTTAGGGGCTATTTTCAAGTCGGATAATGATTTTATTTACTTACGTATGACCTAATGAACTAAAAGTAGTCTAAGCCAAAGAAGAATGTAATTATAAAATCAAAGATCTGACCTGTGAGCATTAGTAGCCATTGGCTCTAATATAAAGTGGATTATGTCATAAAATAATGCCTAAAGATGTTCTGTTTATCAATGTGTTATATGACACAACAGTAAGAAAGTTAGGTGATGGTCAAAATATTGGCATGTGAATTCATGAAACTTGAATCACATTAGTATGATTGTACTGTTTAGCTTGTACAATGTAATAACAAGAAATCAAAGTTTTTATTGTCTAAATACATTTTAATTCATAAGCTGTTACTTTTCCATACATAATACATAATTATATACAGTTATCTTTAATAAATATTTCATGCATGTGTATTTACTGTATTAGTATAATGGCAAAAAAAAATATTGACCTTTGTGTATATTTTATGCTATTGAGAATACTGTACCTTTTAACACAGTCCTTTCACTTCACTCAAAAGAGACTAATCATAAAAGTCATACATCAAAGCTCTTGTTCCAGCACAGTCATTTTCCTTTAAGCTATTAGACTTAGCAATTCTGGTTTGGAAGAAAAAAACCCTTTATCATACATAAAGAATCTTACAAGTCAACAGGGAAAAATACAATCTGTTTCCATTTAAATTAAAGTCATTATTATATCATGTGAATTTCTCTGCATTCCCATATTATGATGTCAGAATCATAGAACCGGTTGAAGGTCAATGGCTGTCCCTGCAAAATAGAAATCAAATAATTGCAGATTAACCATATAAAGCATACAACCTGTATAATACATTAGCTAAAAAATTATTCACTTCAAGGTTAGGGGAGTTGGAGCACAAAGCAACAATAGTCACAGGAGGGAGGTATTCCACAAGGTAAGCTAAATAAATAAGCCTCACTTAATTCAACAAAACAGGCTAATTCCTGTTGTTTTCTGTTCCATCAAAGAGGATTAGGAAAATTCATGGTGTGTAACGAGGTAGCACTTCTTTGTCTTCTCCATATCAGGCTGAAAATAAAGCTTAGTGCGGTGTTATGGCTTATGAGTTCATGAAAGTTCCATTCAATGAAAAGGAAAAACCTCAGAGAATGTTTTTTTTAGCATATCAAATGTAGCTCAATTCTTACACTATCATTTAAATTAATCTAATACGTTCATTAGAAAATGGTGAAACATTAAAAGCTATACTGCCCATTGAAAATGTCATGAATTAATAACATATTTCATTTAAATTATTGTCATTTGTCACCATTATTCTTTTTTGTTATATAGAGGCAAAACTAAAATCATTACTATGGAATTTTGAGCAATGACAAAAGCACATTAACAAATGCATGCTGTGATAAATACAAACAGGAAAATGAGTGACATGTGCAGCTAGTGGGAATCTGTTTTCATCATGGACTGCCACTAGGAGGAACTGAATTTAATAGACACTGACAAAATACTATGATTTGATTATTTTTCTTTTCACATAAAATCTTGTGTCGAGTTCCAGATTTTCTTATTTTCAAAGGTTCTAAAACATGCTAAATTTGACTATTTTAATATTTTTTATGTTTAATTTAGGTTTAACTTGTCCAGTATTTTTTCACATTCTAATTTCATTATGTGCCATAAGCTAGGTTTTTGTGGGCACAACCATTTTGACATTCAGTAAGCATTTTGTTGCTCTCAACCTATATGGTTGCTACCACATGACTCCCAGAAGACACAAGATGTGATGTTACCACAATAATTCAAAATATGGAGTCATGAACTTCCTGTTTGTCTAATGTGTTTCATTAAGAAAATAGCAAATAGATGAGCTGGCAAGGAATCTTGACCATATTTGTGAACATGCTGCATCTTATCTTACAACAGAACAATTGTGCTATAATGCTGGGTCTTCAGGACATGTATTGTTTTCTTTTGAGACTTTTTGTGGAGTTTTAAAAACTGTAAAATTTAATTCTACTTTAATTTTTGCAAGGATGAATCAAAAAGTAAAGGCAATATGAAAATAACATGATAACCTCAACAGACGGAAGCTGACGTAATACAACACATTTGCAATGTCTTATGGCTAGTTCGAACACGCATAGCACAGCACACTGCTGTTGGTCTAGTTGAAGCCAAGTTCAAATGAACATGGATGCTTTGCTGCAGGGTTGCATCATTGTTGAACAACACACTACAGTGACATTTCTTTGGGCAGAAGGAATAAAACCTGCTGAAAATCACCACACACAGGTTGTTGAAGTCTAAAAATAACCCACTATAGACAATGACGGTCTACGTTCATCAACCTGCCCTAAGGATCCAAATGGGCTTTGAACAGCAATGTGCATACATTAACAAACCTTGTGTTAAAAAGACAGATTTAAATTCCATTTAATAAGCATAGTCTGTGGAATACTTGACCCCCCAACCCCAAAGAATGGGGTCCATTGCATAGCACAAGAACATACTCAGCTTTGAACACATTTGGAGAAATTTAGAATAGCCTGAAGTGATATCTTGTACTGTAGCACTAAAGTACTGGTCATTAAAAGGTAAAAAATCAAGCTTATTAAAATATATAGGTATATTATGTTGTATGTTATGCAGCAATAATAACTAAAGAAAATCCTATATTCTAAATTATTGAGTAGCAGAATCTCTTTTTGTCAGAAACTTACATTTCTCAAAACCCGAATCACAATTTTAAACACACAGCCAGCATATATCTAGTATTTTGTCAGATTATTTTTCAGGCTGTCAAATCTGAATGCCAGAAGAACTAAACATCAATGCAGTAGAAAATATTTTAAACATATAGACCATATCATTACCAAAATCACAAAAGTTAAATCACATATCTGCAACAGCTTGTTTGATTGTTGCTGATGGCAATGGAAACAATTTGACACACATATTTATTGGAAAATGACATTTAATAAAATAATAATAATAATATATTTTATTTATATAGAGCCTTTACCATTTAGACTTCCCCTTCCACAGCAACGACTCTTGAATGTTTTTTTTTTTTAATTCAGCTTTTATTCTTGAATAAAATCACACTTACTTCATTATACCTTGTGTAAAAGAGTTTTTTTTATATTCCAGGACATGCTTCCTATGGGAAGCGACGACAAAATTCCCCTGCCAAGCAATCCAAGAACACTCATCTTTTCTCAGTGGAAAAAATATTGCTCAATTTCAAGGACTTAGACACCATCTCTGCAATATATAAAATTATTTTACAGTCCCTCACTTTCAAAGATCCAAGAGGACAAAGGGAAAAAGATCTCTTAATCAGTATATCAGAAACGGAGTGGAAAATAGCAATGCAGAGACTTCACTCGAGCTCCATATGCAAAGCATACAATTATTCAACTCAAAATTATATATCGCGCACATCTGTCTCGCCTAAAACTGTCCAAAATGTTTCCAGGGCAAGATCCAACCTGCGAACGCTGCAATCAAGTCCCAGCCTCATTGGGTCACATGTTTTGGGCCTGCACCAAATTAACATCATTTTGGACCAAAATTTTTAAGTGCCTTTCAGATAGCCATGGTGTCACAATCCCTCCTAACCCATTAACAGCTGTGTTTGATGTCCTTCCAGATGGGTTTAAAGTGGAGAAGGACCAACAAACTGTGATTGCATTCACTACACCTTTGGCACACAGACTCTCCTCTTTTAGTGGGAAACCAATGTTTTATACTATTTGAAATTGGAAAAAATCAAATATTCAGTTAGAGAATCTGTACAGAATTTTTTCAAAACCTGGCAGGATGTAATTAATAATATTTTAGAAGATGCTCTTAAAACACTGAGGAAGCAATTATCTCCGCATTTATTTTTTTTTCTCCATTCATCTCAATTGGCCTAAAAAACTCATCAAGTTAGGTATGTTTACAAGCCTTAAGTTTTACCCCGTTGGCGATGCTCTCTCTCTCAGGGGTGGGGGTTGACTTGTTTTCAATCCTATTTTTTGTAAAAATTGATCGATTTGTATGGAATGATTACAATAAAATTAATAAAATGAAAAAAAAAGTCTTTACACTGATTTCATATATAAAATCAGAATTAAGCTAGTACATCAGATTTTTGAGATACACACCATTGCCATTTTGGCACTTTTGAATATCAATATAATATATCAACACAATATGTGGAGTTTGGACTCTGTCTCACCAAAATTGTTTGAAAGTGTTTATTCTGAAAAGAAACCAGAAGACAATACCAGAGACACTTTAAAGCATGTTTATGTCAATCTACCTCAATAAAAAGCTAGGTCAGTCTGCGCAAAATTGTCTGAGACAATTCCTATGCCCTTGTACTGCACATCCATCTCTCTTTGCATGAACCAACAGTAGTCACCCATCATGCTCAGAGTAAATTTTCCCTGATATTGGTTTTCCATCACCTTTGTATCTTGATTAAATTTTTCCCCATGCTCACCTCTGACATTGCTTAGATTTGGTGGAAAAAAGTTGAGATGAGAATGTAAAAAATGCGTCTTCAGTGACATTCTGGCTCCTGTAAGCTAATATACTTTCAGCATACGTAATTCTCTTCTCTGTGACTATCAAGAAAATTCTGGACAACCAGCACAAATGAGGGCAATTCAGTTGGCTTCAGTTTCCTTTTGAACTCATCGTCAAGCATCAGTTCAATGTTTTCAGTGCCAACAAAAACACCTTCCATAATTTTGGCTTCACTTTTCTCGAGACCAAACTTATTTCTTAAAGGCTGAAACGCATCACCTTTACTGTCCTGTCACCCTAGCTGTCCAAGACCTGGAACATCATAACTTAAAAATGGACGAAAACAGTTTTCAAATTTGGAGTCAGCAAGTGAAATTTGTTAAAGTACAGGTGAAAGAAACCCAGCAGCAAAATGCTTGTTAACCAGTGTTATTTGTGATAATTATATGCATTATTCTGTGTTTTTTTTATTAGTTTTGTGTATTATTTAACTTTCATGTGTCCATGCCTCTACTATGTTCCTTGAGAGACTCCCATCAACCCTATAAACCATAAGGAAACACATAATCCCTTCTGGTACATTGTATGCATTAAGTGTTTGTGAGTTATCTGTGATTTTTGCGGTGCTTTCTTTTTTTAACTGGATCTTGACCTCATTCACTCTGTCTCCTGATTTGAGTACTAGGACTTGTTTGCTATTGGATTGCCTAATTTTGAAGGCCACTCTTTCTGTGCCTTTTGTTATCTTTTGAGGTTCTATTACTACTGAGAATTTTTGAAAATGTATGTTTTTTATTTTATAAAGATTCGTTGTCAAACAAGCCAAAGGTTAAAAGACCCTTTCACTAGCTTTTTTTTAATTCAATGCTAAGAAACTCCTTACTTCATGACAGTGAATGGATAACTGACATGTGGATTATGCAAAACAAGTAATGTGAGATATTTTTTTTAATGAACGTTTTTGATATTGTTTGTTGTGGGCCAATGTTGGTCACCATAATGCCAATTAGTCATAAACTTTTTACTTTCGGGGGTAAGTAACATATAAAAATATAATTTTGGGGTGGAGTATTCCTTTAATAATGATTCAATGAACATTTCTGCTGGCAGTAGGGTCTTAACATTTATGGAAGTACTAATCATATGTGTGATTACTGGGACAGTGCTTAACACTTCAGTTTAGATGTCCAATATAAAGCAGCTTCTAAGTGTCTGTAAAAAAATTTGCTATTAACAACAGTACATTATCTTTAAAAATAATAAGACTAATGAAATATATTTGTTTAATTGTTCTTTTGTTTACAATCATGTGGAAAAACCTATGATTTGCTATTTAATATGCAGACCACTAATGGATACCTAAAATAAAGTATTACTATTACATTTACTGTCTATGTTTGTTTACAAAAAATAAGCCTATTTTTATCAGATTTCTTTATGTATTTATTTTCTGATAGGTAGAGATTTTTATTACCTTGGCTATTAAGTTTTACTTTTTCATCAGTAACCAACAAGACGTCCAAGTTATAATGAATAACATTGAAAGATTTCACTCCGAGTCGGTTATATTGTTGACACAGCCAGATGAACACGCTAGCAGAGTATGAGTGACAACTATATTCAGAACACTAATAAGTCCTGCATTTTAAAAACAATGTTATGTAAGAGAGAAAAAAACACTATATATATAAATTCATTGTAACCATACAAACAAAACTGAATTGAATAGTGAGTTCCAGTCAATTCTCCAGTTAACGTTTGATTAAGAAAATGAATGGAACATAAACAGCTCAAGTTTCCCAAAAGACCTTGGATAAGACACATTACATGAAATGAGCCTACATAGAGTCCTTACAGGGCTATGTTTTGGTCTGTTAAACAGGATCAGTGTTTGCTCAATGCACTCCTGACATAAAAACGTACCTGTTAACAATCATTGCATAGATGGATAATTCCAAATCTATTTAAAGGCACATTACATTTTTTTTGTGTGTAACTTGCATTTTTAGCAGCTAAATAAATTTGAGGTTTAATAATAATAATTGTAATAATTTTTTAAACCTTTTTTACATTGTTTTTTTTTTCACAGTTCTAACCTGTATTACCTGGTGAGAGTTATCATCAGAAACCATAAGAGTAAGGTCAATTTACCTATAAATTTCACTTATTCATATAAAACTGATAATTAGTAACATGAAATTAAATTTATCCTGCTATTTCATTTGCTAAGACATCACGGTGCAATGACAACATTTTGAAGGCTGTGTGTATGTGCAAGGCATCAAATGCAGCCAATGCTGAAAAACATCCAGCTGTTATTCATGGTTCAAGTGAATACTTTTTCCTGCTGCTGGCGACAAAAGCATTCAAACCAGTGTTTGTTCCTTTTTTGAATGGCATACAGTAATTCAGTTTAAAATGCTTTGCTTTAAAAGGAACTGAGAAAGACACATCAACAATTGATTTTCAAATGCAGCTTTAATTTAACAGCTCACACTTTAGTACATCTCAGAGGAGCGGTTAGCAGGAAATAAGATCTGTTTGTTTTGGTTGGAGTAAAAAACAGCGGAGCAATGGGTTGGATCCAAACATGTCTAGATTTGGCTGTTTGTAAAACCAAAATTAATTTTGAATTAATTCTGCTTTGAGTCACAGATAAGATTCGATTAGGATCTCTTACAGAAAGGCTCGTACAGAAGAAGAGTCTCTTTCTAGTCAATTGGCAGACAGTGTAAAAGTAAACACAAAAAAACCCCAATTAAGGCAGATGTTATTTCTGGTAGAATTTCTAATGCTCATATAAAAATATAATACCCTCAAAACAACCAAAATTTCCTGCTGTAAATTAAATGAAAGAAACAACACATTTTTGTCCATAAGAAACAGTCAGTATTTTGTGCTTACAACTGTCTTGAAATTTGAACAATTTGTATTTTTTTTATTAAAAGAAAAAATCTAATTACTGCTCTCAGAATTTTTGGTTAAATTTCTGGTTAAAGCTGCATATCATCGGTGACATTGCAATATTTCTTGCAATTAAAAAAGTAAAGCATTTTGCCCCATGACAGTTATGATTGTTTACCCTATCATAGTTTTAACCACAACTTCTCAGTTTCTACCTTTTTATAATGATTGTTGCAACATTTTTTTCTGTATCACATTTTCACAGAAAGAATGTAGCGCAAAGTGCTTTACAAGATGTCAAAGAGAAAGTGAAAAGACAAGAAAAATCAAATAAGGTTAGGAAAGAATATTAATGAATAAGTTACAAGGAAATAAGTCCATTCAATCTTTTAAAACATCAATATATATATATATATATATATATATATATATATATATATATATATATATATATAATTAATAGATATCATAATTTAAGCCTCTAAAGAGGATTACATTGATAAGGTCAGAAAAAACTCCATTTAAAAATCTACAGGGGTTCCAAAGTCAAAAGACCATGCAGCCCCCACTGGGCATTCTACCCAACGTAAATGTACTTAAATCATTCCTCTTTGTTTCCTGGCTTCATCTGTGAGGATTCCATGCAATGTGTCTCGTGGACAGCTGAGACACTTGTTTTCATTCCATTTGAATGAATCCACAGTGCCTAAGTCAGGTAGTGGTGGTGCAAAACTCTAAAAATGCAAAAAATTTAATTATTCCGAATGTCATATATACCTATGCCTCCCTTTTTTGTCAGTGCAGCTTTGACTTCATGTACCAGAAAGTGCACACTAATTCAGCTTGAGCAGGAACACATAAGAATAAAACTGAAGTAGCAACAAGATACCAAGAAGTCAAGATTTACCAGTGTTTGTGTGTCAGCTTTTATCCCTCTGCATCAAAGAATTTCCAGTTTCATTGTCTCAAAACACAACTCACATCCACAGTTATTCCCAGTCACAAGCACAACTCACACCCACAGTTTTCCAGTTCCAGTCTCGTTCATGCACAAAACCAGACACTGTTTTCAAATAAAGAGGTGGTTATATCACGTCTTTATTTGAAAACTAACAGTGTCAGATTGGGGTGGGGAGCATGAATGTGAATGAGAGAATAAAACTGAAAAAAAAAAACCGCTAACTTTTACAAGTACCATAAATTTACACTCGACGTTATAGGTTCAAATCAAATGTATGTTTTTATTATATAACAGTAATAAAAATAACAATTTACTACTCAGACTGGTAATTGGAGGACCCAGGAATTGAACCTGGATCTCTTGATTATGAGTCAGCAGTTCTTACCACTGCACCACCCAAGCAGTCATGTCTGCATTGTACCCTAAGCCAAATTCTTTTTCGACGTTTATATTCTTGAATAAAAATGCACTTGTTTATGTTATACTTGTACCTTTTGTAAAAGTATTTTATATTTGGACTTCAGTCTTCACAAATTATACACATGTATATGCATATATGACATTTTGTCAATTATTACTAAAACATGAAAGGTGTTTCTGTTTTAGCTATGTGTTCAACAATTCCTGCCTCTCATTTCCTGTCATCCTACATTTACATAGAACGTTGTAGAAATGGAACACAAATGAAATGCATGTGTTCCAAATAATATATTATTAACGCAATACAATTCCAGGCACCACACACCCAGATAAACACACTTGAGCTCTGAGAGTCTTCTGTGAGACTTGAGCTGCATCGATGGGGGGAATGTATAGCAGGCTGTTTGCTGCTTGTGCTGATTGACACATTTGCAACACAGAAGACACTAATGGAGAGGTGCGAAGGAAATTAAGGTGGCCCGGGATTCTGAGTTTTTTCATAGGCTTCAGGGATTCTAGTATTAAAAAATGTTATGACATCACAAATTTAACTTCTGTTTGTTGTACATTTTTCAGTGCCTCTGGAATCTAAAGATTCCCTTTGGTATTCATTTGTGGGTGGAAAGACAGCAAGGGTAGTAGACTGTTGTGTTTTTAAATACTGTTATTTGCGATTTTTATTAAGGATCAGTGTCTTGAACAATTTTTATTGTATTGATTTATTGTATTGTTAATAATCTGAAGTTTCTGCAAAATTTATTTATTTTTTTGATTTTAGGTATCTCAATTTACTTTGCTAAGTTAGCTCAAAACAACTTTAATTACTTAACATGTACACTTACTAGCCATTTTATTAGGAACACCCTGCTATTACCAGGTTAGACCCCCTTTAGCTTTCAGAACTGCCGTAATTCTTTGTGGCACAGATTTACCAAGGTGCTGGAATTATTCCTCAGGGATTTTGGTCCATATTGACATGATAGCATCACACACTTGCTGAAGATTTATTGGCTGCACATCCATGATGATGTGAATCTCCCGCTCCACCGCATCCCAAAGATGCTCTATTGGATTGAGATCTGTTGACTGTGGAGGACATTTAAGAACAGTGAGCTCATTGTCATGTTGAAGAAAACAAATTTCAACTGCTGTGTCTGATGCCGTCACAGGAGGACAGTCTGAACATTACTTTTCAAGTAATTGTGGTTAAAAATCAGAGAATTTGACCATTTTAATTCATGAGTGATATTTTTCCGAACACTGCTGCTTACACACGAATTGTACTGAGCCTTTTGGCCAATAATGCCGCCCCCAAATATATGCCGCCCGGGGCGGACTGCCCCCTCCGCCGACCAAACAAAACTTGACTCCCTAACTGCATCAAATGCAGCTGAAAAAAGGATGTGACAAATAAATACAACAACAACAGCAGCATTCATTTCTTTAGCACATTTTCATACAAAGGGTGAAGCTCAAAGTACTTTACAGTTTGTCAAAGAAACAGTTGCATGCAAAAAAATAAAATTAGTTAGTAATAATAATGAATATATAGTATACAAAAGACAAATACATAATGCATACTTACTAAGAAAGATATACAAGTAAGAGAAATAGAATCCTTAAAATCTAGATTTTTTTTTCTTTTTAAGTTTCTAAGTGACAGTCCAATAATAAGGTCAGATTTCGAAAAGAAAAAAAATCAAAATCTACAGGGGTTCCAAGGTCAAAAGATCATCCAGCTGACACTGGGCATTCTGCCTAACACAAATGTTCTTAACGAGTTTGTTATTTTTATTCCCAGGCTTCATTGACACATATGCACAATGAGCCTTGAGAGAAGCTGGTGTATCCACTTTCATTTAGACATCACATGTGGCAGGCTACACAAAACTTTGATCAGTCTGTATTGGTGAAGAACATAGAACACAACATGGAACAACCAGAAATCATTCATTCAAATTAATTCAAGACCAAAATTCTGACACAGCACATTCAAATTTAGCAGACATTGGCAAGTTGCAGACATCTCTTTAACCAGGACTAGACATCCCTCACAATTCATGAAGGGAAAAAATATAAAACTATACAGTATTACTGTTTCATACAAATGAGAAGGCATATTATGTACACTAATTATCTTGTGCTCAAACCTCTACAGAGTTACTGAGAAATGATCAATAGTGTATTACTATATTTGAATAAGGGTGGCTACATATAAATAAGTGCAGTAGCTTCAAAATGTGATGTGATGGAGAATAAGATGGAGTAGTCTGATATAATTATACTAAATTTGTTATTGTAATAAATCTAGACCCAATAAGTTTTTGAGCAGATAAAAGGAATAGATACAGAAGAGTCTTTCCACACCATCTGTTACCTAAAGAAAGGTACGAGAAAAGCTATACAATTCAACAAATTATCTTCTGCACCATGTACTATAGTTTAGTGCACAGTATAATATAGTAAACTTGCAATTAATAGATATTTACAATTTAATAAAAGTACAGAATTGCTTGGCAGGGTACAGGAATTAGAGTTATTTATGCACCTTCAAAGTAAATGTCCTTTATTAGTCCCTTAATAAGCATTCACAAATAGAATTAAATGTAAATTTATGAGTTTCCTATTCAGAATGGTAAACAGGGATTTTAAAGATTTTTTGGATAAAAAAAAAATCGCTAGTGTTATTTGTAATAACAGTAACATGTTTCATCTTGTAGTAATTATAAATGCATAAAAATTCTCTGTGAACTCTGTACTTTGCAAATAGTAATGGAAATAAAATATTTAATAACTGGTTGAATTCAGAATAGGCTGCACTGATTTAACTTAAGATATGAGTTATGATTTACAGTATACAGCGAAAACATGAAAGGAGTGAGAATTCAATCTCTGCACTAGCTGTTCAGATATACTGTATATACACTGTATATATACACATACATATACTGTATATTTAAATGTTTTATTTGTATATATACAGTCATATGAAAAAGTTTTGTGAACCCCTCTTAATTCTTTCGATTTTTGTTTATCATTGGCTGAGCTTTCAAAGTAGCAACTTCCTTTTAAAATATGACATGCCTTCTGGAAACAGTAGTATTTCAGCAGTGACATTAAGTTCATTGGATTAACAGAAAATATGCAATACTAGGCTGACCCACCTTTTATGGCGACCGACTTTTAAGTTGACCACTTCTTAAGGCAATTCAATATGTAGATCAATTTGATATTTTATACAAACTCATTAATTTGGTTATATTGCATTTGAGCGGTATTACTTTAATACTCGTAGTTTCTTTTATTTTTGTGATGAAATTTAAACTTTTTTTCTATATTGAGGTCGGCCTTTTGAACCCCCCTGATAGTTACTACGCGGTGAGGCATTTGTACTCCATCAACATTAATTATTTCCAGAGACATAATTTTGTCTATTTTTCCAGCGCATCGCGCACAAAAGCAAGGGAACGATGGGAGCACCAGAACTCTGCTCACATCATGTCGCTTCGTAGCCTACCGCAAGCTGCAAGTAGTAAGTCTGTGATAAGTGGAATACCGCTACGTTTTCCACTCACGGGACAGAAAGACAATCCCGACCGCTTTTATATAGTAAGAAAGAAAATCATCTTTTACCTGGAAAAACGAAACTACAAATCCCATCGTACATTGCAAAATGGACGGGGCGTGTGTGAAACTCCGCGCCTGCGTAGCACTCACGGGACGGAAGGACAATCCCGACCGCTTTTATATAGAAGGATGCATCATAACAAAATTAGACAGGTGCATAAATTTGGGCACTCCAACGGAGATATTACATCAATACTTAGTTGAGCCTCCTTTTGCAAATATAACAGCCTTTTAGACGCCTCCTAGAGCCTTTGATGAGTGTCTGTATTCTGGATGGAGGTATTTTTGACCATTCTTCCATACAAAATCTCTCCAGTTCAGTTAAATATGATGGCTGCTGAGCATGGACAGACTGCTTCAAATCATCCCATAGATTTTCAATGATATTCAAGTCAGGGGACTGTGACGGCCATTCCAGAACATTATACTTCTCCCTCTGCATGAATGCCTTTGTAGATTTCGAAGTATGTTTTAGGTCATTGTCTTGCTGGAATATCCAACCCCTGCATAATTTCAACTTTGTGACTGATGATTGAACATGTTGTTGATACTGGGTTGAGTTCATCCATCCACAGACACTTGGACATAAATCCAGCATATGCAAACTTAAGAAGAACTTATTCATAATAAACAAGACCAAATGGTGCCAAAATGGTACTCTGATAGACAACACATCACATACACATTTACTGAATATACAGTATGGATAGACACAATAGAAAAGCTTTTAGTAATAAGAGACTTTCAGAGAGCTGCAAGCTTGAACTGACTGATAAGGTTACAGAAAATATGTGAAAGAAAATAAATTACTCTTTTAAGTGAAAACTGGTAGGAAAGGTGTACTTAGCGGCCTAAAGTTAGAAACTCAGGGTGACAGACATTGCTAATAAAAAAGAACACTAAATACTACAGTTGAGTTAGTGTTTTCTCTCTTTTCACAGCTAAATTACACATCCACTTAGTTTCTGTTTGCTCAATTACTGCCCAGATAAGGTTCCTATTTGCAGATAGTTCTGTTTGTACAAGATTAACACACTCTTTGACAAAAATGTAGTGTTCAGCTCAGGTTATCAACTAATGATTATAAGATGAAAGAAAAAAAAATTACACTACTTAGCATAGTGGTAATGGGTATGTTATTTCATAGACTTTTTGAATCTATGCTGATTCATTTCGCAATCCATTTCTCCTGTAATCTTATTACATAATTTAGTTTAAAATCAGATCAGTTGTCTAGATGAAAAAAGAAAATCTGTGGAGGACATCGTACCTGACCAAACTTTTAATGATACAGTATACACCCACATTTAGACTTTTTGTTAACTAGTATTGTATTGTTTTGAATGTGGGCTTATGTGTTAGAAGTGGCAGCAATGTGCTTTAAAGAAAAACTCTATTCAGAAATATTATTTTTTTTAAATGACACTCCCCTGTGTTGTCAGTAGTGATGGCCATGCTGCACCACTAATGTATTACAACTTGCTATGTAAGTCAATCTTGGATAAAGGTTTCTGCTAAATAAGTAAATAATAATAATAAATAGTACTGTTTTCATGGAGAATAGAGATAACAAGGTTTCTAAGACAATGGACTTCACTGTGAGCCAATGCTAAACAACTACACAACTTATCAAAGCATTCAAGAAAATAAAATCTCTTCTTTCTGATTTTTTGCTTTCTGGGTAGAGATGGATATCAGATTTTTTTGCATATGATGCATTCATTGTATTAAGGTCTTGTAACTCCTTCATTATACAGTGGAACCTCGGTTCACGAACGTCCCGGTTCACGACCAAAAAGATCGCCAAACTTTTGCCTCGGTTCACAACCACACACTCGGTATACGAACAAGCCAGTTTCCCTTGCCTGTCTGAGCTGAGCTGAAAGAGAGAGAGAGAGAGCAAGAGCGAGCGAGCACGTGCCTGCTAGGGAGGGGAAGGAGGAGATTGCTTCACGTGTTTGCTGAACAAGCCAGTTTCCCTTGCTTCCTGAGCTGAGAGAGAGAGCAAGAGCAAGCGAGCACGTGCCTGGAGGAGGAGAATATTGCTGCACGTGTTTGCCTGCCTATCAGTAGGCTGTAGTGCAAGCAAAACCATCCCCCTACCACAGGCAGCCTGAGAGAGAAAGAGAGCTGCCATGCTTTTTCATTTAAGCAAAGCTGCTCCTTGTTTTCAATAAGACGTGCACTCTCTTTGTGCTCTACAGTATTTCGTGTGCTTTTGCAGTTAACTATGGCTTCTAAGCAAGTGGAGAGTGGTCAGAAGAAAGTTTTGAAGAAAATTGAAATCGAAGTAAAGAAAGAAATTACAAAAGGTGGAAAAACTGTTTACCAGTTTACTCATTTACCAATCGGAGAACCCTTGTGCTTTCAAGCAGCATAATGTAAACAAAGCCAGACTGCCAGTAATGTGGAGGGTCACAAGAACTTTCTTTTTGGAATGGCTGCATGAGGCTTTCACTCCCACCAGTTAAACAGCTAAAAGCACCAGAAACCCAAGAAATCACAAGAGAGAAAACACCTGAAGGAAAACACTTCATGTCAGAACTCGTTTCATGCAAGGTTAGTTTTCTTGGTGGTTTTTGTATTATGGATTTTTCAAAAGTTAATTTTTTAGTTCATAATGCGATTTGTTGCAATGTTATTTTTCTCTTTTTTCAAATGTTCGCTTTTTTCTTGTGCTTAAAACTCATGAAAGGTTTACAAATGGAGTTTTTCATAGCGCGATTAGGTGCAATGTTACATTTCTCTTTTTTCAAATGTTCGCTTTTTTCCTTGTGCTTAAAACTCATTAAAAAATTGTTTACATGGAGGATTTCATCGTGTGATTTGTTGCAATGTTACTTTTTTGGTTGCTTGTGAGTTGGTTTTTAAATGAAGTTCGGATTTGTGCGATGTTTTTTTCTGCTGTGCTTAAAACTCATTTTAAAAACATTGTTTACAGCGATCAGGCTTTAGGTTTAATAGCGTGATCTCCTGCAATGTTACTTTTTTGTTTGCTTGTGAGTTGGTTTTGCAAGCGCTTCGGATTTGTTGTTCCTTTTTTTTCTGCTGTGCTTAAAACTCATTTTAAAAAAAATGCTGCGCGAGCACGTGCTACAGAGAGATTTGAGACCGGGAGCGAGCAAGCGCAGAGAGAGCACAGGCAGCTGACAGGGAAGGGTTGGGGGGAGGATAGGTGTGTGTGTGTGTGTGTGCATGCGCTCGCGCTACACAGAGAGAGAGAGCGCGTGAGCCAGCCTGCTCCTGTAGCTGAGGTAGGGAGGGGCTTTGGTGGTGTGTGTGCTACAGAGAGAGAGAGAGAGAGAGAGCGCGAGCGAGCCAGCTCGTGTAGCTGATCAGGGAGCCTGGGTGTTTTGTGTCAGTGTTATTCAATGTTTTTACATTAGTTTACTATTACACTGTGGATTCTATGGTGTAATTAACTATATTTGTGCTTAATCTTTACATGTTTTTACATATTTACATACAGTTTGTACGGTCTGGAACGGATTAATTGTATTTACATACAATCCTATGGGGGAAACTGCTTCGGTTCACGACCAACTCGGTTTACGACCAAAGTTCTGGAACGAATTATGGTTGTGAACCGAGGTTCCACTGTATCAGACAAATAAAAGTTTTAAATTAAAATAAATAAGATGCACTAATCAATCGTTTTACATTTACTTACCACTTCAAACTTCAATTTCCTTTATAAATTCTATCATATGAATTGGATTTTCACGTAGTGAACCCTCTGTTTTTGTGTTCTCGCTATGATTTTGTCCAGAATTTACTCATCAGAACACTGCAACTAAAAAAATAACATTTATAATTAGTGGGTATAAACCAGGAATGATTGTGGTTTTCTTTTTTTTTTTTTAACACTAGAATTACCAGAGTCTACAAAAAAACTCGTAAATCCGTCCCACCTTAAAATGCTTTGCATCTCTCTGTCAGCGTCTTTTGTCCTTTAAATGTGTTGATAAGCAGCAAACAGCAAGCAGCCTGCTATCACATCCCCCACCCCGCACAGTTTTCTCAGCTCAAGTCTGTTTACCTGCGTGTCAGTTGCTTAGAGTTGCACAGAGTGAGAAGTCAAGCAAAATGACACCTTTTATAAATACTACAGTATATCGTTATTTGGAACATTTGCATTTCATGTGTGTTCCGTGTCTACAACAATCTATGTACAGTAAACACATTGTTAAAACAGAAACGTTTTTCATGTTTTAGTAATAATTGACAAAATGTAGACATGAAATGTATAATGTGTTAAGCCTGAATTCCAAATATCAAATAAACACTTTCACAAAAGGTACAAATATAACAGAACAAATGCGCTTCCATTCAAAAATACAACTGCAGAAAAAGCTTTGGTGGCACAATGGTATCAGCTGTTGACTGGTAATTAAAGCTTCATGGGTTCAATCCTGGATGAGTCCATTTTGAGAAGTAAGCTGCTCGTATTCTTATTATTTTAGAATAAAAACATACATTTGATTCCAGTCTGTAACAGCTGGTGTAATGTATGATACTTGTTAAGGTTAGCTTTGTTTTTTTTTTATTCAGTTTTATTCTCTCAGCTGTGTTCACGATCCCAACTAACACACCCGCATTTGACATTGCTGTTTTCACATAGACGCGCTATGACAGAGGCAAACTCAAATCATGACGACGGTTCTACATTGGATCAAAAATGCACTTTTGCCATTGCTGTACTTTGTATATGTACATGGGAAGCTCTGTACTCTACTTGTGACTGTAGGAAGTAAGTAAATACATAAAGGTAAATAGGTACCTCTCACCAGGGGCAATTCCAGAGTGGTAGAGAGTCCAGTCCCTATCAAGGAGATTGGTTCCAGAGTCCAAGCTGTGCATTGAGGTGAGCCTGACTATATCTAGCCAGAACCACTCGACCTCACGCACTAGCTCAGGCTCCTTCTTCTTCAGAGTGATGACATTCCACGTCCCAAGAGCCAGCTTCTATAGCCGAGGATCGGACTGCCAAGGTCCCCGCCTTCGGCCACCACCCAACTCACACTGCATAGGTGGTGAGCCCATGGGAAGGGGGACCCACGTTGCCTCTTTGGGACACACAAACCCCTCCAACACTATAAGGTGGCGGTTCAAGGAGGGGACTAGACTAGACCCTTATGACAAAAATAGGGAAAGGCTATCTTGTCGTGTTATGCTCTTTTACCTTCAAAGAAAACTGCACTTTCCTTTTTCCTTATATTTGAACAAAACCAAGTATCCTTTTTTCTTAAGTTTCGTTTTGTGTTGAACACTTTGAATTAAGAATTATAAGTTGTATTTCATAGAGCCTGTCAAAATGCGACATATAGGAGAACTTGTATGTCAGTATATAGCCACTGTAGGTGCAACCAAGATAAGGCTATCTTGTCATTTTATATTCTTTTACCTTGAACTTGAACTCCACTTAATTTTCTTTTTGTGTTTAACACTTTGAACAAAAGGTACAAGTTAAGTTGTATGTTATGGAGCCTGTCAAAACACAACATACAGGATCTCAGTGTACAGCCAATGTAGATGCAGCCAGCTTGCGGGCAATCTTTGCTGCCACATCTGCGTTACCTACAGTACTATACTACTGCCATCTAGTGAATAGAGTTTTGTCGTAAATTTTTTTTTTTATGGTGACAGCTTGCGGAATATAGTGCTATAAATAGACAAAAAGATATAAAGCTGCTTATGTGTTGAAACAACTGGATATGTTGCAAAATGAATATTTTGATTATAATGACAGTAATCAAGACATTGACAACCAACTGGAAGATGTGGAATCTGTAGGCTCTGGTACTGATGCGGATTGCTGCCACAAAGGTGCTTCTTCATCAAATGGTGTCTGAATTGTCACCACTGTCACAACAGCAGAAAATGGACATTCTGCAACCCAAACAGTGCAAACAGTCACCAATTACCAAATGTGTTTGTGAAAAAAGCATGGAATGTGCAAGAGAACATGCTATATTTGCGGTACGTGTGCTTCTAAGTCTGCACTATATTCAGATGCTGATTCTAAGTCATGTTACTGGTGAAATTAAAGTAATTAGTTTCTTTTTATTTTTGACAGATTTACTCCTGATATTACTACAGTTTCTTTCCAATAAATTCTTTACATTTTTCACAAGTTTTGATATAGTTAGTTATTTATCATATATGTCAGTGTGTTAAAAGAACAGCATGAGAAGAGAAATGTTTGCAAGTTAGATACCTACTGTAGGTATAGTTATTTTCTGATATGGACATAAAGTTTAAAAAAGAGGAAAGCAGAAAAACACCTACAAGTATCTGAGAATTACTTAACTGCAAATAGTGACATTGCAGCATAATTTGTATTAGGATAATAGTGGAGTGAAACACAAGACTCAGTAAAAAGCATTAGAGGCTCTTAGCAAATGAAAGACAGAATTTCACTCTAAATAATAAAAATTAGACTATTGAAGTGTACGTTGTTCTTCCTGTTTGGATTCATACAGGCTAGCTTCTGAAAGAGATGCCTATTAATCCAGTGAATTCAGATCAAGTCACTGAACTTGAGAAGAGGAGGCAGAAAGATGTAATAAAATACAAACTCAAGGACAACACTCATGTCATTTGGCAAGATAATGTGCAGTTCTAACAAGCAGAGAAAAAAAAGACTTAAGCCTAGCAAGACAGAGATGCATGTGTCACTGTGAGATGTAAGCAGAGGTTTAAAGTTATTTGCTGTTCATAGGCATCACTGCATAGTAAGAGGAATTCAGTATTTTTGACCACCATGCAAACCTTGAAGATTTTGGTGGGTATGAAAGATTGGAGAACCAAAAAAAGTGGAAAGCAGTGATTGTTGGAGGCTAACTTAGAGAAACAGACACATTTGACCCAAGTATGAAGATCCCACTTTGTTGGGTTTTTTTGATCTGTCAAGATCAACATGCAGTTAGGTTTAGATGGGGACATTTGATGTAGATCCCCAACTCTTTTTGACATCCTTGCTGCCTTTTCTTTAACACTACCATACAGTACTTCTGAGGTCCCATTTAGATTTCTGTGAAAAGTTTTGGTGTGCAGATTCAGTTTTCATAGAAAAGGAGTTTGATGTTTTCCACAACTATGAGGTGTGAATTATGAGACAAATCAAAGGGGCAATGAATAGCCAGGCCTTGTCTGTACTGGTCAAAGTGAGATAACTTCTCTTCATCACATTAGTATGAAAATTACAGTTTCTAAAAAATGACTTCAATTATATTGTGCCATTTTAAAGCACATAACACTACTTAATCAATCAATTATATTATTACATGACAGATATTTAAGTCATGCTGGACTCTTGCACTTCAGTTAATTTTATTTTTTTAAAACAATGCCCCCAAAATGAAAAGATTGTTCCAAATTCTACTGAATTATACTTCGTGTTGTACTGAATGATTATTGAAAAAACGTACAGATTATGATATCCAATATGCTATATTCTTATACACCATTACCACATTTTCAAAAACAATGGTCTGTGTTATTGCCATGTCATTCCAGGTTCCTGTGCAGACATATGTAAACAAAACATGTTGCCAAAATTTCCAGGAAAGTGGGGAGTATGTTATCCACTTAAAACGAACACTTTAATTGCTGTCCCATTGCTCTATCTTGTTACTGGAAGACTTTAACAGAAATTTCATTTAGACTAAAAATGTAAATCAAAGTATGGATATTCAACCTCACCTTCATATTTTATATTGTTCTAAAAGCAGTATTTGTATTTGTGAATGTAAAGGGCTTGACCTTTATAAGTCTATGTCTGCTTGAAGCCACATTTTTCATTTTCTTTATAAATTACCCAGAGTGTGAAAAAACATATACAGTATATCATTTAGTTTGTGATCTGAAATTAAATTTGGAAGTAACATTTGGAGGATTTTACAGAACTTTTAAAATGTTTACTAGCAGCAGGCTTCCTTTGGCTAATATTTTACAAGTTTATTCGTTGCTGTCTAAAACTGACAAATGTATTATAAACAGACATATTAAATGTCTTATTAAATGTAATAAGATAAATGAGCTTTACTAATTCAGTGTTTCAACTTATGGCTAAGAAATTTAACTGTGTAGTATACTTTTCTGTTTATGTTTTGAATTTAATGAATTTACTAATAATACTGTGCCTACTTTTAACTTTGTACAAAGTCATCTTTCATTAAGAAAATCGTTTGAACTAGAATAAGTAATTTCATGCATCCAGATATCAGTAAACATTCATTACTGATACATTTCTGTACAACAAAAGAAAAATGTTATTTATATCAAGAATGTGGGAAGAGGAAATTTATTGCTTGCTTAGTACCAAGCAAAGCCAAAATTCCCATCCTTTATCTACCTTAGCCCTAACTCCCCAAAATTCTAAGATAAACTGTAAATGAGTTGAGCACCCAGAAGCACTCCAGGTGTCCTTGGTATTCCTTCCTCCAACATTTCCGGGTGTGATGGAAGTGCTGACATCCAGGGCTTCTCAGGCATCTGGGCGCCACCTGGCTGTGACCACGGGCCCCTATAGGGTTGAGCTTCCAAGCTCTGTTGCCGTGGTTCCCATACCAACCAGGATGGCTGCCCCCTTGTGTTCCGGAGGAGGTGTAATCCCTCTTCCTGTCCTTTCGGGCATCCCGGCTGGGTACCACCCCCAGTTGCTTGCCACAATATATATATATAATATATACATATATATTTGATTAAATTCAGATTAGATTAGATTCAACTTTATTGTCGTTGTATATGTAAAATAAAATGCAGTTTAGCATCTAATCAATAGTCAAGTAAAGTGCAATAAAAAGTGGGTGCAAATCGCACATTAAAATGCAATAGACAATATGGTGCAATAAGGCAGCATGCAAATTAGAATTAGAGTGTAGCCAGAAGTTATTCATATTTAGAAAAGTCAACTATTGAGTGGTAAGGGTTGAGTGTTCAGAATGGTGATAGTGCAATGAAACTGTTCCTGAGCCTGCTGATGTGGATCTAAAAGCACCTTCCTGATGGAAGGAGGGTAAATAGTCCATGGTTGGGGGTATGAGGCATCCTTGATGATGCTGCAAGATTATCGCAGACATCGTGTCAGTGATAGTTAGTAGTGGGATGCAAATGATGCGTTGGGCAGTTTTCACTACCCATTGCATGGCCTTCCTGTCAGCTACAGAGCAGTTGCCATAGTACGCTATAATGCAGTTAGTCAATATGCTCTCGACAGTGCAGCAGTAAAAATTCAACAGAATCTGAGGAGACAGGCATCCACAGAAAGTAAAGTCACTACTATGCCTTTTAACTTTAGAATTCCCAAAGCTTCTGAAAATTTTCGTTCTCCCTAGAAAACCTACTTTCCCCAAACACAAGTATGGAACATCGTATGACCTTAATCAGCACAGCAATCGCTCGCTGATAACCACCTATGTTTTGCCAATGTATCAGTTAGTAGCAGTCACCCATCCTCCATGCAGCCAGCCATTTGCCCCTCCTGACAATTAGGCTCTCTGTTTAGCACTGTTTAGTCTGCTTTGAACATTTTACAATGCAAAGAATAGTAAGGAGTTATATAAGTAATGATACAGTGATCCCTTGCTACAACGCGTTTCAACTTTTGCAGCTTCACTCCATCGCGGATTTTAAATGTAAGCATATCTAAATATATCATGGATTTTTCGGTGGTTTGACAATGGGTCTTTCAATTTATGGTACATGCTTCCTCAGTTTGTTTGCCCAGTTGATTTCATACAAGGGACGCTATTGGCGGATGGCTGAGAAGCTACCCAATCAGAGGACATATTACGTATTAAATAAAACTCCTCAATGATATACGATATGCTTCCCGCGCGGAGCTTTGCACACTTAAAAGCTCTAACAGCCCGTATTGATTTTTCATTGTTTGCTTTTCTCTGTTTCTCTCACTCTCTCTGACATTCTCTGCTCCTGACAGAGGGGGGTGTGAGCAGAGGGGCTGTCTGCACAGTGGCCGTTTGCTTAGAAGATATGGACGCTCCTCTAAAAAATGCTGAAAAGACTACCTTTACATTGATCCCTTCATTGCCGCTTTATCGAGGTGCTTGCATACTTAAAAGTGCAACAGCCCTATTGATTTTTGGTTGTTTACTCTCTCTGACATTCTCCACTCCTGACGTGCACCTTAAAGAGGAAGATATGTTTGCATTCTTTTAATTGTGAGAAAGAACTGTCATCTCTGTCTTGTCATGGAGCACAGTTTAAACTTTTGACTAAAGGGTGTTATTTCATGTCTAGAGGGCTCTAATAATGTTAGATTATTAGAATGGAATGGATTCTGGAATGAAACCCCCGCGATCGAGGAGGGATTACTGTATATCATTATTTGAAATACAGTACATACATTTCATGGGTGTTCCATGTCTAAAATAATCTGTGTAAATGTTTGACGAAACAAGAAATGTTAGGTCTTCTAGATACAAAATAAATTTATGTGTTTAGTCTTAATTTTTGAAAAGTGTCTGCATCATTTTCAAATGCCACAGAGCACCTTGCATATAAACCCCTCATGTGTTACCAGTCATCCCACAGGGGAAGTTCATCATGAGGCTTATGAAGGGCAGAAGCGTAACAAGAGATAACTTCTTCAAATCTCTATCGCTGGCTAATAGACTGGTGCAACATTCATGAAACACATTCACACTCCCTCCAATTTGACACTGTTAGTATTATTTTTTACAAGATGGCTCCATATATTGAGCTTATGGATCATTGTAGATGGTGAACAGGTCAGGATGCCCTGCTTGTATTTCTGTTTGGTTATTCTGTTGCCCTTTTTCAGGCTGGCCCTGGATGTGCTGTACAGGTATATCTCAGTGTCGCCAGATCTGAAAGAGGCGTTGCGTGCTTTCAGAAGGAGTCTAACTTACTTATTGATTCAAGTTTTCTGGTTAGGGAAGGTCTTAATCTGTGTGTGTGTGTGTTGTAACTTCATTAATAATTGCACTGATGCAATCTAGAACAGAACAGGTGTACCTTTCAACATCCACTTCTGAGTTCTGAGTGGCATTGGTGGCAGAAAAGCTCGATTGTTTAATGAAACTTCTGCTTTAAAGTAGAGTCTGCCTCTTCAGGCCAGACTTTCACTGTCACCACTGAAGGTCTCACATGTCTGATGAGTGGTGTGTATTTGGGGAGCAATAGCAGGGAGAGGTGATCCGATTATCCAAAATTGGGAGAAGGGCTTTGTGGCCTCAGCAATGTTTTGTATACATGTGGTCCAAGATTCTATCTCCTCTTGTGGGGCAAGAGACATTTTGATGAAACTTGGTAAACACAGTTCCAAAGTTGTAACGATTAAAATCACCCGTAGTAATGAAAACCCCATCTGCATGTGCCGTTTGTTGTTTGCTAACAGCAGCATGCACGTCTTTCATTGCAATCTTAGCGTTAGCATGTTGTGGCACTTACACTGCAATGATAATAATAAATGTGAATCATGGGGTACGTACAAAGGTCTGCACTTAATCATCAGATATTCCAGATCAGCAGAGTGATGACTTTCCGTTAAAACAGTGTCCACATGCCAAGCATTGTTCATATAAATGCAAAGTCCTCTGCCTTTGGTCTTACCAGTGTTCTCTCTTGTTCTGTTGGCCCTGACGATACAAGTATTAAAAATGGAAGAAACCTTGGGAAAGGCAGTTCAAAGAGAGACCCGTTTCCAGGTAGGTTGGGCGTGCAGTGGGTGTCAAAAGAAGGGGGTCAATACAATACAATACACAGAACAGAACAAATCCTTAATACAGCATAATAATACAAATTTTAGAAGTACGGAGCAGAATTTAACAGTAGATGATATCACATAATAAGATTTGGATATTTTTAGAGTCCTGGAGACCTCATCCATCAAGCTGCCTCCCCATTTGGCCATTCCACGGCTGAAACATTGCTCGGCCAGCCAATCCGATGAAAGGACCCCATTTTTCCCATTATTCCTGTGATCCTCCATCAAGGATGACTTTACCACAGGCAGGCAAACAACTTGTCAGGTGGGCCATGGCACCAACTGCCACATTTGAGTACCGAGAACAGAAACAGAATAGGTGAGGGTTAGTAACAAATAATAACAATCATGTTACTTATGTTTTAGTGCTAATGACTAACAACAGAGATGCAGTATGTACAGTTAATCAGCAGCTCTAGTCAGGATATGCTAAACTGAAGTAGTGAGTCTTCAGCCGAGATTTAAAGGCTGGGACCGAAGGGGCATCTCTTATAGAAGCAGGAAGACCATTCCACAGTTTAGGGGCCCTGTAACTAAAAGCTCGACCTCCCACTGTTATTTTATTAATCCTTGGAATTATAAGCAGACCGGCATCTTGAGATCTTAATGTGCGCTCAGGTTTGTAAGTCATGATAAGTTCAGACAAGTAAGCTGGACCTTGGCCATTTAATGCTTTATATGTTAAAAGGAGGATTTTGAAATCTGCCCTAAACTTAACCGGGAGCCAGTGTAAGGATTTAAGAACTGGAGTTATGTGTTCATATTTTCTTGTTCTTGTAATAATTCTTGCAGCCACATTTTGGATTAACTGGAGGCTGTATAAAGAACAGTTTGAACAGCCAGTGAACACCGCATTGCAGTAGTCAATCCTACTAGAGATAAATGCATGAATTAATTTCTCAGAATCCTGTTTATTTAGAAAGCGCCTTAATTTCCTAACATTTTTAAGATGGAAGAAACATGTTTTGGACAACTTTGTAATATGTGCTTTAAATGACATGCTAGAATCAAAGATAACTCCTAGATTGCGGGCTGATTCAGTAAAATTAATTGGGATTCCAACTGAGTTAAATGATGACAAAATATTGCTGTGATCAGCGTCATTCCCTCCAACAATTAACATCTCTGTTTTATCTGTATTTAAAGACAAGTAGTTCTCATTCATCCACTCCTTTAATTCACTAACACAACTAATTAAAGACAACATCGGAGAAACTTCATTTGATTTAAATGAAAGGTATAACTGGGTGTCATCTGCATACGAGTGAAAATTAACATTATGTTTCCTAATGAGAGATCCCAGTGGAAGCATGTAAAGTGAAAACAGTAAAGGTCCCAGTACTGAGCCCTGCGGGACACCATATTGAACTTCTGTGTATAATGATGGAGTACTGTCTGCACATTTCTGTACATATTGGAATCGATTTGATAAATAAGAACTAAACCAAGCGAGCACGGGCCTGTAAGCCCAACATCGTTTTCTAGCCTGTGCAGTAAAATAGAATGGTCAATGGTGTCAAATGCTGCACTTAAGTCTAACAACATAATTACAGTGGAGTTTCCTTCATCAGAGGATATCAGAATGTCATTTACAACCCGTAGTACAGTTTCTGTACTATGACCAGTGCGAAACCAGACTGGAATTTCTCAAATAAATTGTAATGCGCAAGGTGTGACTGAAGCTGACTGGCGACTACTTTTCTAGTATTTTAGAGAGAAATGGTAAATTTGAAATAGGCCTATAATTATTTAGTATGTGTGGGTCTAGGTCTGACTTTTTAAGTAAAGGTTTAATGACTGACACTTTTAGTGCATCAGGTACGGTGCCATGCAGTAATGAACTATTGATAATGGTTAGAATAGGCTGCAAGAATATCCATGGCACTTTTTACTAGTTTTGTTGGCACTGGATCTAGGGAACAAGTAGTGGGCTTCATTTTAGTAATTAAAGTTAAGACTTCCTGCTCAGTTACAGGATTAAAATTACTAAAGTGCTGAATGCAATGTGCAGCAGGGTCTGCTAAGCTAGTATTTGGTTTGAAGAAGTTCATAAAGTCTGTACTGCTAATATCTGTTGGTATTTTGCACTGTTGATCTGAATTCCCATTTGTTAATTTAGCCACTGTTCTAAACAGTACCCGAGGATTTTTATTATTGCTATCTATTAATGTAGAATAGTATTCTGAGCGAGCTTTAAAGAGGGCTTTTTTATATTTATTAACACTCTCTGTCCATGCAATTTGAAAGACATGTAGCTTTGTTGTTCTCCATCTGCGCTCCAGTTTTCGACACTCTAATTTAAGAGTCGAGTGTTTTCATTAAACCAGGGAGAGTTTCTATGTGCTTTGATCACTTTTGTTTTAATGGGAGCCACTGTGTCCAGAGCATCTCTCAAGGTCATATTATAATGTGATGTTAGCTGATCTAAATTGTTTTCCACGTTTACATTTGATGTTAACTGATCTAAATGGTTTTCCACAATTACACTCGACTTACTCAAGGTATCTATAAATTTTGAAGCAGAATTACAATCTAGATGTCACACTGTCTTTGTTTTAATCTGTGAGTGCGTTGGCAAGGGCAGAACTAAATCAAATGTAATTAAGAAGTGATCGGAAATAACTTCATTTAATGGAGTAATATTTAAATTTTGAATTTCAACTTTGTAAGTTATAATTAAATCTAATGTGTGGTTATGATTATGAGTTGGACCTTTGACAATCTGACAAAATCCTACTGAATTTAACAAATAAGTAAAACATTTGCTAAAAGTGTCAGTTTCCACATCAATGTGTACATTAAAATCCCCCATCAGAACTACGTGATCATAATTTATAGCCAAATCAAATAGAAGGTTGCTAAATTCAGTCATGAACAATGAATATGGCCCTGGTGGTCTGTAGACTAGCACTATAATTGTGTTGGAATCTGTTTTAATATTTAAAATGAATGCCTCAAAGGATGTAAAGTTGCCTAAATTTTAGAAGTGATTTGCATTTTGTTACAATGAATTATTCCAAGGCCTCCTCCTCGACCAGAATCTCTAGACTTATGAAGGAACGAGTATCCATCTGGTGACGCCTCAGCTAAGGGAACAGTGTCACATTTACTAAGCCAGGTTTCAGTAAGAAGACACTGATTAGATTTTGTACTTAATATAATATCATTTACTAAAACAGGTTTTAATACTGCATTTTTTTCTGAACTGGTGATATATTTTTTGTTTTAATTTGAAGTAAATTTCTATTACAGATGCCCCTGGTGGAGGGTCTGGTTTTATCCCTTGGTCTAATTATACACCTTATTTTTTGGTTATCAATTAATTTAAGGTTTGTATCAACACTAAATTTACTGGATGCCCCACAACAGGGATTATGGGTAACAGCTTCAGGAAAATAACAGGTGGGATAAACAACAGCCTGTGATTTAAGATCACATGACTGCGGCCTGGATGGTGCTCTATCAGTCAACCAGGCAGTTTTGCTACCATATTTTGGGATAATACATAAGATCCCCTCCAGTTAGGATGAAGTCCATCTCTTCTGAAAAATCCAGGCCTTTCCCAAAATCATCCCAATTGTTCACAAACGCTATGCTTTTATTTGCACACCAGGTTTCTAGCCAGCAGTGAAAGGAATGCAATCTGCTATAAATCACATCCCCTCTATATAATCTTGGTAAGGGACCAGATACAATTAAATTCTGACATTTTCTTTTAGCTTTGGTGCATAGAGAGATGAAGTTCCACTTTAATACCTCAGATTGCTGTAAATAAATATCATTAGTGCCGACATGCAGCAATAAGGTAGATACTTCATCGTCGCGAAACGGTCCAATGCGGCCTCTATGCCAGAAATCTTGGCCCCTGCGAGGCACTTAACATTAACTGCTGGTTTAACATAGTTTGGAATTCTACCATTCCGCACTATGGAATTGCCAATTATGAGCACTTTATTATTCTCAGTTTCCACAGGCGCGCTGCGGAGAGCTGAGAATCTGTTTTGGGTCCAAATTGGTGGCCTGGGTGCCGAGGGACTACATTTTGGATTCTTAAACCCCGGTCTTACTGTTACCCACTCGCCCTGAGGCTGAATTGGTGCTGCTGATTTCGGCCGCGCACTGACTACAGTGGGACCTGGAGAGACTGAAGCCGAATCAGAAGTAGCCGAATTGTCTACCTTATCAAGAGGGGTCATTTTTGCTAAATCGCTTGTAATTTGACCTCTCCAAATTAGAATCATTGCTGTTATTGAACTATCTGGAGTATAAACACATGTTTGGTCTCTTTGTAAAGGTAACATTCTCTAGTTTCACCCTTAGTAGAATCACTGTAGGTGTAACTGATCAAAAGTTATGCACATTAGAACTCACAGAAAAAATTATTTTTTTTGTTCTCGCCTAAGTTTTTTTGTGAAAATAAAGGCCTCTATAGCTGCAGTAGGTAGGTGGGGACAGAAACACACTATGTACCAACAGAATAACTTGTTGACTACTCACATTTCAAATTTGAAAAGAATACCTGTAAAAATGACATTTTTACACCAGTTTTTATGTGGGCATGTCTAGGTGCTTTTTAGAGGGACCTATGGTTTATCCATTATCCACATTTTGGAACGTATGGAAAAAGTGTAATAACTTTTGAATGCTTCAACCCACATATATCAATGAGGGCTCTACTGAAAGCTTACACCTAAAGGAATCTATATCTACACAGTGTCACTCTATTAGTTATGGAAATTCATATTCCATACTAAAAACAATAAAAAATACACATTTCAATATAAAAATAGTCAAAACAAGTCTTATGGGCCAAAAAAATATATATATTTTATTTTTTACTTTTTTTTTAAATAAAATGCACAGAAACTATATACATTTTTTATAAACTGTTACAAAACAGCTCAGCATTTTTCCATGTGCCACTGATTGTAGCAATCCCTAGCAGGCAGAAAGCACAAGGGCGTGTCACATGTCGCTCTCTGCCTCAGACATATCCATTGTCCGATTGAAAACTGTGACGGCGCGTACATGCGTCTATGACTTAATCGAGAGTGTATTTACGTTTACCTGTACGTTTATCCATATTTAAAATGCGAAAAAAACTAGGTGAAATCACAATAAACAACCACGCACCAAGTCTGCAGACTAGCACAAATGCCAGCTTCACGCAGCTCCGATCGGTTTTGTTTACAAGTTGGTATGGCAAGTTACATATCGGCGTGCTCAGCTGCTCATTGGCTGTAAGTTTGGAGTGTCACTCACAGCGTCCAATCAAACTGGTAGATTCTACCAGGGTTTGGAGTTGTGCATCATCGTTCAGCTGTCTGTGACACTCGTTGGCTATACGAGGTGCCAGTCACCCCCCAGACCCCTCGTAATTGGCCAACTTAGGTGTCATTCAGAAGCTAACACTTCCGTGTAACATGCTTTAGCCTGGTTATTGCCGACAGAAACAAATTACGTCTGATATGACCAATAGATATGAAAAAAAATGTCGGAGCTAGTCTCGAGTTAAAAAACGTTTTCTGGAGTTTTAGTCCCTTTGACGATCTATCGTGTGTTTTGGACCTAATCGTTTTACTGGATTATATTCCCTGGAGCCTTACGGACAGAATGAGATCAATATTGCTCGGAAATATTGATGTTTGACTTGCAGAGAGACGTCAAAGGTAGGAAAAGTCAGCTCTTAAAAGTATTTACTTCTCTGTAAAAAAGGATTTAGTGTCAGTGCTGTGGTTGTTGTGTGTCAAAATGGTTTATATCATCGGAAAGACGAGACTCTGAATTTTCATTTGATGTGTAGTATGTCGAGGTGCATGACAGAGGGGCATGCACACATGGCTGTGACATGATTGTGACGTCGTCCAATCGTCGTTACGTACTGGGACCGGTACATGTGCATGTTAAGTGGTTCTAAACAAACCAAGTCTATCCAATTTTCGGTTTGCCTAATCGCTATCAGATTCCTAACGTGGTCCTCCATTTCGCGTATTTTCCCGACCAACTCTAAATTAACTAAACACTTTTGGCAGGTGAAGCTATCTACACTGTCGGCCGGAAAACCTGAACTGTACATACTGCAGGACACACAACATATAAACCGCCCTCGACGGGCAGAGAGCAGATAGAACTTACGTTAAGTGTTGAAGTCATCTTTGCCATTTTTATAGGTGCTTCGGCGCTTTCCGTGTTCAGCTGAATCGCTACGAGACCATCGGCTTTAAGTTTCCACCACCCGCTGAGCGATCGACTTTAAATTCTCACTGCCGGTTATTTGTACTGGTCAGCTGCCGGCTTTACCTCAGGTGAACTTGCTCGTGTGCTTGCAAAAGGCTGCGTGCCTGTGGGAGACGCCGCTGCTTTGTGCTTCCGCTTGCTGATCCGCTCTGTGCTTCCCTATTCTCACTGTTTATGTCGAGATTAAAGCCGACATTTCCACTTTATTCTCGTCGTTTATGTTGAGATTAAAGTCGACATTTCCACTTTATTCTATAATTAGAGTAGAATAACTAAACTTCATCCTAAAATCAATGTTTAATTTATTAGATTTTCTCAAACCCCGTCATAAATTAATGTAGCACATTAAAAGCTTTGTGTTAGGTGTTCCCTGACCCAGTTGTTAATCACTACGCTCTTCTTAAACTGACTTCCTCTACACTAAGAGGAGGTGCAGGCAGCGATCACCGCACATAATACATTCACTTCATGATATTCCTGCTCTCTGAAAATTTTGAATGCTAAATACCATGCTAAGATAAATGCCTGATATCATTTTCAGGATGAAATGCATTAAAGCAGGTATTAAACATGCACAGTACTGTGGCGGTAGTGCTGGTACGAGCAATACATACACCTATCAGGGTCAATATAGCATAACAAAACCCCACATCCTACATAACTTTGAAAGGAAACTGAAACACGCCGAGTAAACCCACCAGATAAAACTGGCATGGAACACCCGAGATCCCCTTGCTGCAAGGCAGCAGTGCAACCTTCACTCCACCATGCCCCCTCATGATTAATACATGCTTTAATGCATTTCATCATGAAAATTATATCAAGTATTCATCTTAGAATTTTAAATGTTCAGGGAGCAGGAATTTCATGAAATTAATGTATTCTGTGTGATGCCTGTGCCTCTTAGAGCAAGAGGAAGTCAGTTTAAGAAGCATATAGCAATTAACATGGCTCGGGGAACACTTAACACAAAGCATTTAATATGCTACATAACTTATGACCGGGTTTGAGAAAATCTAGTAAATTAAATATACATTTTAAGATGAAGTTTAGCTTACAATTTTCTACTTTAATGACAAATTACGAGAATAAAGTCAACATGTCGACTTTAATCTCGACATAAACGGTGAGAATAAAGTAGAAATGTAGAGAATAAAGTCAACATGTCGAGTTTATTCTCGTCATAAGCGTCAAGATTAAAGTGGAAATGTCGAGAATAAAGTCAACATGTCGTCACACTATTACACAGTACCCAGGTACATTACAAGTAAAACAAATACAACTTGGCTTGCAGTATTATTCAATAGTATAGAAACAGTATTCACAGATTTGAAAATAATGGTCCACATCCGACCATTTAAAACCAAAGTATCTCCAGGATATGGACAATGGACGTGACTGCTTTTTTTCGGCAAAAGTTTTTCTGTGTCATCATGTTCAACTTTATTGTCTGCTACAGCTTCAGTTTCTCTGTCCATTTTCACCATGCAATACCTCCGCTAATGCATGTACTCTGTTGCATGCGTTTGTAGCGGTGTAGCAGTGAAAAAGGTCCCCCCTTAAACAGTTTCCCGTTGCGTCACGTTCCGAACGTTGTTTAGGCAAATTAAACTGGTGTTGAGGTATAAGAAAAATCCATATCATAACAAAAATAAAAAACGGTTTTCGGTATGAACCAGTATACCGCCCAGCACTACTATGATTACTGTTTTAAATATATTTCATCTTTAGGAGTGTTGCAGGTGTGTCCATTATTTCTCACTGTTTTTATTTATGTATTTAAAGAGCTTCTGTAAAATGCAAAATTTTCCCTGGAGGACAAATATCTATCTATCTATCTATCTATCTAATTCACAATTCTACATTTCTGATTTAGGTGTTAATTGTACAACAGTTTCATTGAGATGCCTAACATTATTTAAAATCTTTGAGGCTTTGAATATTTTGTGTTATTTAACTAATATTTGTAAATCTTGTTAATAACATGGTTGTTGCTAGTTCTCCTTTTCTAAAGCATCCAAATGTATTAATAATTAGCTGCTTTATTTTAACCTACAGTATATGAGTTATTTGGTCATTAAAAGTTCCTTTTTATGACTAGTTCTATTTAAATATTTTATAGGTTTTGTTTACTTGATTCTTACTGTGTTTCATGTTTCATAACTTCTTATGCCTTATTTCTCACTGTGATTGCTAAATGAATTTCACTTTCATGCTTCAGGAGAATACATACATTTTTTTAAATTACTAAAGGTAGTCAAAGTTTAGGAAAAAAACAAGCAGTAGCAGGGACCTGAAGTACTTAATTTAATACCTGTGGGTAAAGTTATAAATCTGTCAATATGCCCAGAGCACTTTTCTTCCCTTTCACATAACTTTAGTATAAATTCTTGTGCATTTCTTTTACATTTCAAGATTGAATTTTTCAAACTATGTTACAACGTCTTTGTTTGATAAGCATCATGACACAGACATGAAGCAAACACAAAGTTTTATAGACTATACTTAAACAAAAAGCATTTCATGTTGATTTCTGACAGGGTTTTAATGAAAATTACTCTTGAATCTGACATTTCAATTAACAGAATGACACAGATCTCTCACTGGGCTTACACTCTTGATTGATATAATAAAGGCAAGGAAGCAAAAGTAAAATTGGTAAAATTACCTCTTAAATAAATGGATGGCTATTCTCCAATACAATAATCTGAAGCTTCCCATAACAGTATGATCACAATTTACCAAGATAATCACATTTCATTGTCAATATCTTTGATAATAAAAAGTGGCAATGGGGTTCAGTGGAAAAAACTTGCCTGGCTAATTGTGTGATCCTAGCCAAGTGCTCTTAGATTTTAGAAACAAGAGATTTTTCATAAAACTAGATTTGTTCAGAAAGTAATATCTATCTATCTATCTATCTATCTATCTGTTTGTAGTTTGATTGCTGTGTTCTGGTATGTTTGTGTCTTAAGCTAGCTATAGTATATTCCTTTCTGTACGTTTATTTATCTGTTGTTTTTTAGTCATTTTGTATCTTTTTTCTAGCAGCTTTGCTTTTTTTGTCAATACCAAAAGGGCGTCACATGGCTCAGTACATTGAAAATTGTTCCTCCCATCACTGAGTTAAAGTGTTCGATACTTTACTGTTGTCTGCTGAAACATGTGAGGTGGAGGATGGGAAGTGATTTTTCATTGAAAAAGTTAAATTGCCATTTTGAATAAATTAAGGTGGTTGTATTTGTACATAAACCCTTTGTGGGTAACCTTGTATACAATGAGTTGCTTAATGGCACTTTAGTCCCCCAAATCTTGAAAAAATTATACTCTGCTCAGGGAGTTTCAACATTATAGACAAACTATGTCTGGAATTGCTGTAATACCTTTAGGCAGTAAATTGCAAGACCTGGAACACACAGTTTCTTTTGGAAGAAAAATGCATATAACTTTAGATAATATAAATGAGTATAACAATGTGGCACTTAGGTTTATGGTTAATTGTTGTAGCGACTATGTTGGGTTTGTCACAACTGGACATACAATTGCACAGGATAAGAGTTTACCAGTTGAGTTTTTAGATAGTTCTGTTCCTCCCAGAGAAACCTCTGCTGGAAACTGTGAGAATAGTGTTGCAAATTAATGCGACTATTCTGAATTAGTCTGTGGCTTAAGTGGGTATTGGATGTGATGAACCCCCCAATACTTTGCCAAAATTGACTTATAAGAAAAGCAGATGTGTTGAATGAGACTGGCAGTTCATCTAATTAAGTATTAGTTAATAGTGCGGCACACGATCCACTAGAAGGTGCATCAGCTAAGGTCAATGGGGTGTCTGAAATAAGTAACTGTGGTGATAGGAAAGCAAATGTTTGTTTGTAGGGAAAGGAGCTAGTTGTTACCATTGTGAATAAGTCTCGGGCTACTGATACAACTGTAGCAGTAATAGCTTCTGATAACAGATGGCTACAAACTGTACCGAGGGGCAGTTGTGTGAGAGAAACCTCAGGGTGACTGTGGTGTGGGTGTAGAGAGTGGTACTACAGAGGCTTGTGTATGTAACAAGTACTTTAGAATTTACAGTCAAAATGGAAGAAGTCAGATAGCAGTGAAGTACCAAAGAAAACTCTGGCATCCGATCAATCATCTAAAGTATATAGCAGCCTTTTAAAAAATCAAAGTGACATTGACCATGGTTTATGTGAAAATAAGGATGGGGAAGCCATTACTGATGTCTCAGTAATTCCAAACAATTATGGTGTTCATGCACAACAGTTTCATCTGGGTATGGAGCAAAGAAAGGCTAATAGTTAAATAAAACATGAACAGTATTGAGTTCACTACATCAGAAATAATGTGTACGTTATTTAGTTGTTTTTTTAGTTTCTCATGGTTTATTTTGTTTGAGCTTTTTCATGTAGTTTTTATACACTGGTTATTTGAATATGAATATTTGTAGGAAGTGTGCAAAGAGGGCTAAAGTTTTTGATTTCTTGCAAATAAATTCACTTCATGTTAGTTTACTATCGTTGACTCATTCTAATCTGGCTGTATGTGTGCAGAGTGTGGCTTTTCATAGCCATAGCTCACACATTCGTTTTTTAGTTGCTATACTTTTTTCTTTATAGAACACTAAACACATTTTTTCAAACCACATTTTTTCTTATTGGATCATAATGGTGCTGAATCATATGCAGGGTCTTTGAGAATATTATACAATTTATTAAAATATCTGAATTTGGTTGATACTTATGCAATAATTTTCCATCTGTTAAGCAAAGCACTTGTGTCAAAGGACAGAATGTTTTATATTTTAACAGCTTGATTAGACTAGTTTTAAGTTAAAATTGGACACTGATCTTAGCCTTCATAATCTCTCAGACTCACATAATATTTTACAGCTTGGTAAGACTCCAGAGACTGATGGTCTCCCTATTGGAATTCTCCCTGGTTTAATGAAAACACTCAAGCTCTTAAATTAGTTTGTTGAAAACTGGAGTGCAGATGGAGAACAACAAAGCTACATGTCTTTTAAATTGCATGGACATAGAGTGTTAAAAAATATAAAAAAACTCTCTTTAAAGCTCGCTCAGAATACTATTCTACAATAATAGATAGCAATATTAATACTCCTCGGGTACTCTTTAGAACAGTGACTAAATTAACATATGGAAATTCAGTTCTACAGTGCACAATACAACAGATGTTAGCAGTACAGACTTTATGAAATTCTTCAATGAGAAAATTAAAAATATAAGAATATAAGAACACAGCATCACAGTACAAACCAAATACTAACTTAGCAGACCCTGTCTCTCATTACATTCAGCACTTTAGTAATTTTAAGCCTGTAACTGAGCCGGAAGTCTTAACTTTAATTTCTAAAATGAAGCCCACTACTTGTTCCCTAGATCCAGTACTAACAAAACTAGTAAAAAGTTCAATGGATTTTCTTGCAGTGCTTATTCTAAACATTATCAATAGTTCATTATTGCATGGAACAGTGCCTGATGCACTAAAAGTCTCAGTCATTGCACCATTACTTAAAAAGTCAGACTTATACCCACATATACTAAATAATTATAGGCCTATTTCAAATTTACCCTTGCTCTCTAAAATACTAGAAAAAGAAGTCGCCAATCAGCTTTAGTCACACCTTAACATTACGATTTATTTGAGAAATTGCAGTCTGGTTTCCACACTGGTCATAGTACAGAAACGCACTAACGCGGTTGTAAACGACATTCTGATATCCTCTGATGAAGAAAACTCCACTGTAATTATGTTGTTAGACTTAAGTGCAGCACTTGACACCATTGACCATTCTATTTTACTGCACAGACTAGAAAATGATGTTGGGCTTACAAGCAGTGTGTTTGCTTGGTTTAGTTCTTATTTATCAAATCAATATACAGAAATGTGCAGACAGTACTCCATCATTATACACAGAAGTGAGACATGGTGTCCCGCAGGGCTCAGTACTGGGACCTTTACTATTCTCAATTTACATGCTTCCACTGGGATCTCTCATTAGGAAACATAATGTTAATTTTCACTCATATGCAGATGACACCCAGTTATACCTTTCATTTAGATCAAATGAAGTTTCTCTGATGTTGTCTTTAATTAGTTGTGTTAGTGAATTAAAGGAGTGGATGGATGAGAACTACTTGTCTTTAAACACAGATAAAACAGAGATGTTAATTGTTGGAGGAAATGACGCTGATCACAACAATATTCTGTCATCATTTAACTCAGTTGGAATCACCATTAATTTTACTGAATCAGCCCGCAATCTAGGAGTTATCTTTGACTCTAGCATGTCATTTAAAGCACATATTACAAAGTTGTCCAAATCATGTTTCTTCCATCTTAAAAATGTTGGGAAATTAAGGCACTTTCTAAATAAACAGGATTCTGAGAAAATAATTCATGCATTTATTTCTAGTAGGATTGACTAGTGCAATGCGGTTTTCACTGGATGTTCAAACTGTTCTATACGGCCTCCAGTTAATCCAAAATGCTGCTGCAAGAATTATTACAAGAACAAGAAAATCCGAACACATAACTCCAGTTCTTAAATCCTTACACTGGCTCCCGGTTAAGTTTAGGGCAGATTTCAAAATCCTCCTTTTAACATATAAAGCATTAAATGGCCAAGGTCCGGCTTACTTGTCTGAACTTATCATGACTTACAAACCAGAGCGCACATTAAGATCTCAAGATGCCGGTCTGCTTATGATTCCAAGGATTAATAAAATAACAGTGGGAGGTCGAGCTTTTAGTTACAGGGCCCCTAAACTGTGGAATGGTCTGCTTGCTACTTATAAGAGATGCCCCTTCGGTCTCAGCTTTTAAATCACGGCTGAATACTCACTACTTCAGTTTTGCATATCCTGACTAGAGCTGCTGATTAACTGTACAGACTGCATCTCTGTTGTTAGTCATTAGCACTAAAACATAAGTAACATGATAGTTATAATTTGATACTAACCCTCACCTATTCTGTTTCTCTTCTCAGTACTCAAATGTGGCACTTGGTGCCACTGCCCACCTGCCAAGTTGTTTTGCCTGCCTAAGGTAAAGTCATCCCTGATGGATCGCAGAAATTGTGGGAAAGAGGGGTCTTTTCATCGGATTAGCGCTATTTCAACTGTGGAATGGCCAAATGGAGGAGGCAGTTTGATGACTGTGGTCTCCAGGACTCTAAACAATCCAAATCATATTATGTGATATAATCTACTGTTAAATTCTACTCCATACTTCTAAAATTTTTATTTTTATACTGTATTGAGAATTTGTTCTTTTCTGTGTATTACACTGTATTGTATGGACTCCCTTATTTTTGACACTCACTGCATGCCCAACCTACCTGGAAAGGGGTCTCTCTTTGAACTGCCTTTCCCAAGGTTTCTTCCATTTTGTCCCAACAAGGGTTTTTTTTGGGAGTTTTTTCTTGTCTTCTTAGACAGTCAAGGCTGGGGGGCTGTCAAGAGACAGGGCCTGTTAAAGCCCATTGCGGCACTTCTTGTGTGATTTTGGGCTATGCAAAAAATAAATTGTATTGTATTGTATTTTATTGCGATTTACAAAGAATTCTCAAAGTTACCAAGTCATGTATAAATGGTGCTTACGCACAAAAATGTTGCTTACGAATGTTTCCATGTTCAAATCGCGATGTATAAAACCTAAACTTGGTGTAAAGCCACGCACATTTCCACGGTAGCTTATACCCTGGCGTACGCAAGTTCTCCGCTCTGTTTTGTAGACTGGCGGAACCCAGTGTCAAAGCAGTGCTACTATTCCAGTGTGGTTTTCCTTTCTTTTTTAGATCCACTTCCCTGACGTGGCTTTATTAATACACTGAAATTAACTGCATATTGTTTATTAGTTTAATGCATCTGATTGTAATTAATCTGTAACAATATAATGGTCCACAGAATGGTCAAACTATTCTAAATACAATAGCTGCTTTAGCGTTGTTATTCTCACTGCAACTTCTTCTTCTTCTTTCAGCTGCTCCCGTTAGGGGTAGCCTCAGCGGATCATCTTTTTTCATATTACTCTCACTACACCACTCAGAGTATTTATATCACTGTATCTGAGTGGGGAATCACAGCTGTACAGCAGCTGATCAGAAAGAGAATTATCAGTATACAGCATCAAGCACACGCTGCCTCAGCCATGCTGTCTATTGAACTGCTCTCATACGGCAAACGCTTCAGAGCCTTTCCTCGTGGTTCAGAAACAGTTTCATCCCAAGAACTATAAACACACTCAATCAGTCCATCAAGTGCTCCTTGTAGAACTGTTTGTGCTTATTAGTACAGTTACCTCACTGTAAACTTGCACTACAGTTATAATATTGCACAACCTGAACCACTTTATAAAGTGTGTATTTACATATGATGACGATATCAATTTTAAGATGAAATGCAGCAAAATATGCTAATTATATTATACAGATAAAACTTTAACTTAATTTAAATAATTTGTATTATTAATAAATAAACGTGAGGACACAGTGTCGCAGCGCTAGCAAGGAGCTGGCGAGACACTGGATGGATAGAATAATTTAACATGTACTATGATGATATTTCAATGTTCCTTAAAATTTTTGAAGAATCGCCGTTCTAAGCTTACAGATGGCTTAACATCTATTACTGAGCTGATTATGTGGATATTTGGAGAAAGAAAAGTAAGGACAGGAATTGGGGGTTAGTACGTTTGAAAGATTCAGTACTGCTGCAATAAAGTATTTCATCAACAGTTGCGCACGGCACAACAAGCATCCTGCGTGAGGCATGAACAATCACTGCGCCACAGTGTTCCTATGTTTAAAAACATGCTTTAACTCTTATCATGAAAATGATATCAAGAATACATCTCAGGATTTAAATTATTCAGAGATCTGAAATATCACAAATGTATTGGATTCTGTGTCCTGTCGGAGGAAGAGAACGCCGGTTTCAGAAGCATGTTGTGATTCACACACATAGAGCACATAGAAGATCAACTACAAAACAAACCATTTACAGCTGTGCTTGAAAGTTTGTAAACCCTTTAGAATTTTCTATATTTCTGCATAAATATGACCTAAAACATCATCAGATTTTCACTCAAGTCCTAAAAGTAAAGAGAAACCAGTTAAACAAATGAGACAAAAATATTATACTTGGTCACTTATTCATTAAGGAAAATGATCAAATATTACATAGTAATAGGTATGTGAACCTTTGCTTTCAGTATCTGGTGTGACCCCACTTTGCAGCAATAACTGCAACTGAATGTTTCTGGTAACTTTTGATCATTCCTGCACACCAGTTTGGAGGAATTTTAGCCCATTCCTCCATACAGAAAAGCTTCAACTCTGGGATGTTGGTGGGTTTCCTCACATTAACTGCTCGCATCAGGTCCTTCCACAACATTTCGATTGGATTAAGGTCATGACTTTGACTTGGCCATTCCAAAACATTAACTTTATTCTTCTTTAACCATTCTTTGATAGAACGACTTGTGTTGCTGCATGACCCACCTTCTCTTGAGATTCAGTTCATGGACAGATGTCCTAATATTTTCCTTTAGAATTCTCTGATATAATTCAGAATTCATTGTTCCATCAATGAAGGCAAGCCGTCCTGACCCAGATGCAGCAAAACAGGCCCAAACCATGATAATACCACCACCATGTTTCACAGATGGGATAACTGGAATGCAGTGTTCTCCTTTCTATAAACATAACACTTTTCATTTAAACCAAATATTTCTATTTTGGTCTCATCCATTCACAAAACATTCTTCCAATAGCCTTCTGGTTTGTCCACGTGATCTTTAGCAAACTGCAGACGAGCAGCAATGTTTTTTTGGAGAGCAGTGACTTTCTCCTTGCAACCCTGCCATGCACACCATTGTTGCTCAGTGTTCTCCTGATGGTGGACTCATGAACATGAACCTTTAGCCAATGTGAGAGAGGCCTTCAGTTGCTTAGAAGTTACCCTGGGGTCCTTTGAGACCTCGCCGACTATTACATGCCTTGCTCTTGGAGTGATCTTTGTTGGTCGACCACTCCTGGGGAGGGTTTACAATGGTCTTGAATTTCCTCCATTTGTACACAATCTGTCTCACTGTGGATTGGTGGAGTCCAAACTCATTAGAGATGGTTTTGTAACCTTTTCCAGCCTGATGAGCATCAACAACTCTTTTTCTGAGGTCCTCAGAAATCTCCTTTGTTCGTGCCATGATACACTTCCACAAACATGTGTTGTGAAGAGCACACTTTGATAGATCCCTGTTCTTTAAATAACACAGGGTGCCCACTCACACCTGATTATTATCCCATTGATTGAAAAAACCTGACTCCTTTTCATGATTGATTTCACCTTCAAACTAATTACTAATCCTAGAGGTTCACATAATTTTGCCACTCACAAATATGTAATACTAGCAAAATACCCGCGCTTCGCAGCGGCGAAGTACTGCCTTAAAATTTTTATTAAGAAGAAAATTATACCTTTTTAAACTAAGGGAAAATATACCAATAATTATTTGTTAAGGATCTCTTTGTATACCACATTGTCAGTTTGGCCCTCCGGTTGTAATATGACCAAGCTGTGCACTGAGCTTACTCTTGAGCATGCAACATACAGTTGGCCATGTGAAAAGTAATTTTGTCTGAAATCTCACAGCTTGGATTGCTGCTGTCATAATTGGTTTGAGTTTCATGGTTTGTTTCAATTACGAGAGTATTTGCAGGACTTGTGTTGAAGTGATATTCGGCATCTGTCAAGCGTTGTAAGCATACAACCGGTTTCATCTATAACGTCACATCCAGCTTTTAAGAGTTTAAACATTCATAAATATCAAAGTGTCCACTACTGAAATTGTCACCCGTGAATCTAAGATGTTTAAGAGGCATTGGCGGTTGTCGAAAGGTGTAAAATATTTGGTCATTTCGGTACACTTGAAAGCGACAACCGAACAATTCAGCGGCAGTCATCAACTCACACGCAGAACCATAGGTGAAGGACTTAAGCATTTCACTCTTATAGTGCTCCTGTGTAGTATAATTATCTCCTGTACCGTCATCAGTCCACACCTTGAACCTGTCCCAGTCATTCAATACATAAGACACAATGTTGCTCTGGATATCAAGAGTGAGCCTGATATGGCTGTGCAATATGTAACAAAGAGAATGGAAAAAACAGGTGCATGGAAACCACTCGGTAAGCGACAGTTCTTTGATTGATGGTGATCACCTCGATAGACATGTTAATGGGGGTACGGCTGGAATGACAAAGGAAATGGGTACCTGAACAATGTAAAGTAAGTCTGAAATACCTACACAATAACTATAATCGTAATAAATGAACAATAAAACAGCGGAGATGACGTGGATTAAATAAAAAAGGCTGTAGTTATCAGCAGGGAGACGTGAATCCCGTTGCGAAGCCACTAAGGGACTGTAGAGACCGGAGCGACAGATGGCCTTATATAGGCAGGCAACCAACAATGTGGGAGGCGTTGGGATGGGGGACCCAACGCTGCCTCACACGGTGACCAAGCTGCAGGCTATGGACATATATATGTACGTAAGTAGGATTCAGTTAGCGTTGGGAACCCGCGTACCAAATTTCTTGAAGATGGGCCCATGAGAAACAAAGACCATTGAAAAGTTCAATATGATGGCCGACAGCGGCATCATACCACCGAAATTACGTACATTGGTTTTAGTTAGTGCAGGGAAGCCGCCTACCAAATTTCATGAAGATGGGGCCATAAATAAGAAAGTTCAACATGGCGGACGTTGTCGACCGTTATGACTGTTACGCGTAGAATTTTAAAATGAAACCTCCTTAACTTTTGTAAGTAAGCTGTAAGGAATGAGCCTGCCAAATTTCAGCTTTCTACCTACACGGGAAGTTGGAGAATTAGTGAGGTTGGAAAGTTCAATTTGGCGGCCGACAGTGGCATCATACCACTGAAATAAGTACGTGCATCGGTTTCGGTTAGCGCAGGGAAGCTGCCTACCAAATTTCGTGAAGATGGGGCCATAAATAAGAAAGTTCAACATGGTGAACGTTGTTGACCGTTATGACCGTTACATGTTGAATTTCTAAATGAAACCTGCTTAAATTTTGTAAGAAAGCTGTAAGGAATGAGCCTGCCAAATTTCAGCCTTCTAGCTACACGGGAAGTTGGAGAATTAGTGACGTTGGAAAGGTCAATATGGCAGCCGACAGTGGCGTCATACCACCGAAATAAGTACATACATTGGTTTCGGTTAGCGCAGGGAAGCCACCTACCAAATTTCGTGAAGATGGGGCTATAAATAAGAAAATTCAACACGGCAGACGTTGTCGACCGTTATAACCATTACGCGTAGAATTTCGAAATCAAACCTGCTTAACTGTTGTAAGAAACCTGTAAGGGATGAGCCTGCCAAATTTCAGCCTTCTACCTACACAGGAAGTTGGAGAATTAGTGACTTTGAAAAGGTCAATATGGCAGCCGACACTGGCGTCATACCACCGAAATAAGTACATACATTGGTTTCAGTCAGCGCAGGGAAGCCGTCTACCAAATTTCGTGAAGATGGGGCCATAAATAAGAAAGTTCAACATGGTGGACGTTGTTGACAGTTACACGTAGAATTTCAAAATGAAACCTGCTTAACTGTTGTAAGTAACCTGTAAGGAATGAGCCTGCCAAATTTCAGCCTTCTACCTACATGGGAAGTTGGAGAATTAGTGACATTGGAAAGTTCAATATGGCGGCCGACAGTGGCGTTATACCACCAAAATAAGTACGTACATCGGTTTTGGTTAGTGCAGGGAAGCTGCATACCAAATTTCATGAAGATGGGGCAATAAATAAGTAAGTTCAACATGGCGGACGTTTTCAACCATTATGACCGTTATGTGTAGAATTTCGAAATGCTTAACTTTTGTAAGTAAGCTGTAAGGAATAAGCCTGCCAAATTTCAGCCTTCTACCTACATGGGAAGTTGGAGAATTAGTGATGAGTGTGTGAGTGAGTGAATGAGTCAGTCAATCAGTCAGTGAGGGCTTTGTCTTTTATTAGTATACAGTGTAGATTCGATCATTTTCCTCAATAAATAAATGACCGAGTATAATATTTTTGTATTAGTTGTTTAACTGGTTTCTCTTTATCTACTTTTAGTACTTGAGTGAAAATCTGATGATGTTTTAGGTCATATCTATGCAGAAATATAGAATATTCTAAAGGGTTCACAAACTTTCAAGCACAACTGTAACGTGTTATTTTAGTTACAATGGGATTTGTGAAACTAGTAAATTAAACAATTTTAAAATGAAGTTTATGATGTTTTACTTTAATGGCAAAAAAAAGTGGAAGTTCAGAGATTAAAGCTGACACTGTGTGCCTACTTTTTTTTCTCTGTACTCTTGACTCACCTTATCACGGCGACTTTGATATATGACAGCTTCTTTTTTATTGAGCTTTTGAGTTTCTCAGACACTCTATTTCACTCAATCAACTTCCTTTTGTTGTTTATACCACTTTTTAAACCAACAAAAAGTACATTTTTCCTTGTCTTTACTTGTTATTCGCTGAAATTCTTCTATTTTCCCCGTGCTTTTGCCATTGCCTTTTCACAGAACGCTGAGCTTAAGGGCTATTTATATTGATTTGCATATTCAAAGAGGCATAATTCTCTGAGGAGACGGGGCGGGACAGCAGGTGCGTGCACATGCGTTACTTTTCACGCTGACCGGGATTTATGTAACAGAAGAACGTGGAAGTTGGTGTTCACACATATTTATGCATCTGGATTTTTTTGTGCGTAAGCACATTTTCGCTTTTGTCCGTATGCCATGTTATAGTGTGAATTCTTCGCACAGCGTTATGCATGATGTTCAAACTCTGTTCTTGAAAGTCTGAAGAACAGTGAATTGCCTTTAAATTGCAGAAGGGCCATGATTATCCAGAACATGACATTTGAGTCACTTTAATAACTGGCACTCTCCTCCGCACAGGTTATAAGGCCTTCTCCAGGGTCTTTGTCAGTTGAATGAAAATGTATAGTTATGATTGTGTAGAACTTGTCAAACTTACTGTATACACAGTAGATCAAGTTAATGCTCGGCAGAGTGGTGGCTCTGTGGCTAAGGATCTGCACTGGCAATCGGAAGGTTGCCGGTTGGAATCCTGTAAATGCCAATAGGGACTCTGCTCTGTTGGGCCCTTGAGCAAGGCCCTTAACCTGCAATTGCTGAGCGGTTTGAGTTGTGAAAAAAGCGCTATATAAATGCAAAGAATTATTAAGAAAATAATTATTAATATTTTGGTATGTTATGTTATAGCAGCTTCTAAGCTATATGTTATTGGTCAGAGGGTTTTATCTATTGATCAGGAGAAAGCTTTTGACCAAGTTGATCACAGAGTTTGCTTTATACTTAAAAGTGGTGGCTATGGTGATAGTTTTATAATTATGATTTGTTTATTTTCTAACAATGTTTTTACTGTGTTTAAGATTAATGGGACTATCATTTCTCAGTTAAGAGGAAGATTCAAAAGGACTGAGTTCCCCCAGGAATGCTATACATCTCTACATTGAACCTTTTTTTTAATTCAGATTAAAACTACAGAGTATAGTGTTGCTGTTGTGTCCAAAAGTCACTTTTAAATACCTGGCTTATGTCAATAATGTGTACATTTTTGGAAAATTGAAAGATTACTGTATGTTGAAATGTTGGCTTTGTGTTTTAAGACTATTAAAAAATATTCTCTGCTATAGTTGGCTGTTACAAGCGCGATGCTTACCTCCCCATCTCAAGTTAGTCGTGCGCCACTGACCTACCTGCTAATCTTAGTGAAGATTACTTTAGTGAACAGAGAGTTTCCATTATCTCTGGGTGGTAATGGGTAGTGGATGGGTGAAGTGAAAGAGTGTATCTGGTATTGTCTGTTCATTGGAAATGGACTGTGACCAAACTTGGTGGCATCTATGCTCTGTCATAAGCTTATGCGTGTTTTTTGTTTGACTGCTGCTTGATTTTTTTGGAGACTCTACAGTGAGTTTGATAAAGTGTTCTTATTTATCTGTGTAAGAAGGAGGTCAGGAGTTTATTGATGAACTTTCTAAGGTTGCAGGTTTTAGCCATTTTTTAAACCATTTTGTTTTCAGCCACTTTTTGGAAGTATTTGGCTTTTTTCTTTGTATGGAATGTTTTTGTTTTAAACAAAACCACTAATGGGTATTTATAATACTGATCTTTCTGTACTATTAAAATGTTACAGGGTTTTCTTGACATTAACTGGCATTTAACTTTTAGAAGAGAGTTTATTGAATGGAGCTGGATGCTTGATGAGCCTTTCTTTTTCATGTATCTCATCATATGCCCCATTTTAAAAAAATGACAGTACAAATTATGCACAGAATATCTAGCCATTTTCATGTATTTATAATGAGATACAAACATATTTTCAAGATGCTTTGCTTATATTTTCTATTCTGAATGTTAAGTCAGTAAGAATTATTTAGTACATCATATTTTTTTATGGATAAAGGTTTCTTTAGCTTTAATGACTCATATTCTTGTAATTTTGGAGAGATGTAAGAGGTGACAGTGTTGGTGAAGTAGCAAAAATGAATAATATAATTATTTATTTATTAAAAAGACATTAAATATATGCTTCTTTTATATTTTTGAGTTTATGTCACTATTTTTCAAATACTTCAGGTTTAGTTAGGAAAGTATGCAGTTATTAGATTTAATAAAGGAACTGTAGTTAGTTTTATTTCTCCAAGAAGTAATATTATCAATATTACTGTATTTTCCTTTTTGGAAAATGTTGTAGATACAACTTTATAAATCCTACAATAATAAAAGAACAACTTTTTGAACTTTATGGTAAAACAAATTAAAAAATTTAATACAGCCGAACTAACACACTATTTTAAGAACAGGTAAATACCTGGGGCCTTATGTAAAATGCCATGTTTAGAATTCAAACTAAAACATGGCATATGTACAAAAGTAGAAATGTGGATACGCACAAAAAATACAGATGCACAAAACCGTGCGTAAGCCCACTTCCACGCACTTCTTCTACATAAATCCCAGTCAGGGTGAAATGTAACACATGCACATGCCTGCCATCCCACTCCAACTCCTCCTGGAATTACAGTTTGAATATGCAAATCAGTATAAATAGCCCTTTTAAGTTCAAAGCTTTGTGAAAAGACAATAGCAAAACACATAGAAAAAAGAAAAATTTCGGCAAATAAGAAGTGGGGGCAAGGAAAAACATATTATTTGTTGTCTTAACCAGTGGTATAAGCATAAAAGGTAGTTGATCGAGTGATACAGAGTGGCGGACACACTTAAACTTAAAGCTCAGAAAGTTGCATAGTGCCCAAAATAAAAAAGAAGTGGTCAGATATCAAAGTCACTGTGAAAAGGCGAGTCATAGCCCACCGTGTGAGTGTCATATGAAAGCGTATTAGGGTACAGAGAAAAGAATAGGGACACATTGAAGAAAAAAAGGTTGAAATGTCAGTTTTAATCTCAAAATGTCCACTTCAATCTTGTAGTTTATTTTGTCATTAAAGTAGAACATTGTAAACTTCATCTTAAAATCAATGTTTAATTTACTAGAGTTTCTCAAATCCTATTGTAACTAAAGTAGTTAAATGGTTTGTATCCTATGTGTTCTATGTATGTGAATCACTATGTGCTTAAACAGGCTTTCTCTTTTGTAGACAGAAGCATGTAGGCATTAAATTCCACACAGAATACTGTACATTAAATTCATGATATTATAGCTCTCTGAACATTTTGTAATACTAAAATTGTATACTTGATATCACTTTCATGATGAAATGCTTTAAAGCATGTATTAAAAACAGTGGCACAGTGGCAGCGATGAGCTGGCATCCCGTCCAGGGATTGTTATAGCCTCCTGCAAGATGTTTGTTGTGGTGTGCGCGACCCTTGATGAAATAATTTATTGCAGCCGTACTGTCTCTGTCAATTTACCAACCCCAATTTCCTGTCCTTCCATTTTCTTTCTCCACGTAACCAGTCACCACAGTATATGCTCTGTAATAAATGTCAAACCAGTAGTAAGCTTAGTTTTTCTGCAAAATTTTTTACAGAGCATTGAAATATGTGTTTAATCATTTCATCCATCTATCCATCCATCGCTATCGCTGCTCCACTATGCCCCGACGTTTAATTATTAACAATATACATTATTTAAGTGAAGTTAACAGTTTATCTCTATAATGTAATATGCATACTTTAACGCATTGCATCATAAAAATAATATCAAGTATACATCCTAGTATTCTAACAGCACACAGCTCCAAGAGTATAGCCTCTTGGAAATCTAAATCGACTTAGAAGTCAGTCATCATCATCTGTAACCACAACCTCTCTTCTATTGAAATGAATTGAATTCCTTTATTGTCTTTGTATGGTACAATGAGATTCAATGTGTATATTCTCCATAGATGTATTTTCCTGTAAAATGATAAAATAATAATAATACGATAAAAAACAATGAAAAATATACAGTCCGAAGGCATAAATACAATATATATGTACATATTGTGCAGAATGTGCAAATGGTTCATAAAGTGGCACAGGCTGTGCAATATTACATCTGTAGTGCAAGTTTACAGTGAGGTATTTGTAATTATAAGTACAAACAGTACTACCGGGAGCACTTGATGGATTGATTGAGTGTATTTACAGCTCTTAGGATAAAGCTCTTTCTGAGTCTTGAGGTCCGTGCAGGAAAGTTCAAATAGACTGTGGACATGACTGATTGGAATCCATGCAGTTGCTGGTAGCTTTCCTGAGGCAGCCTGAGCTATAAATGTCCTCCAGGGCTGGAAGCTGTATCCTGATAATCCTCTATGCTTTTGACACAATCTGCTGTAGTGCTTTCCGATCATCTGCTGTAGATCTGTGATTCCACACCTAATGGGATAAAATACTCTCAGTGGTGCAGTGAGAGTAAAAATGCTAAAGCAGCTATGGTATTTGGAGTAGCTTGGCCATTCCGTGCACCAGTATATTTTTACAGGTTGATTACAATCAGATGCCTTAAATTTATAAATGATACTAGCCATGAGCACCCGACTACTTTGCACGTGTTAAAGTTGTCTGTGAAGGGCTCCCTGTTTAAACGCGGCTGCAAGTCTGGAACTGGGTCCTTCGTCACACAGCATTATGATTTTTTATAAGGGAAACAAAATTACAAAAGAAAACCCTTGGATACTGATTCGATAGGAACGGCCAACTCGGAATCACTGTCCGAATAGTATTTATGTGGTGGTGTAGTAGCATTTCTGCTTCTGTCCGTTCACAGTCCGTGTCGTTTTCTCTCACGATCTCTTCTCAACCGTTCTCCAATCTCGCAGGTTGCTTTGTGGCAATCCAAAGAGTAAGGCAATATACATGGAGCAATGGTTATAAAAGGGGGACACATAGGTATCCAGGTTCTTTAAAACATAAATAGGGATCACCTCACTGACATGTGAGAAAGCCACAGTACAACTGTGAGACGCGCCGGCTACAACGTAACAATAATAATCATGCATTTTACCCACTGTCTTTCTTTCATTCATATGTTATGTAGGCACGTACCTTTTATCTTCGGCAATCTCATTCTATAACCAGGCCTGAGGAGCTAACCAGCGTAACACTGTCCACCACCCCTTTCGTTATTCCAGCACATTGTTGACATCCGTGAGTAACAACAATGTACTAAACTGGAGGGTGGTCTACGCATGTGTGGAATTCGTGGACAAAGATCAAGATCTAAATGAAGGTTATATATAAAGATTAGTTAATTTAAAGCACAACAATTTGTTTAGTTTGAATGTCTGTGTTTTGCGGTGTGACTGGTGTACTACAGTCTTCAGTAGTATAAGCCTGGAGGAGATTCTTAATGCAATGCCTATGTTTTAGCTGTCTCTCTACTGCCATCTAGTGCTTCTTCTCATTCATTCGCAGACAAACAACGATCAAGATCCAAATGAAGATTATATATAGAGATGCTGTTAATTTTACTGTATTTGATAAAGCCCATGTCATAGATGTGAATCTAAAAAAGAAAGGGAAACCACACAGGGACAGTAGCACTGCTTTGATGCTAGGTGCTGCCACTTTGCAAAACCGAGCAGAAACATGCATATGCAATGGGATGGGTTGCCATGAGAATGTGCGTGGCTTTACGGCAAGTTTAGTTTTCACACATTGTGATGTGAGCATGAAAACAGGCATATGCAACATTTTTGTGTGTACACACTGTTTATGCATGAGGCCCCCGGCCTGGTCTCAGGCATTTGTAGTGCGTATGAATTAGTATTATTTATGGGTGAATGTTTAAAAATGAAGAGAAGCTGAGATAGCAAGCTAAATAGTTAGAAAAATACATCAATGAATAATTGAACTTTCAATATCCTCAAAAATGGGTGAAATTAATAACAAATTTAAAACAGTTTCACTATATAAATAATGTTCCTACATCTTGCTAATCAGATATTCTATGTCTTTTAAACCAAAGTAAAAATTAACAACAGCAATATTAGGGATGAGGTTATGGATGTTTTATTTGAAGTTTATTATATTTAATAAATGTTATTAAACAGAGGAGACACATAACTCAGTGTCAGGAATGTACAAGTCAAAAACAGGAATACAAACAAGACGAAAAGGTACTTTAAAAGCAGGAGAATCCAAAAATATGACTGAATGATTTCCCAAGGTCTGAATATCTGGTAAAGACCTGGGTTTCCACCTGTAGCTACTCCTTTCAAATTCTTTTTGTCCCTAACCCTGCTTAGTCTCTTGCCAGACATCTCTAAGCATGCTGCAGTCACACAGTGAAAGTAACAAGGGAAATCAAAATGTAGCACTGGCTTTCTTCAGTGCTCTAACATTGTGTATGTAAAGCCGTTATGAAATTATTCTCATATATTTTATGGTGTTTTGAGCTGTTGTCTGTTCCATAGGACATCACATATTCCTAAATTTTGACCTCCTTTCTTGTTTTTGACTTACAGTTTGAAACTGAACACATTAATAAAAAAATATATATCTCCTTTAGGCATATGGATGGGACCAAGGGAAGCAGAATGTGAAAGGATAAAGCATTGCTGCAACCCAGACCTTTACCTGACATAGACACCAACAGTTAACATGGCTGACTGCACACACAAATTCACACATCCTATAAAAAGCAAGCACACTGCAAGACAAATGGCATTTCCACAGACAAACAGAAAAGGAGCATCTATCAGGTGTTTGGCAGAAGACAGACATCCCAGACAAGAAGGACAGGATGAACTTTTGGCAATTTATACTCAATATACAGACGACAGACACACAGTACAAAAACATAAGAGCATTAATGATTTGCTAGCTGCTTAGTCACTACACTACAAGAAACTAGATAGATATTGCTCAGAGATACACCTCTGGACAGTCACCAATAATGGAGATATAACTAACAATCTTCATATGGGAAGAAATGGTGAGCTGGAGAAAACAAGAAAAAAAGCTTGCAACCACGACTGAGGGAGGCAGGCAGAAATGAGATGTGGCAGGTTGTTTTCAGTAATCCCTCTAGAAAGACAAAAGCAAGAAGTAAAGATTCTAACTCAAAAAATGGAAGATTCTTCTTTTTTTAAAAGATTTTATACACCCACATGGTATCATAATCAACACACAATGACATGAACAGCAAAATATAATTACAAGAACAAAAACTAACAAAACTACAGAGAATGTCAGAAAAGCATGTAGATTCACCCATAATTTTAAAACCAAGAGGGCTATGTATGTATTGACACCTGTTCCCATATTTATCGAGTGTCTCAGAGTAGGTAAACATTCCTACCGGGATCAACAATCTGCAAGTGACACAAGTGTGGTCCTACTCTTAGGATTAGGACGAAAAGCATTTTATCAATTTTCCTAAGTTAGGAAACTAAAACTCCTAATTTTTCCAGGATTTAGGAGAGATTGTGAGCTGTTCTACCTACCTACGAGCTGCTAGAAGATGACATTTAGACAGAGATAAGCATGCACATACCTTGAAAGGCAAAATGTTTTTGAAAAGGTGGACAATGAACTAATAAAACAGTTCAATCTGACAGAGATGGAAAAATATTTGTAACAAATCTGCTACATTAATTACGTGATTGCTCCATCTACATGAAGAAGTAAAGTGAAAGTGTCAGTAATGTTACAAGTTTTGACCATAGGTAAAAGGCAGCTTTGCCACAGAGATGATTTGGGTGTGTTACAACCAAACATTTCTTGAATATTGAACTAAACTTTGTAAGCCTTTGCAACACCATAGGTACTATGCAGATTATACATTTGCCCAAAACTCAATGTGAGATAATATTATAAAGCTGCATTCATGCAAATCGGCATGCACGTAAATCATTCCAAGTGTGAATGACAACACGTATATAAATTTCAAGCGATATCGCATTATCAACATACAAATTGTCATGTATGCAAACTGCATTGTAATAGCCAGCATATTACCTTGAAGATAGACAGGGCTGGATGGGTAATTGACAGCAAGGTTTCAGACAGGTTTTGCATTATTCCCTTTAAATCTTACAAACCAAGGAAAGTGTAGAGTCATAGGGTATTGGATAAATAGAGACTTATAAAGGGGGATCACGGAGAGGGATATGGCATGTCATGCAACACTGGAAGATGATCAGGAATAGTATAAGAGTGAATGCAACTTCTGCACCTGTGTAAGAATAGCTGCAGCTGGTTTGAGTATAAGTGTTACTTTATGAGGCATGTCTGGTGGCCATAACACCGGGATGGTGATTCTTCTGAAAGTACAGTTATGGATCATCCATCCATCCATTATCCAACCACTGAATCCGAACACAGGGTCACGGGGGTCTGCTGAAGCCAATCCCAGGGCACAAGGCAGGGACCAATCCTGGGCAGGGTGCCAACCCACCACAGGACACACACAAACACACCCACACACCAAGCACACACTAGGGCCAATTTAGAACCGCCAATCCACCTAACCTGCATGTCTTTGGATTGTGGGAGGAAACCGGAGCGCCCTGAGGAAACCCACACAGACACGGGGAGAACATGCAAACTCCACACAGGGAGGACCCAGGAAGCGAACCCGGGTCTCCTAACTGCGAGGCAGCAGCGCCACCACTGCGCCACCGTGCCGCCCGTTATGGATCATTCATTGTTAAATAAACATTAATAGTGGGCACAGGTCTAGGTCTTTCCATCTTGGTGTTTATTACAGTATTATTCATGATGTTCCATTCTTTTAACACTAGAATCCCTGAAGCCTATGAAAAAAGTCGTAATCCTCTGTCACCTTAAATTCATTCACACCTCTCCTCATCAGTGTCTTTTCTTTTGTAAATGTGTCGCTCAGCACAAGGAGCAAGCAGCATGCTAACCTATCCCCCAACGATGCAGCTGAAGTTGGACAAAAAGTTCTCCCAGCTCAAGTCTGTTTATCTGGTTGTGAGGTGCCTGGAATTGTATTCTTGTGCTGATTAACACATTTGCAAAACAAAGAAAAAATTATGTTGAACTGTGCAGAGCTTCTTTAGAATCTGGCAAGATTTAATTAATGTTATTTTACTGTGTCCCTGCTAAACTCCTACTGTTTGAATTAATACAGTGGTGTGAAAAACTATTTGCCCCCTTCCTGATTTCTTATTCTTTTGCATGTTTGTCACACAAAATGTTTCTGATCATCAAACACATTTAACCATTAGTCAAATATAACACAAGTAAACACAAAATGCAGTTTTTAAATGATGGTTTTTATTATTTAGGGAGAAAAACAAATCCAAACCTACATGGCCCTGTGTGAAAAGTAATTGCCCCTGAACCTAATAACTGGTTGTGCCACCCTTAGCAGCAATAACTGCAATCAAGCGCTTATGATAACTTGCAATGAGTCTTTTACAGCGCTCTGGAGGAATTTTGGCCCACTAATCTTTGCAGAATTGTTGTAATTCAGCTTTATTTGAGGGTTTTCTAGCAAGAACCGCCTTTTTAAGGTCATGCCATAGCATCTCAATTGGATTCAGGTCAGGACTTTGACTAGGCTACTCCAAAGTCTTCATTTTGTTTTTCTTCAGCCATTCAGAGGTGGATTTGCTGGTGTGTTTTGGGTCATTGTCCTGTTGCAGCACCCAAGATCGCTTCAGCTTGAGTTGACGAACAGATGGCCGGACATTCTCCTTCAGGATTTTTTGGTAGACAGTAGAATTCATGGCTCCATCTATCACAGCAAGCCTTCCAGGTCCTGAAGCAGCAAAACAACCCCAGACCATCACACTACCACCACCATATTTTACTGTTGGTATGATGTTCTTTTTCTGAAATGCTGTGTTCCTTTTACACCAGATAACGGGACATTTGCCTTCCAAAAAGTTCAACTTTTGTCTCATCAGTCCACAAGGTATTTTCCCAAAAGTCTTGGCAATCATTGAGATGTTTCTTAGCAAAATTGAGACGAGTCCTAATGTTCTTTTTGCTTAACAGTGGTTTGCGTCTTGGAAATCTGCCATGCAGGCTGTTTTTGCCCAGTCTCTTTCTTATGGTGGAGTCGTGAACACTGACCTTAATTGAGGCAAGAGAGGCCTGCAGTTCTTCAGACGTTGTCCTGGGGTCTTTTGTGACCTCTCGGATGAGTCGTCTCTGAGCTCTTGGGGTAATTTTGGTCGGCTGGCCACTCTTGGGAATGTTCACCACTGTTCCATGTTTTTGCCATTTGTGGATAATGGCTCTCACTGTGGTTCGCTGGAGTCCCAAAGCTTTAGAAATGGCTTTATAACCTTTACCAGACTGGTAGATCTCAATTACTTCTGTTATCATTTGTTCCTGAATTTCTTTGGATCTTGGCATGATGTCTAGCTTTTGAGGTGCTTTTGGTCTACTTCTCTGTGTCAGGCAGCTCCTATTTAAGTGATTTCTTGATCGAAACAGGTGTGGCAGTAATCAGGCCTGGGGGTGGCTATGGAAATTGAACTCAGGTGTGATACACCACAGTTAGGTTATTTTTTGACAAGGGGGCAATTACCTTTTCACACAGGGCCATGTAGGTTTGGATTTTTTTTCTCCCTAAATAATAAAAACCATCATTTAAAAACTGCATTTTGTGTTTACTTGTATTATATTTGACTAATGCTTAAATGTGTTTGATGATCAGAAACATTTTGTGTGACAAACATGCAAAAGAATAAGAAATCAGGAAGGGGGCAAATAGTTTTTCACACCACTGTAAATAGTTGTATAACAGGATGTCTGTCTTTATTTTTATTTTTTTCCTTGTTCTTGGTGAGAGTGTTGGTTTAAGCATGGTTTATGATTACATATTTTAATTGTTTTAGTTTTATATGGGATTGCTTTTTGTTCTAACCAAATATTAAACAATTTTTATACAGTACGTTTAAGATATCCTGGAAATATTTAGTTATATTGAGAAAATAAAAATATTGGTAGGTAACCATTGTGAAATGAATAGACCTTGACACTAAAGGAGGTTTTGGGCAGCCACCTGTATACTTGAATATGGCTGCAAATATGAAGATTAAGTAATACAGAAATGTATAGGTTGAGTCCAACAACAGAACTGAGTACAAATGAAGGGTGACTGGCTTTTAAAACAGGTTGGCGGAAGTGACATCATCTGGGGGTGGAACTGGAAATGGTGTTCTTGGGGCCGGAACCGGAAGTGACGTCAGTGGGGCGGAACTGGAAGTGACGTTGTTGGAATCAGGCAGAGATAAAAGAGAAAGGTTTACTGCACCTGGCCTGGCATGGAATTACCTTCTTTTGGTTCTTCTAGCTGCATCCTGCGCACATGTGTTACACCATCTATCACAGGGAACCTTCATATATTTAATAAGGAAATGGCATCAAAGGTAACTGAACATGAGGGAACAGGGAGTGTGTCAGTGTTCTTTCATTATAGTGTTTTGGAAGCATTGATGAAAATTGAAAATAACGGACGTCCTCAAAACAATACACTCAGTAACAGCTGATCATACTGAGCACTTCGCCCTTGTAGCTAAATTAATTGGGAATGAGTTGCAGCATGTATCCCTCAAAGCAGTTAATATGCAGCTGCATTTCTTTGTGTTTTGTTTTTGTGTGTATAATGTACGTTACATTATTAACATTGTTTCAGTTTGCTGGCTACAGTGAAAGACTGGCTAGATTCAGCCAGTTCAGAGTAGAACTAGGTTAATTATTATTTCTCTGTGACCTTGCCTTCAATAAAGCAGCTTTGGATAATTAATGGTTACATGAAATAATGACAACATGAAGTAATGGTTACTTGAAGTAATTACAACAGTGTAAAAACTAAGAGAAAACAGGCTCATCAAAATGTTCACGTTAATGGTTTGATCAGGCTTAGGATTCCAACATACTTCAATGGACGTGACATGCAAACACTTACAATTACATGCAAAATAGATGGATGTCTTTTCATTCTTAAATGGGAAAGCACAATCTGCAAATGCATTTTAATAAACACACAACCTCTTCTCCACTGGCACTCCACTGGCATGATTTCTTATAGTAAATACCACTTTCTGCTTACCTAAGCGAGAAAATGATAACAGGCATCATTTCTTCTCTTGAGGAGCTTATAATAAAGTCCACCATACTACTTTCGACTTTTTCAAATATTTGGACATTAAACAAGGCATCTTCCAGCACTCCAGCTATTTTTCTACCTTTTTCATGTTTCATTCAAAATAATTTGTGGGGTGTGCATGTTCTTTTCATTGTTTTTCCCATTTTTTACACAATAAAATTAGCTACAAACAGGACATGACAGAAAAGACATTTTCTGCACTGTGCTATTTTGAGTGAGTGTTAAAAATGTATAATTTCTCATGGAGCTTCATTAGAATATACAAAACAGTAGTCGTAGGTTATTTTGCCCTGCAATGGAACTAAACCTTGTTTTCTCTTTAGTGCTGCCAGGATAACCTTTTGCCTCTATGTCCAGAATTGCTGTAATTGTTATAAAAGTACAAACATGCACAGTGACTACAATATTAGCAACACTGGACACAAGCTAGGAGACAACCCTGGCTAGGGCAGCAAAAATGTTTACCAATGAGCGTCATTATATTGATGTTAATATTCATCCCTGGAGCCACACTCCATGTCATCATCAACATAGCACTATTTAAACCACAGCCTCATATTAAGCATCATCCATGTTTATGGACACAGTTATATAAAATCATTATTAGAAATAATTTTCCATTAGATGTTCTACTTACTGATGTGTTGACTAGAAAAGTTTGACTTCTGTTTCTTGTATTTTTTTTTTAAAGATTGTATTCTTTCTGGCCACAACCCTCACTAATTTTTGGTTTCCACTTTCACCTCTTGATCCATTTTAATTTTGCTAACGGTCTGTCACTCAAGGCACTCATATAGTGTATATCATTGTTTTTGTATGTATCCTCTTCTTGTTTATTTACCAGCTTAAGAGTAGCAGACTTTGTACAAGATATTCATATTTTGATGCTAATTATTTTATGAGAGGATGAAAGAGGTTTTGGAAATAGCTATAGATCCCCTGTAAAATCTGTCTGTATTAATCCTCTTCCAGCTGAGCCCTAGTTGCAGCACAAATTATGACTCAATGGATCACTGATAGATCACACTCTTTACAACCAATGCATGGGTTACCTCCGGGACAAAAAGTACCCTCAACCGTCCTGGGTGCCTAGAACGACCTATGGTAGGTCCAGTAATCCCTGTCTCAATGACTCTAGTTCCTAATTAATTGTCTGCTTTTGAAGGTTCCATCTTTTCCCTGTGTGGACCATTTGCTACCAGCTTGCAGTTAGTTAGTATGCATCTGGCTTTCTGACAGACCCCAAAGACACTTTGGTGCTCTTAGAGTAATTTCTTTGGGTTGTGAACGCTGGCCCCGGCACAGACAGACGGACAACATTTTCTCACCCATCACACTGTTTATTTACACTATGTACAATAATCATGAAAGTCACGTGCACTCACAACCCCAGTGCCTCCAGCACTGATTCCCCCAAGTCCAGGGCCCACAGTTCTGTGCCTTGCTTCCTGGCCGCCTCCTGTCCTCGCTCTCCAGCTCAGTCCGCTTCCTCCGACTTCCACCAATGACTGGAGGGAGGCGGCCCCTTAAATAAGGCTCCCGGATGAGCCCCAGGTGTTCCGTCCTTAGCCACGCCCAGCGTGGCGGAAGTGTCGGCTGTCTTCCTGGCAGCTCTCCGGGTGCCACACAAAGTCTTCCCCCCGGCACTTCCTGGTGTGGCGGAAGTGCCGGGCTCCCGGGATAATTAGGCACCGGGGCGCCGCCTGGCGGTAGCCACGGGTCCCTACAGGGCTGGGCTTCGAAGCCCTGTACCTGAGGCCCCCTGCCTAACCAGGACGGACGCCCCCACTCTGTCTGGAGGAGGCACTCGCCCTCCTCCGGTCCTCCAAGGCGTCCCGGCCGGGCTCCAGCCCCGACCGGCAACCGCACGGGATAAACCGGCATCGGGGCGCCACGGGCCCCTACAGGGAAGGGCTTCCATGCCCTCAACCCGTGGCCCCCAACAGAACCAGGACGGACGCCCCCTCGCGGTCTGGAGGAGGCACAAGCCCTCCTCACGTCCTCCTGGGCGTCCCGGCCGGGGGCCACAGGGTGTACAACTGAAAAAGAAAAGACAAATCACTTGAGCTCCGATTAATTCATAGGACCACTTAGAGAGCAATGTATGTCACCAATAATCATTTCTCTTTTAATCTCCTTAGCGTTACATTTTTCCTAAAATAAATATGTAAAAGGAGTTGAAATTTTTATTAAATATCATCTGTCTACTATAAAAAGTGTAAAAAACTAAAAGTACAAAGTCAGAAGTGTAAAAAGTATAACAATGATGCAAATAATAATAATAATGATGATGCTAATACCGTACTGTATATGCTGTCAAAATATGTCTTTTATGTGGTATATCTTTGAATGTGAAAACTGCTTATGTGTACAGTCATTTTCCTGACACTGTTCAGCATAATAGTTCATCTCAACAAAATTCTTTTGATCACATCAAGAAATAACTTAGAGTAAGTGGATCTTGGCTATCAATGTTCACTTTTATTCCTGGCTGCCCCACAAAATCAAAATGAGGTCGTGCTGGTTTATTTGAATCATGGTAAAGAAACCAAGTCATGAGTGTCACTTTCAGATTCATCAGAATCACTTTCAGCTTCACTGTCCGTTTCAGTTTCACTGCCTGAAGACAGATTCGGGTCCAACACTTACGCGAGACGCATCCATACTGTTGCCTGAGTGACACTCAGGACTAATACCTTTAGCACTGTTTTCACAGACCAAGTGATGCTCGGGTGTAATGCTAGGGAGGTTAATGGATGGAGGCTGTCAGGCACATCCTTTGTACAGTGTGAGCTTCCTTGGTTTTTGGCTCTGATTACCTTCAGCCAGCCCAGTTACAACATCTTTCACAATGGCCAGGATCAGAGTGCTGCATATATTTTTAAATGTAATACAATCAGATGTCCTATGTGTTAGGACTGCAATGAAGCCCAACTCCTACAAACAGTGGTGGAGCCAGTAGAGAAGGGTGGCCATTGCCCTAGGCCGTACCCTAATGGGGGGCCCCAAAGCATGACAAAAAATGTACATTTAATAACATTCTGGTATATCTTACAGTAATTGCTAGAAGATAGTGTGGACCACCAGGGTGAATACCGCTCCCTAAACCTCGACAAGGAAAGGCTGAGACACAAGTCTTTCCCAAAAGCACACCTTTATTTAAGTGGCAAAGTGTTTTTCTTTTGCTCCCCACTACACAGCACAGTGCAAAGCACTAAAGATATAATACACAGTCCTTTCTTCTCTCTCTTTTCCCCTTCTCCTGACAAGCTTTGTCCTCCTCCACCCGACTCTGGCTCCCTGACTGGTGGTGAGGTGGCTCCTTTTATAGTGCAACTGAAAGTGCTCCAGGTGTTTCATGACCTTCTACTGGATGTGGCCGAAGTGGTTCCTCCAATGACTCCCTAGCAGCACTTACGGAGCTATTAGTGGAATGAGTAATGTAAGTGGATAAAAGGAAAAGGATGCAGAAGAAAAAATAAAGAGTTAATTGGTGGTAATATGTCTGACAGATTTCCGTCATTTCTATAAACCTTCCAATGTCTGTATGTTTTCCTAACAATAAAAGTGTTTGCAAACATTTAACAATGTCTTTGTATTGCACACTAGAATAACTTAACATGTTTAACATTAGCAACATCAGTAACATTAGATAAATAAATTAAAAGACCAAATAATGTTACTCTTTTCATTATAAGTAAAACTTTCAAAATGACAGCTATAACAGGATGGAGTTTTCCAGCAGTGACTTGTTTGCTTTGCTGGCAGTATAGTGCAATTCTTACAGTGAAAGCGGCAATTGTCAGTTCTGTTAGGCATTTTGCTGTGTTAGTGAAATGTACAAATAACTCCACAAGTGACAGGCAAAGATTAAAACCATCAACTGTGAACAAGTCAAGGATGAAAACACCTGCAGTAAAGTATTGAAAATTAAATTACACCAATTTTCTGTAATTATGTAGCATTGTGAAAGTGGAAGACATATTCCTTTTCTTTCCTTTCAATAAACATTTCTTAATTTAAAAAAGCCTAAAGCAGATCATCAGGAATATGACAATTTCTTACATGGTACTTTTTTTTTAAAGGAAAGCCAGATGCAGATGTAAACCTGCTGAGACCACACTACGTTACTGCCTAACTAAACAATCTGACCACCATTTAAGAGACTAATCAATGCTGCCATTCAAGCATCACTGCAGACAATAAGCAGAATGAGGCCCCATAAGAGGAATAAGAGATCTCAGAACAAAGAAAGTGAGACTGATTTCATATGGGGTAGTTGCTTAAAACTACAGGTGAGCCAATGTTTAATCTAAACATATATATTCAGTACATTTAACAAGGTTAAACTTAGTATAATAGTAATGTGTGATGTGATGTTTTATTAGCTCAAATGATAAAAGCCTGTTAATTGAAGTCATCAACAAGAAACCTCCACACGAACACACCCAAAGCTCTAGTATAACCTTTATAGCAGCCTAAGCATTTATGCAACATGAGGAACTGTAATTTATTTCCTTTGCTTAACATATCTTCTTAGGACACTGGAAATAGTTTACCATTTTTATAAAGGATGCAGTTTTTACTCCTACTTAACAGTGTCAAAGCGCATACGTTTCTTTTGTACAAATGAAATAATGTGGGAACATCCGACTATAAAACCTCATAAAATAAATATATTACAGAATGCAATTTTTATGTTTAAAGCAGACACGTTGATTGTTTCATCACATCATGTCTCCACAAGACCAGCTATCCTGATAGAAAATGGGCAAGTACACATCAGGCACATTGGAGCACAAAAGAATGACATGAAAGAGCTCTCTTTACTTCAACATTGATTACGCTAACACACTTATCTGCTTCAGGCCAATTGACAACTCAGCCCAGTCAAAGCAGCATTAACAAACTACACAAAGAACAGCAAAGTGATGAAGGGAAAGAGGTGGATTGTCTTTTGAAGAATGAAGTAGTCTAAATGACACTTAAAACAGTGTAACAGATGCAGATGAAAACTATAATAATGAGTGGGAGATGAACATATAAAAATAAATTATTATTATTAACATGCAGCAAGTGATGAAAATGACAATGTCAGTGGCCCATCACAATTTAACAGTGATGACAATGCTCACTTAGCATTAAGGTTTAACACTCAAGAAAGCTGCCCCAATGATACACACTAGTTCTGAAATCAGACATTCACCCCTGATGTCATAACAGCTCATATTGATTCTATGCTAAGTCGTTGGAGTTTGTGTGCATTATGTGATGGGCATTAATTAAAATTAGGAAGGATTAGGGAATGCTTTTAGCAAACTCACTCACTTCGTATTTATAACTTTTAAAGACCTATACTGTACATCAGTGAGGACCTCAAGAAGTAGCATGGGGTGGTTCGGTATGAACTGGAACACAAGAAAGTTACAAAAAAGTAATACTTGCAGAGGTTAAAAATGTCGAGGTGCTGTGCAGAGGCTGTACGTGCCCTGACATCAAATTAAAATATAAATCAATTAACTGAATGTACAGTACATTGGAGTATATACAATACATGGAATAATGAGCACAGGTTAACTTTTAAAGAAGTTTGAGAAGATTTTAAAAAGTTTAAACTGGAATAACAAAGAATCATCTACCTTGTGCTGAGAAACTGGGTTTGGTTTTAATGAGAATGCTGACGTCAGATGATCTGAGATACTTTACAGATTTATAACATGTCAAGTACAATCAACAAGTATTTAGTGGTGCATGCCCAATGCTTGCTGGAATAGACTCCATTTTCCCCATGACCCTACTCTGGATAAGCATGTTTAAAAGATGGATGGAAACTATAGTGCGATAATTGGCAAATCTACATTAGCCACACTGATATGTGTGTGAATGAGCCATGTGATGGAAGTTGCTCCAAGACAGGCTTCGATCCTTGAAATCCTGATATGGATTAAGTAAATTAAGGAACATAAAATGGATGGATGGAATTTACTGCTTTGTAAGTTAGCAAAAGATTTTTCATTAGACAGGAATTTGCTTAATGGGATTAAGTGGTTGTTGCATTTTGTCGGAGACAAAACACTGGCAGCAGTGTTTTAAACCTGGTGTAATCTGTCAATATTTTGTACAGGAAGACAATTGGCAAGAGAATTCTAGTAATCCGAGTGACATATAATGAATTTGTGACAGCTAGACCAGACCTCTGGAATGACAAATGTATATATTGCATTAGGCAGACCCACAAGAGGGGAATTCAGATTTTTTTGTCATTTGTATTGTAATGGTGTTGTAGTCCATTCCCTTGCTGGCATTTAAAGCTGCATGAACCCTACATGCTTGAAAAATAAATTAGATCAAACCAGTGCATTTTTTTATGTGGACCATCGTTTGTACATCATTACTGCCAAGGGAAAACCCATCACAGTAAATTATTATTTTATCCATTGTAAAAATAAAATGTTTGTTGTTATCCTTGTCCATGAAAGTAAATTGAACAAATAAAATGCGATTTTATGACCTGTAAAAAGATTGTTTGATTGCTTTTATGCTTGTTCAGTCTGGATACATTCTGAAGTGAAAGGAGTCCCTTGATCTGTTAAGACCTCTTTGGGGATCCCAACACGCGAATATCCCTACTAATTCCCGTGCGATATTTTTGAATTTGCTGAGCGCAAGGAACAGCCTCTGGAAAGCGAGTGGCATAATCTACTAGAACTAAAATATATTTAAAACCTTTTAACGAGGGTTCTAATGGACCAACGAGATCTATACCTACTCGTTCAAACGGGATGTCAACAAGGGGAAGGGGAATAAGAGGAGCTTTAGACCGTCTGGGTATCTGGCGAAGTTGACACTCCGGACATGAAGCGCAAAATCGCCTGACCTCCTCATTAACTCCCGGCCAAAAAATCTGAGTTTTATTCTCTCCAAAGTTTTTCGAGCCTAGATGAGCTCCTAGAAGGTGGGCATGTGCTAATTCACATACGTTTAGCCAAACGTCGTGGAATTAACAGCAAAGCCCGCACTCACCCTCGTTCTGCCACTCTATATAATAATTCATTTTTAATTACAAAGAACGGCATCGGTGGCATGGGATCTAGGTTTGTATAACCATCGGTAGATACTATTGCATTTCTTGCATTTTTTAATGAATCATCATTCCATTGTTCTCTTTTGAATGATGATGGGGTTAACCGAAATTGAGTTGCTAAGTTTTGAATAGGGTCTCTTTCGAGTTCAATGGGAGGGGCTATCGCCTCTACGTCTTGGCGTCGACTGTATCAGTTCCCGCAGAGGACGATGGGACATCAAAATTTTCGCACTGGGTACCCGTATGGATCCGTGCTACTGAGGGACACGGCGTGGAGGCAGTCGGAGCATTATTCTCCATTACTAAGCCTAAATTCTTTTTAGATGCAGTTACGTTCTTACCGCTGTTGATGTTATTCCAATCTCTTCCTAAAATGACTGGAAAAGGGGGATCGGGTAACACTGCCATAGCCATACTGGTTATTTTATGTTCTAGCGATATTACACACCTGGCAGTTCTGTAATATTTAATATCCCCATGAATACATTTTAGACTAGTTTTCCCTTAGTCCACTGTCGCGTAATACGTAACGGCAGCAACAATGGAAATGTTACTCCCGGAATCAAACATTGCCCTTACCTTTCTACCATTTATTATAACTGCACCTGTATATGGAAGAGACAGAGGGTTATTCACTGCGGCACAGTACCTTTCTCCCTTCACTATCGAGCAATCCATAGGCTCGTAGGCACAGCTCGGGGACAGATGTCCAATCTCCCCGCACTTGAAACAGCGAGGGGGACCGGCTAGTCTGTCCCTTCTACGGACGGCAGGTTCGGGAGTTTGTCGGGGGGGCTCAAGGGCTGCTCCACGTATCTGTTGGGTTCGGCGAGAAGACCGTTCCGATCGCCCGATTTATAGGCTGCCCAATGGCGCTCTGCTATTTGTATTAGGGTGTCCATATCCTCGAGCGTGTGCTTTCTTATTTGTTGGGCGATGTGGTCAGGGAGGGCATTCAAGGTTTCGCATGCCAGGAGCTCAGCCATTTTGTGGGAGGAATTTATATCGGGCGTAGCCAGCGACACACCTTACCCCAAGCTTCAAAGCCCTGAGTTCTTAGCGGCCTTTCTGGATCGAATTGCCACTCCCTCCACTCTCGCCTGTTGTTCTGCTGAAACGCCGTAGCGCTTGAACACCTCCGTTTTCAGAGCGTCATAATTGGCCGCCTGCTCCTCGGTTAAATCGTAATAAGCCCTCTGCGCGTTCCTTCAAATAGGGAGCCAGTAGGTATGCCCACTCCGACTTCGCCACGCGCTTCCGCTTAGCGTGCGCTCAAAATCAAAAAGTAAGACTCGATGTCATCTTCTTCAGTCAAAGGAGTTAACTGGATTGGCTGTGGCCGAACCCCCTCCGGCCGTGCACCAGCACGAGAACGAGCCTCGGACTCTGCCAGTTGAGTCCTGGTTTCTCCCATCTGTATCTTCAATGTTTGGAGATCTCCCATGATGGTGTGAAGTACCGTATTGAGGTCCTGTTCTTCGCTCATGATGAACAATATCCTTGCCGACTCGCCAATTGTAATAAATCAAGAGTCTTTTCAAACTAGAAAAGGTTTGGGGTATGTCCCCATATATTGTCGTCCAGACAGAGAATGAAAAAGTTGATTCAAAATGACTTTTCAGTACAAAGTGAATACATGACTGCAACAAGATGGCGTTTTATAACAGATGGGATGATGGGAAAGGAAATGGTTGTCAGGAAGTGACGATTGGAGGCGGGACCATGGAACCAACGTCACCAAGAGTAGACCAGAATAATCGAGTGTGGAACCGGAAATGACGTCATCAGACTGGAACCGGAAGTGACGCATCAGCGGCCATTTTGGATTTAAACTGGAAAGTGTTTTATTTTTCTTCCGGTTTTCTGTAGATAGAAAGAGATTCAGGTAAGTACCACGTGATAAACCCTTGTCTCGAGATTTCACTCACCTTTAGGCTCTTTGACTGCCTCCTACTCGCACGCGTGTGTGACAGTGGATAAAAGGAAAAGGATGCAGAAGAAAAAATAAAGAGTTAATTGGTGGTAATATGTCTGACAGATTTCCGTCATTTCTATAAACCTTCCAATGTCTGTATGTTTTCCTAACAATAAAAGTGTTTGCAAACATTTAACAATGTCTTTGTATTGCACACTAGAATAACTTAACATGTTTAACATTAGCAACATCAGTAACATTAGATAAATAAATTAAAAGACCAAATAATGTTACTCTTTTCATTATAAGTAAAACTTTCAAAATGACAGCTATAACAGGATGGAGTTTTCCAGCAGTGACTTGTTTGCTTTGCTGGCAGTATAGTGCAATTCTTACAGTGAAAGCGGCAATTGTCAGTTCTGTTAGGCATTTTGCTGTGTTAGTGAAATGTACAAATAACTCCACAAGTGACAGGCAAAGATTAAAACCATCAACTGTGAACAAGTCAAGGATGAAAACACCTGCAGTAAAGTATTGAAAATTAAATTACACCAATTTTCTGTAATTATGTAGCATTGTGAAAGTGGAAGACATATTCCTTTTCTTTCCTTTCAATAAACATTTCTTAATTTAAAAAAGCCTAAAGCAGATCATCAGGAATATGACAATTTCTTACATGGTACTTTTTTTTTAAAGGAAAGCCAGATGCAGATGTAAACCTGCTGAGACCACACTACGTTACTGCCTAACTAAACAATCTGACCACCATTTAAGAGACTAATCAATGCTGCCATTCAAGCATCACTGCAGACAATAAGCAGAATGAGGCCCCATAAGAGGAATAAGAGATCTCAGAACAAAGAAAGTGAGACTGATTTCATATGGGGTAGTTGCTTAAAACTACAGGTGAGCCAATGTTTAATCTAAACATATATATTCAGTACATTTAAAAAGGTTAAACTTAGTATAATAGTAATGTGTGATGTGATGTTTTATTAGCTCAAATGATAAAAGCCTGTTAATTGAAGTCATCAACAAGAAACCTCCACACGAACACACCCAAAGCTCTAGTATAACCTTTATAGCAGCCTAAGCATTTATGCAACATGAGGAACTGTAATTTATTTCCTTTGCTTAACATATCTTCTTAGGACACTGGAAATAGTTTACCATTTTTATAAAGGATGCAGTTTTTACTCCTACTTAACAGTGTCAAAGCGCATACGTTTCTTTTGTACAAATGAAATAATGTGGGAACATCCGACTATAAAACCTCATAAAAATAAATATATTACAGAATGCAATTTTTATGTTTAAAGCAGACACGTTGATTGTTTCATCACATCATGTCTCCACAAGACCAGCTATCCTGATAGAAAATGGGCAAGTACACATCAGGCACATTGGAGCACAAAAGAATGACATGAAAGAGCTCTCTTTACTTCAACATTGATTACGCTAACACACTTATCTGCTTCAGGCCAATTGACAACTCAGCCCAGTCAAAGCAGCATTAACAAACTACACAAAGAACAGCAAAGTGATGAAGGGAAAGAGGTGGATTGTCTTTTGAAGAATGAAGTAGTCTAAATGACACTTAAAACAGTGTAACAGATGCAGATGAAAACTATAATAATGAGTGGGAGATGAACATATAAAAATAAATTATTATTATTAACATGCAGCAAGTGATGAAAATGACAATGTCAGTGGCCCATCACAATTTAACAGTGATGACAATGCTCACTTAGCATTAAGGTTTAACACTCAAGAAAGCTGCCCCAATGATACACACTAGTTCTGAAATCAGACATTCACCCCTGATGTCATAACAGCTCATATTGATTCTATGCTAAGTCGTTGGAGTTTGTGTGCATTATGTGATGGGCATTAATTAAAATTAGGAAGGATTAGGGAATGCTTTTAGCAAACTCACTCACTTCGTATTTATAACTTTTAAAGACCTATACTGTACATCAGTGAGGACCTCAAGAAGTAGCATGGGGTGGTTCGGTATGAACTGGAACACAAGAAAGTTACAGGATACAATCAGTGTAAACGGAACCTAAACCCTTGCAAAAAAAGTAATACTTGCAGAGGTTAAAAATGTCGAGGTGCTGTGCAGAGGCTGTACGTGCCCTGACATCAAATTAAAATATAAATCAATTAACTGAATGTACAGTACATTGGAGTATATACAATACATGGAATAATGAGCACAGGTTAACTTTTAAAGAAGTTTGAGAAGATTTTAAAAAGTTTAAACTGGAATAACAAAGAATCATCTACCTTGTGCTGAGAAACTGGGTTTGGTTTTAATGAGAATGCTGACGTCAGATGATCTGAGATACTTTACAGATTTATAACATGTCAAGTACAATCAACAAGTATTTAGTGGTGCATGCCCAATGCTTGCTGGAATAGACTCCATTTTCCCCATGACCCTACTCTGGATAAGCATGTTTAAAAGATGGATGGAAACTATAGTGCGATAATTGGCAAATCTACATTAGCCACACTGATATGTGTGTGAATGAGCCATGTGATGGAAGTTGCTCCAAGACAGGCTTCGATCCTTGAAATCCTGATATGGATTAAGTAAATTAAGGAACATAAAATGGATGGATGGAATTTACTGCTTTGTAAGTTAGCAAAAGATTTTTCATTAGACAGGAATTTGCTTAATGGGATTAAGTGGTTGTTGCATTTTGTCGGAGACAAAACACTGGCAGCAGTGTTTTAAACCTGGTGTAATCTGTCAATATTTTGTACAGGAAGACAATTGGCAAGAGAATTCTAGTAATCCGAGTGACATATAATGAATTTGTGACAGCTAGACCAGACCTCTGGAATGACAAATGTATATATTGCATTAGGCAGACCCACAAGAGGGGAATTCAGATTTTTTTGTCATTTGTATTGTAATGGTGTTGTAGTCCATTCCCTTGCTGGCATTTAAAGCTGCATGAACCCTACATGCTTGAAAAATAAATTAGATCAAACCAGTGCATTTTTTTATGTGGACCATCGTTTGTACATCATTACTGCCAAGGGAAAACCCATCACAGTAAATTATTATTTTATCCATTGTAAAAAAATAAAAATGTTTGTTGTTATCCTTGTCCATGAAAGTAAATTGAACAAATAAAATGCGATTTTATGACCTGTAAAAAGATTGTTTGATTGCTTTTATGCTTGTTCAGTCTGGATATACACTAGTACAAGCAATCTGTATTGCAGGTACAGTAATTAGAAAAAATGGCCTGCTTGTTTTTATTTGCATACCAAAGTTTAAGAAATCTCAAAGCTTTTTTAATTAGTCCTGTTTTATTTACCATGGCACTGTTGCTATCTTCATCCCCTTACAATTTTTCACTCTCAACCAATCCATCCATTTGCTAAACCTGCCTTTTCTAAATACCACATAAAGCTACAACATGCTTTGTTCTTTAAGCATTGTTGTTACCTACAGCAGCTGTATTGTTTCTGTTTTAGCAGGTAGAAACTGATCAAAGGAGCTTCAGCTGCAATGGTGTCCTTTTTTAACATCATCATTTTTTACTTCTTTTATCTTCATAATTTGTCACTTTTCACTTGTGACATGTCAAAAATTTAAACTTGCTTCCCTCATCACTTTTCATTTATCATGCATCATTCTTCACTCATCACTACTCATTGTTAGTCATTACTTTTTGTGGCTTTTTAAAACAAATAATCCTAATTGAGTAGCAGGGGTGACGGTAGAGGAGGAAAGGGTGAGCTTTGGGTAAGTGAACTGTAACTGTTGTAATATTATTAGTTTATTCTGTAATCAATCAAATACTTTTACTAAATGAATATTGTGTAATCTCTACTCTGGATGTTGGTCAGAGCAATTTCCAGAACAAGTTGAATTAATTATTACATTTCAGAAAGGAAAAGTACTTTGAATTATTTATGTTTAGATACTGTTTTTGACAATTGATTCACCCTTTATTTTAGATGATTAATGAATCAAAAGTAATTGTACATCTATTTAAACTAAGCTTGTTTATAGGATATTGTAAAATTTTTAGTAAACATTTTATAGAAAACCTGCAACTAAGGCTTTGCTTTAACTTTGAAGTTGGTTAAAGTAAATAGATTTTTTTTTATATTGAATATACAGATAAATGTTTTAGTTCTCAATTGACTATACTTTTTACATTGGGTTCGATAGCTCCTCTGCGGAATGAAAGTCTTCATCAAAATACTTTTAACTGGTACACATTTTTGCTAAGATTTCAAATCTTCTTTTTGTGTTCAGGTTTGTATCCAATGCTTGTCATGTACTGTTGTTGACGAATCCTTCATAATTACAGAGGAATTCACACAAATGCATAGTTTGAATGGCACAACAACGGGACAAGAACTATAGGGTGCCCAGAAAAACACTCCTTGAATTTAAATGGTTACAAAATCAAAACTTATTGACAGTAAATACATTGACGCAAAACATTTCTTCTTTTCCCTGCAGATTCTTCTGTGCACTCCTTATACTGCTAACGAACCGTGAAATTTAAGATGGCACTCACCTGACAGAAACGCAGCTGGTGTTGTGCTGTGCAGCGTGCTTTCATGTGAATCTGTCTACTAACAAGTACATTTTGAAATGGTATAACAATTTTGTTGAGGAAGGTTGCATCTGTGACCAGAGGAACCGCATGCCACATTGAAGGTTGAACGTGACTCTCCAAAATGTAATGTGTTTTGTGCCATATCAGAGCAGAGAGTGCATGGTCCGTTTATTTTTGAGGATCAAACCATTACTGGCCAAAGGTACCTGGATAGGTTAAGGAACTGGTTGATTCCACAACTTACTGAGGTTGGTGACTATCTTTTTCAACAAGATGGGGCACCACTGCACTGGCATCTTACTGTCCGTAATTTTCTCAACGAGCGCCTGCCAAACAGATGGATTGATCACTCTGGACAAAATGACCAGGTGCTCCTTAAGTGGCCCCCAAGAATACACATAGACATAGACATTACTGTTTGTGACCTTTTCCTTTGGGGGTATGTGAAAGACAAAGTGTACGTACCTCCACTACCCGCAACTATGGATGATCTGCAGGCATGCATCACTGAAGCTATAAACGAGATCACGCTGGATATGCTTTGGAGAGTCTGGTCTGAGCTTGATTATCGCATTGATGTTTGCAGAGTAACAGGTAAGGCATACATTGAGTGTATGTAATCAACAGATACTATATGAAACTTTATGAGCTGATGAAACTGTAGCCCCAAAGGTGAAAGAATACTCCAATAAATTTTGGTTTTGTAACCATTTAAAATTAAGGAGTGTTTTTGTGAACACCCTGTATTTCTATGTTTCAGCAAAACTCTCGAACAGCTTAATTTAAAATGTGAAAATCTCAGATGTGTCACCATGGATGTAGCAAAAAATAAGACTGGAAAGATGTCAGGACTGGTGGGCTCATTCAATTGGCATGTTGAATCACTGGGCAAAGAAAACCCAGTCTGTTTGGTTAGCTTCATTCATCAGCAGACACTCTATGCAAAGGTGCTTGGCTTTGAAGAGGTAATGAATGTTGTACTATCAGCTGTAAACTTCATCCAATCACGTACACTTAATCACAGTTTCAACATTTTTTGGATGAAATTGGGGCAAGGTATTCCGATGTCATTTACCACACTGAGGTCAGGTGGCTCAATCAAGGCAGGGCACTTAAACGTTTTTTTTTGATTTACGCAGTGAGATTGACATGTTCATGAAAGGAAAAGGTAGATCTCTGAAAGAACTTGAGTGGAATTCTATGAGGTTGCAACAAAAACATACGATCAAAATGGAGCTTATATTATTTATCTGGACTTTCAGAAAGCATTTGATATGGTGCTACATGAGAGGTTGGCCATCAAGTTAAAAGAAGTGGGAGTTCAGGGTGATGTTTTTAGATGGGTGCAGAATTGGCTCAGACACAGGAAGCAGAGGGTGATGATGCGAGGAACCTCATCAGAAATGGCCGATGTTATGAGTGGTGTTCCACAGGGGTCAGTGCTAGGGCCGCTGCTATTTTTAATATATATAAATGATTTAGATTAAGTTTTTTTAGATTAAGATTAAGGAATATAAGTAACAAGCTGGTTAAGTTTGCAGATGATACCAGATAATTTGGAATCTGTTATATCATTACAGAAGGACTTGGATAGCATACAGGCTTGGGCAGATTTGTGGCAATTTTAATGTCAGTAAATGTAAAGTATTACACATAGGAAGTAAAAATATTAGGTTTGAATACACAATTAAAATCAGAGTACACCTTATGAGACGGATTTAGGAGTCATAGTGGACTCTAAGCTATCAACTTCCCAACACTGTTCAGAAGCCATTAAGAAGGCTAACAGAATGTTAGGTTATATAGCACGATCTGTGGAGTACAAGTCCAAGGAGGTTATGCTCAACCCTTTATAATGCACTGGTGAGGCCTCATCTTGAGTACTGTGTGCAGTTTTGCTCTCAGGCTACAAAAGGACATAGCAGCACTAGAAAAGGTCCAGAGAAGAGCAACTAGGCTGATTCAGGACTACAGGGATGAATTATGAGGAAGATTAAAAGAGCTGAGCCTTTAGCAAAAGAAGATTAAGAGGTGACATGATTGAAGTGTTTAAAATTATGAAGGGAATTAGTACAGTGGATCGAGACTTGTATTTTAAAATGAGTTCATCAAGAACACGGGGACACAGTTGGAAACTTGTTAAGGGTACATTTCGCACAAACATTAGGAAGTTTTTCTTTACACAAAGAACGATAGACACTTAGAATAAGCTACCAAGTAGTGTGGTAGACAGTAAGACGTTAGGGACTTTCAAAACTCGACTTGATGTTTTCTTGGAGGAAACAAGTGGATAGGACTGGCGAGCTTTGTTGGGCTGAATGGCCTGTTCTCGTCTAGAGTGTTCTAATGTTCATGGTTCTGGTATCTTGCTTTTCTCACTGATCTCACACTGCACATAAATGACCTGAATAACAGACTGCAAGGCAGAGGGAAACTTGTTTGTGATTTGTATAGTTATATGAAGGGTTTTCAAATAAGGATATCATTGTTCAGTACGCAATTACACATAGCACGTTTGACCATTTTCCTGTTTGTTGGGGACTTGAACAAAGCAAAGCACTTGATTCTCATTTCCCGCACAACATGAATATAGAAATGATTAGACTGCTGCAAGAGCAGTTTTGATAGATAGATAGATAGATAGATAGATAGATAGATAGATAGATAGATAGATAGATAGATAGATACTTTATTAATCCCAAGGGGAAATTCACATAATCCAGCAGTAGTATACTGATACAAAGAAACTATATTAAATTAAGTAGTAATAAAAATGGAAAAAAAAAAGCAGACAATAACTGAGTAATGTTAGCATTTACTCCCCCGGGTGGAATTGAAGAGTCGCATAGTGCGGGGGAGGAACGATCTCCTCAGTCTGTCAGTGGAGCAGGACAGTGACAAAAGTCTGTCACTGAAGCTGCTCCTCTGCCTGGAGATGACACTGTTCAGTGGATGCGCTGGATTATTCATGATTGACAGGAGTTTGCTTAATGCCCGTCGCTCTGCCACAGATGTTAAACTGTCCAACTTTACTCCTACAATAGAGCCTGCCTTCTTAACAAGTTTGTCCAGGCGTGAGGCGTCTTTCATCTTTATGCTGTAACCCCAGCACACCAACGCGTTGAAGAGGGCACTCGCCACAACTGTCTGGTAGAACATCTGCAGCATCTTACTGCAGATGTTGAAGGATGCCAACCTTCTCAAAAAGTATAGTCTGCTCTGACCCTTCTTACATAGAGCATCAGTATTGGCAGTCCAGTCCAATTTGTCATCCAGCTGCACTCCCAGATATTTATAGGTCTGCACCCTCTGCACACAGTCACCTCTGATGATCACAGGGTCCATGAGGGGCCTGGGCCTCCTAAAATCCACCACCAGCTCCTTGGTTTTGCTGGTGTTAAGATGTAAGTGGTTTGAGTCGCACCATTTAACAAAGTCTTTGATTAGCTTCCTGTACTCCTCCTCCTGCCCACTCCTGATGCAGCCCACAATAGCAGTGTCATCAGCGAACTTTTGCACGTGGCAGGACTCCGAGTCATATTGGAAGTCTGATGTATATAGATTGAACAAGACCGGAGAAAGTACAGTCCCCTGCGGTGCCCCTGTATTGCTGAACACAATGTCAGACCTGCAGTTCCTAAGACACACATATTGAGGTCTGTCTGTAAGATAGTCCACAATCCATGCCACCAGGTGTGAGTCTACTCCCATCTCAGTCAGCTTGTCTCTAAGGAGCAGAGGTTGGATGGTGTTGAAGGCACTAGAGAAGTCCAAAAACATAATTCTTACAGCACCACTGCCTCTGTCCAGGTGGGAGAGGGATCGGTGTAGCATATAGATTATGGCATCCTCCGCTCCCACCTTCTCCTGGTATGCGAACTGCAGAGGGTCGAGAGCATGGTGGACCTGTGGCCTCAGGTGGTGAAGCAGCAGCCGCTCCATGGTCTTCATCAGATGTGACGTCAGAGCAACAGGCCGGAAGTCATTCAGCTCACTAGGACGTGATACCTTTGGGACAGGAGTGATACAAGATGTTTTCCAAAGCCTTGGGACTCTCCCCTGTTCCAGGCTCAGGTTGAAGATGCGCTGTAGAGGACTCCCCAGTTCCAACACACAGGCCTTCAGCAATTATGGCAATACACCATCTGGACCCGCTGCTTTGCTGGCACGAAGTCTTTTCAGCTCTCTGCTCACCTGGCCTGCTGTAATTTATTGTGACAGGTTTCAAGACTTTCTGGCACTTGCACATGACATTTGACTTTTTCAGAGCCTGTTTGGTGTCAGTGTGGGTTCAGTACCTCCATCTCTTCAGCTGGAACTCATTGACCTCCAGAGCAACATTGCTGTTCTGGATAAGCATAGGTGGTTGTGTCTTGTTGGATTCTACAAACAATTGTCAAGTGACAGATTTCTGTCTTTCTCTTCGTTTCATTACCATGTATAACTGCGCATATACATGTGAACAGACATTTTCATGGATAAGAAATGCCTAGTCAAGATCCAGATCAAGACTTTCTGATGATCATTTAACTTTTTCTGTATGGATTGCTTTTTCAAAATTGAGTCCAGACATTGACCAAGCTTGGTGGCGAAAAACAATCATTATAGATGGGAAAGATTATACAGGGGCTGGCCCGCCAAAGTAAGAGTATATTTTTAACTGGCCCTATGTTTAAAAAGTTTGCCATCCCCTTTTCTGTGCCATTGTTGTCACTAGCAAACTATGCTGTTCAGATCTCCCATGGCTATTATTACATCACCAGCTCATAAACTAGTGATACTGCAATCAATATAAGTACTAAGAACAATGTAGTAACTAATGGCAGATAGTATTGTAAACAATGTCCTAGGATTTTCTAGATAAGATGACAGAAGTTTCTAGGTGAGGTACCATAGTTATACTTAATAATCATGCTGCCAGAGAGTTGGTGTAATGTTGCATGTTGATTACGACATGCAATTATAAATTTCACTGTACTCTGTACAAGAGACAATAATGAACCTATAAATTTATAAAAATATAACTGGTGCTGTGGGCACTGGATTCAAATGCTGTTTCAGTAACTATCTGAATGGATATTCTCCACAGGTTTGGCAATGTTCTCCATTTTTATTCCCATGTTCAAAAATGCATGTACGAACTGGTGTTTCTTAACTGGCATTGCCACACTTTAATATGCTTTACTTCAATAATCCACCCATTCTTCGAATACCACTTTTGCCAAGGTACATACTTAATAGCTTGGCATCCAAACAGGATCCATCTTTAGATGGAATACTAGGGCATCACTGGTCACAAACCAACAATTATTCATTCCTGGCCACCGCTTAATTTTTCCTTCAAATCAATTGAAAGTCAGGTTTTGTAGATTACTGTAAAATTCAATGAAAAATAAAATTATAAGCAATCTAATGTATTCATTAACATAAATCATCCATCCATTATCCAACCCGCTATATCCTAGTTGTATACAGAGGTACTGGCGTTCTGTCCAGGAATTGTTACTGCCTTATGCCCTATGTTTGCTGGGATAGCATTCAGCCTCTTCATGACCCTGCCTTGGATAAGCAGGCCAAACAATGGATAAACTGTTTTATACAGATGTATACTGTGTAACAGTTCCATTGGAAAACAAATCTATATAATGTTTTGCCTTTTTCTTTTCAGAAAATTTTTTTTTTCAATACCAGTAATACTCAAAGCTTCACTGAACAACTTCAAGTGTGGGGCTGAGAAATATTCACTTGACAAGAAGTATTTGATTTATAAGTTGACCCTGTGGACATGAACCAGGCATATTAACAGAATGTAGCTAGTGAGCATCTTAACCAAATCAGTGTGCATACAGAGAGAAATTAACATTTACAGGCAGAATTTTCCAAGCAGCACTGAGCCTTTACAGAATAAATCAATGTGCAGAATTAAGTGCTCTTCAAATGCAACTGGAGCATTGTTTCTGAATGTTAAAATAATTTCAGGCTAACAATTCGAGAAAGCTTTGGGAACAGTGTTGAAAACACTATTTAGATGAAATGAGAAAGGAAAATTCTGTTTATTTTATTATTCACTTCACTGAGTGCATGTACAGAACACTGTGGCAAATTTTCAGGTATAATGCAAATCCAAAATTTACTAATTACATAATGTGTACATAAAGACACAAAGTAGTTTGTTCTAACTGATTAACATAAATGGAGCCAAGCACTATAATTAATTGCTGAACAATGGCCAGCTGACATCAGAGGAGCAGTAAACAAAACTCCAGTCAGCATCAACAGCATCCCTGGAGAAAATAAACTTCTGGAGGGCCTATGGTCAAATATAACAGTGAAAGTCAAAGATAAAAGTCAGACACAGTAATAGTCCGGAACACCTAGGCCATGCAATATACTTTATAAATTATGCATAAATACTTTATGTTGTTTTTTTTATCTCCCTTTCTTTTTTAAACTACAGTGTTTACATATCAGTTTATTCCAGAAATATAAAACCATAATTTAAAAGTGAAAGTGTTTTTTTTTTTTTACTGCATTTCATGACAAAAGACAGCTCATTTTTCATGAGTTCATTCAGATTTGTTCTGATCCAATTGTGTTTGATTTGTATCTTGCTCGAAATGGGAAAAGTAAATGCTGTTTGACAGCCACCGAGCTAAAAGTGATTTTGTCTGTTTCGACTTGCACTAACAACCATAATTCTGGAGACACATACTTGTTATCAGTTAACAGTAGTCACTAAACAATCCCAATCATTAAAGCAATGCTTTCCTTAGTTAAAACATTTACATTATTTTTATTATCCTTTCATCGGAAACAAAGTCCAAAATCATAATTTGAATGGCTTCTGAAGGAACAAAGAGATTCCTCAAGGCAGAAGATACAATCTATAATTTTATAGTACAACATGGAACTAAAATGATAAAACAGATTGCTTTATGACCTTGTTCTATGAAAAGGCTGATGTTATTTTTTGAACTAATGTATTTTCAGTCTTCTAAATGGGATTTTTTTTTTCAACTCTGCTTCTCTTAAAACAATATATCTGAGTTCAGCTGACATGCCAAGAATCTTGCTTCTATTTAGCAATTTAGTATTTTACAAGATACATTGAGTATTTGTGGTGTTTCAACAGATTCAACAGGTTCAACAGATTTTTGGGAAAGCTTTCATGATATCTGTTCAGAACTTGGGTGTCAGGGCTAAGAGGCAGTGTGCCTATCTTTTGTAGATTGTGTGTTACAAGTATATTAAGCTAACAAACTTAGCAAGGTTAACTTCTAAGGATAGCATTGGCTGATGGAAATATCTCTATATATAATCTTCATTTGGATCTTGATCTTTGTTTGTCCGCAAATGAATTAGAAGAAGAAGCACTAGATGGCAGTAGAGAGACAGCTAAAACATAGGCATTGCATTAATAATCTCCTCCAGGCTTATACTACTGAAGACTGTAGTACTCCAGTTACACCTCAAAACACAGACATTCAAACTAAACAAATTGTTGTGCTTTAAATTAACTAAAGAGATCTTCATTTAGATCTTGATCTTTGTTTGTCTGCGAATTCCACCCATGCATAGACCACTTTCCAGTTTAGTACGTTGTTGTTACTCACGGATGTCAACAATGTGCCGGAATAACGAAAGGGGTGGTGGACAGTGTTACGCTGGTTAGCTCCTCAGGCCTGGTTAGAGAATGAGATTGCCGAAGATAAAAGGTACCTGCCTACGTAACATATTAATGAAAGAAAGACAGTGGGTAAAATGAATGACAACGTAACAGCACATTCCGGAAATTACTATTGTTACGTTGTAGCCAGCGAGTGCTGCACGTCTCACAGTTGTACCATGACTTGCTCACATGTCAGTGAAGTGATCCCTATTTATGCTTTAAAGAGCCTGGATACCTATGTGTCCCCTCTTTATAACCATTGCTCCATGTATATTGCCTTACTCTTTGGATTGCCACAAAGAAACCTGTGAGATTGGAGAAAAGTTGAGAAGACATCGTCAGAAGAAACGATAGCGTCGTGAAAACGAGCCGGACTGTAAACGGACAGAAGCAGAAATGCTCCTACACCACCACATAATTACTATTCGGACAGTGATTCCGATCGAATCAATGTCCAAGGGTTTTCTTTTGTAATTTTGTTTCCCTTATAAAAAATCATAATGCTGTGCGATGAAGGGCCCAGTTCACGACTGGTAGCCACGTTTAAACAGGGAGCCCTTCACAGACAACTTTAACATGCGCAACATAGTTGGGCGCACATGGCTAGTTATAGTATACAGTATGTGTTAAAATAAGGCAGTCTGGTAGCACAGTAGTTACGTGATGCTGCGTAAGAAAGGAACAAGAGTTCAAGTTCCAAATGCACCCTGCATGGAATTTACATGGATGGGACCATTTATTTACTGCACTCTACAGGTTTGGGTTGGGCCCAAATATATATACGCATTGTCACAATAAACCCAAAAAGACATCAATGAAAGGTTTTGGGAAGCCACCCGTATATTATGTCCTGGCTGCAAAAGGTTAATATATTACATAGATCTTTACAGATCGGAGTCCACAACTGAACTGCCAGTATAGAGACAAGGAGGCAGCTATAAAGGCCAGTGTTTGGGCCGGAACTAGAAGTGACATCATCAGAGGTGGGGACCGGAAATTGACGTCTATTTTTCTCTTGTTTTGCCTTATTCCTTTAATTATTTTTTTACTTTGTATTTATTTTAAAGTAAATGACTATATCTGTTAAGTTACAGTTATTTGTTTGACCAAGTAGCATGCCATTGTAATGTCTTGGTTTCTTACAATAAAATAAATTAAAATAAAATAAAACAAAATGTTTTATCATTTGAGTGTATTTGTGTATTAATTATTTACAAAGTGTTTAATGTTTTATTTAGAGTAAAAATAATAAGGAACCATTATGCAACATTCATAGGATGGGCATGCCTAATAGACAAGAGATTAAAACCAGACAATAACTTTAAGAGACGGTCTTCTTTTCCATGACATAAGCTTGCTGTGAGTTTGCTTCTAGAGAGATTCCATAACTTAAAAATGTGTCACCTAGACAGAGAATGAATGATCATCTTGTAACTGCAGCAGCAGCAAGAGTCCATGTTGTATACTTTATCTTGTTATTCTGTCCATGCTTCTGCTTATGGTATTAAATTTAGATTATACAGAATAGAGGAACAGTTTGCATTTACTGCTATTCTGCTTGTGGTTTCTCACCTGGAAATTAAGAGCTCCAAGTCAGTGATGGTGAGAAGAGATGTCCTCATTAGGATCTTTGTCATAGAGTAGTCTTGGGTGCAACAACACTATATGAGCAAGGATATACCATAGTGGCTGAGGTGCCACTAGTAGACACGCTATGACTGATAATACATGAACACACAGGATAAGGCACTATATAATACTATATATAATATTCCCACACAGGAAAGAACCCAAACATTAGGGTCAGTGAGAAAATCAAAGCATTTTCCACTGTATGACGCTGTTAATAGCTTATACTGAGAGGTTTGCCTATAATGGAATATTAAAGTATTAGTGTATTCTGTGAGCTCCACTATCATTTAACCAGAATTAGAGTGCAAGTGGGCCTGATGCCACAGTAGCTTGGCAATATGGGTGCTATGAGTGGAGCATAGAGATATTAATAATGTGAAGGGTATTCTTTAAATAATTGCAACAAAATGAAAGAGCTACAGGGGCTACAGCTGTTTACAGTAGTTACTGACTTCTGGCACCATTGATTCTATTCAGAAAGTAGTAATTATTTTTTCTTTCCGCAGTCTTTTCATATACAGTATATTGGGAGATAAAAACAAGAAACATGTCCTTTCTGGAAAAATACAATTACTATTAAGTTGAAATTCATGTACATAGATAGATAGATAGATAGATAGATAGATAGATAGATAGATGTTTTTTTGATATTCTGTAAAGCAGAATTATTTAATGGCAGTTTTTTTTTTTTTTTTTTGCTTTTATTTTAACTATACCAGACTTTTGTGTTCCCTTCTAAGATTGAGGCCTTGCCATGGCAGAAGGGCTTGCGTGGTCAAGGAAGCTACATGCTCCTGGTAGGGCTTCCCAAGGCAAAAAGGTCTGAGATAAAGATCCAGACTAATTCGATCCGGAGACCCCACATTGATTTAAATCGAGGATCGGCGTTTCCCTTGCCCGGGAATGGGTAAACGGGGGCCCCATCCTGGAGCCAGGCCCGAGGGAGGGGCTCGCTGGCGATCACCTGGTGGCTGGACCTTTGACCACGAGGCCCAGCTGGGCTAAGCCCGAAGGAATAACATGGTTCCGCTCTCTTGTGGGCCCACCACCTGCAAGAGAGGCCATAGGGGTTGGGTGCAATGTAATATGGTTGGTGGCCGAAGGCAGGAACTCTGGCGTTCCAACCCTTGGTTGCCGAAACTGGCTCTTGGGACATGGAATGTTACCTCTCTGGCGGGGAAGGAGCCTGATCTGGTGTGAGAGGTTGAGAGGTACCGGCTAGATATAGTCAGGCTCACCTCTACGCACCTCTGGTCTGGGCTCTGGAAGTATTCCTCTTGAGAGAGGCTTGACTTTTCCTGTGCGTGAAAGACGTCGGACAGGGGTGGGCTTGCTTATGGCTAACCCCAGCTCGAGGCTTGCACATTGGGGTTCTACCCATTGGACAAGAGGGTTGCTTGCCTGCCCCTTCGAGTTTGGGGAAGGACTCTGACTGTTGTTTGCGCTCATGAGCCGAACGGCAGTTCAGAGTACCCAGCCTGCTTGGAGTCCCTGGAGGAAGCGCTGCGAGGCGCAGCTCCTGGGCACTCTATCGTCCTGCTGGGAGACTTAAACGCTCATATCAGCAATGACAGTGAAATCTGGAGAGGTTTGATTGGGAGGAACAACCTCCCCGATCTAAGTCGAGTGGTGTTCAGTTGTTGGACTTCTGTGCTGGTCATGGATTGTCCATAACAAACACCATGTTCGAGCATAAGGGTATCCATAAGTGCAATTGGAGCCAGGATGCCCGAGGTCGCAGCTCGATGATCAACTCTGTAATCGTGTCATTGGATCTGCGACCTTATGTCTTGGACACTCGGGTGAAGAAATTGGCTGTGCTGTCAACTGATCACCACCTGGTGGTAAATTGGGTCAAATGGCGGGAGCGGCTGCCGGACAGGCCAGGTAGACCCAAACATATAATAAGGGTCTGCTGGGAACGTCTGGCAGAGGAACCAGTCAGAAACTTTAACTACCACCTCCGGCAGAACTTTATCCTCATTCCGAGCCTCCATTGTTAAAGTAGCAGAACAGAGCTGTGGCCGCGAGGTTGTCGGTGCCTCTTGTGGCGGCAATCTATGAACCCAGTGGTGGACACCTAAGGTTCGAGAGATCGTCAAGCTGAAGAAAGAGTCCTATAAGGTCTGGTTGACAGGTGGGATTCCAGAGGCAGCTGAGAGGTACCGGCGGGCCAAGCATGTGGTGGCATCGGTTGTTGAAGCGGCAAAAACTCGGTGCTCCACCAACCCTGTGTACAGTGGAGGTGGGGCCCTGCTGACTTCAATTGTAGATGTTTTTGACCGGTGGAAGGAATACTTTGAGGAATACTTCCCACCAGCATGTCTTCCATAGAGGAAGCAGAGCTAGAGGACTCCGTGGGGCCCGTCCATATCAGAGGCTGAGGTCACTGAGGATTGTTAAAAAGCATCGAGGTGGCAGGGTCCCTGGGGTGGACGAGGTTCAATCTGGGTTCCACAAGGCTCTGGATATTGTGGGGCTGTCCTGGTTAACATGTCTCTGCAACATCGCATGGACATCGGGGGCAGTGCCTCTGGATTGGCAAACTGGGGTGATGGTCCCCCTTTTTAAGAAGGGTGACTGGAGGAGGTGCTCCAACTATAGGGGGATCACACTCCTCAGCCTCCCCAGTAAGGTTTATTCAAGGGTTCTGGAGAAGAGAGTTCGGTCGAATTTCGGATTCAAGAGGAACAATGCGGATTCCATCCCGGCTCTACACCCTGGCCAGGATCCCTGAGGGGGCATGGAAGTTTGCCCAACTAGTCCACTTGTGTTTTGTGGATTTGGAGAAGGCATTCGACCGTGTACCTCGAAGCATCCTGTGGGGTGTGCTCCAAGAATACGGGGTACAAGGCTCGTTGATACGACCCATTCAGTCCCTGTACGGGAGGAGCAGGAGCTTGATCTGCATTGCCAGTAATAAGTCAAACTCGTTTCCTGTTGAGGTTGGACTCTGCCAGGGCTGCCCTTTGTCACCAATGTTCATAAGTTTTATGGACAGAATTTCTAGGCTCAGCCAAGGAGCGGAGGGGGTCTGGTTTGGTGACTTCAGAATCTTGTCTCTGCTATTAGCGGAAGACGTGGTTCTGTTGGCTTTGTCGGACAGTGACCTCCAGCTATCATTGGAGCGGTTCGCAGCCGAGTGTGAGGCAGCATGGATGAGAGTCAGCACCTCTAAATCCGAGTCCATGGTTCTCTGCTGGAAAAAGGTGGAATGCTCTCTCCGGGTTGGGAACATATTACTGCCTCAAGTGGAGGAGTTCAAGTATCTTGGGGTCTTGTCCATGAGTGAGGGAAGAATGGCGCGGTGCAGCATCTGCAGTAATGCGGGCTCTGCAACGGTCTGTTGTGGTGAACAGAGAGCTGAGCCAAAATGTGAGGCTGTCGATTCACCAGTCGATCTACGTTCCTACCCTCACCTATGGCCACGAGCTTTGGGTAGTGACCGAAAGAACAAGATTGCGGATGCAAGCAGCCGAAATGAGTTTTCTCCGCAGGGTGACTGGACTTTCCCATAGAGATAGGGTAAAGAGTTCAGTTATCCAGAAGAGACTCGGAGTAGAGTCGCTGCTCCTCCGCATTGAGAGGAGTCAGTTAAGGTGGTTTGGGCACCTGGTCAGGATGCCCCCTGGATGCCTCCCTGGGGGTGGGATTCCGGGCATGTCCCACTGGGAGAAGGCCATGGGGCAGACCCATGACATGCTGGAGGCTTTATATCTACAGGCTGGCCTGGGAACGCCTTGGGGTCCCTCCAGAGGAGCCGGAGGAGGTGGCCAGGGAGAGGGAGGTCTGGGCTTCCCTGATTAGGCTGCTGCCCCCACGACCCAACCTCGGATAAGCGGTGGACAATGGATGGTTGGATGGAATTTTGTTAATGCCAGCTTTAATTCCTAACACAGGTTAGTAACTGGGGTGGCAACACTGCTGACTCGCAGTTAGGGGACCCGGATTCGCTTCCCGGGTCCTCCCTGCGTGGAGTTTGCATGTTCTCCCCGTGTTTGCGTGGGTTGCCTCCAGGTGCTCTGGTTTCCTCCCACAGTCCAAAGACATGCAGGTTAGGTGCATTGGCGATTCTAAATTGTCCCTTGTGTGTGCTTGGTGTGTGAGTGTGTGTGTGCGCGTGCCCTACGGTGGACTGGCACCCTGCCCAGGGTTTGTTTCCTGCCTTGCGCCCTGTGTTGGCTGGGATTGGCTCCTGCGGACCCACGTGACCCTGTAGTTAGGATATAGCAGGGTGGATAATGGATGGATGGAGGTTAGTAACTGGGATATTGATTCCCAGAAATATTTAACAGCATACAGCTCTGGGCAATCTTAGAAAATTTTGATCTTCAGAACAACTATTGCGGTTTTAAATTATTATCATCTACCGAAGTGTTTACTAGCCTGTCTGTTTGTGTTTAGATCATGGCCCTTTTTTCATATGCACTAATAAATTAACCCAGCTCTGGAGAAACAAGTAGTTTTCATATCTCTTGTGAGAAGTCTAAGGGGGTGGCCGATTTCATAGCTTAGTATGCAGTGCATTCCTGGTGGCAGAAGAAAACACACTAGGGGTACTAAATGAAAAATGTTTCAAATGTGTGCAAGTAAATAATCAACATTTTTCTGAAAGCTTAAGTGTCATGGCATTTTAAAATTTGCTAACACATAACATTCTGACTAAACTTTTTTGGTTTTCATTTAAAATGACTTAAATCTTTAACAGGATAATATAAATTATGGTTAATCTATATATGCTAAGAAATGCACGGCTATGGAATTTACCATAGAACTGTGTACAATGTAAGCTTAAAGGATTATCTTTTCTTTGAAGTAATGGGCCCAAGGCAGAATGAATTAAAGAAGATGCTGTTGGTTTACTGATATGTAAGATTTTGGTGCCAACAGACATATCATTTTGTATTCATTTATGGAATGCTTTTATTTTAATTTAGAAAGCAATGCCAAGCAATGATACAGTTTGTAAAGAATGATTATTGCAGGCATCAAATGTCTCTTGAATGCAAGCCTTAAAACTATTCATTTCATATTTAAAGTTGCAAAGAATGACAAATGATACTGAGATATTTTATGTAACAACATATTGCATATGCCTTTTTTTTCAAATCATGAGTTTTATTGTCTGTCTTAGATTAAAAACGTTAACTAATGCATAGCTTAGGCCTTAAGCCCAATGACTAAACTATAGTGTAGTTGGAAATATGTTTCTATAGTCATACTGTTTCTTAAAACTTTTTAAGGAAACGCTACATTATTTGAAGTGTTATACTGGGCTTTTTAAAATACTTTTTTGTATATGAAACATAGTAATAAAATCTGAAAGCTGTGCCATAAGTGTATGAATTTGGTACTATAAAACTTGAAAAATGTAAAAAAAAAAAATGCAATACTATTTGCCTGCTACTAATACAGTAATTAAAGAATGAATTGCTATATCAGTGTAAGCTATTTCAATACCAAAAATGAGTTAAAGGGTACCTGTTTCACATGAAACCATCTTCTAGCTTGCTAAAAAGTAAGATGAAACGGTATATAGTTTGGGCAAACAGATATGAATGATCTAATATTTAATTATTTAGATCGAAAAAGGACTCATTCATAGAAACTGGTGGGGAACCAAGAGAATTCTCTAGCTACATAGTTGTTTTCAGATAAATCTAAACAATAGGAATGTGTGGCTGATCAGTATCAAGAAGTGTGGTAGTATATCTTTGTTAACTGTGTGTAAGTGGAAGGACAGCACAAGATGAAAAGGTTTGGGGCTCCAACCAAGAGACCCATTTTATTGTCTCAATTTTCTGGCAATAAAGGTGCCGATATTAGTGATTAGACACTGCAGCATTTCACCATTTGCCATTCATGCATCAGAACTTTGTATGCTCAGTGGGAAGTCTGTGGTCACATCGAAGACTTCCTTTGGTGGTTTGGAGTTTTCTGTGTTCTTGTCCTGAAGTGGCAGAGTCATAGGAAGAGTGGAAATTGATGCCAATCCTCTTCTGGCTGGTATTCCTCCATTCTAAAGGAGAAAATGTACACTATGTAAAAACTGTTCTACCTCCCCAGTATTAATCCTGTGCAACCTTATAAGGATCTCATTCTTGAGTCCTACATGTGTCACAAATATATACTGTATGAGTGTATTAACAAGTAACTTTTAACTTTTGGTTCCATAGGTTTTCCTTTCATATTCAGCATCCATAGCCATGATCACGCCGCAATTAGCCTTATCTCTGACCATGAACAACATGATTATATCTCAAGATTTTTGTAAAATGTTTTCTTTTGGAATATTTCTACATTGCTACAATTCTGGAAATATGATTACAAAGAATATAAACATTAACATTTACTGTTCCAGATTTAAAAGAGAAGCAAAAAGATTGCACAGGCTTCTTTACTATTTCAATTTCCTAAGAATTTAAACACTAATTCAGTATAGATAAAAATTCTACTGTCTAAATTCTATAAATTAAAAAATATATAGATACTGCTGTGGTGGGCTGGCGCCCTGCCCAGGGTTTGTTTCCTGCCGTGCGCCCTGTGTTGGCTGGGATTGGATCCAGCAGACCCCCGTGACCCTGTAGTTGGGATATAGTGGGTTGGATAATGGATGGATGGATGGATACATACTGCAAATAATACTGAATCTTCACATTTCTTAGGATTGTGCTTATTACATACATACAGTAGCTATCATTTACATTACACATTTAACAAAGAATACTATTTAAAATAGGGGAATATTTCATTAACTATTCTTTAAGTAACAATAACAATTGTGTCCTTAACACTAGAATTACCAGCATAGAGAGAAGTGTGTACATTGCAACAGGTACACATGTCGTAAATGTAGGAAGGACGGTCCTTGCATGTGTGTGAACTGTTAACATTTGAATTTGATGATTGCATATAGCGCTGAACTGACCTCTCTGTACCATTCTTTCCTCTACATGTCCTGGAGTACAAAAGAAACACCACCATATAGCAACATGGAGACTAGCAAGATCGGGAAAAAAAAAACCCCGGTCACTGATTACAAGCGTAATATGTTATGCGAATAAATATAAATAATGAGTAATTTTGCATCTGTGCCATAATGTTTTCCAAAATGTACTATACAAGTCATAAAATGAATAATTCCAAATATCATATATACCTATGTCTCTGTTTTTTTTTTTTTTTTTACATCATAGACCATAAGGTTCATACTAATTCAGCGTAAGTAGAAACACTCAATAAAACTGAATTTAAAAAAATCAAGTGATGGTGAGATACGAAGAAGGCAGATTTACCAGCGTTTGTGTGTCAGCTTTTATCTCACCAGATCAGAGAATGTCCAGTTCCATTTCCTCAAAACACCACTCACATCTACAGTTAGTCACAGTTTCAAATAAAAACTAACAGCGTCAGATCCCTAGGGCGTTAGTATTTTAATGACCTGGCAGTCAGCGCTAACAGCCTGGTGCATTATGGGTAATTCTTTAGAGTTTACTTTTTATGTTAATTAAGCAAGGCAGTCGATTTCTTTTGTATTAGAGATGTTATGTGTTTATGTCAAGTTAGTTTGGGTGCGTTTGGTTCATTTGCAGCCCAGTTATATAAAAGTGTAACAGTTACCGTCATGGAGAAAGATGTCTTTATGAATGACCTTGACCGTGTTAAGCTTTGTTTTTGACTCTCTGCTCTATTAAAGGGGTTATAAAGGACAGAGCTGTGTCTTGCTAGATATTCCATCTATGCAATTATTTATGGAGACACTCGGGGTAGTGCGGTGTATGGGACACGAGTGTTCGCCTGCTTAATGAGCTAGGTACAGCTTCGTGTATGGCGCTGGCATTCCGCTAGCCGATAGCTTGGGGGAAGTGCAGCTCCGAGAATTTCAATACTCAACTACCAGTTGTTACAGTATGTATTGTAATCGTGACTGAGAGAATAAAAGTTAAAAAAAAGGTAACTTTTACCAGTCCTATAAATGTACACCGCCGGTTACAGATGCAAACCAAATGCATGTGTGTACTGTATAATATTAACAATAAGAGTAGCTCACTACTGAAAACAGCAAATATAGGAGGCAGTCGGGATCGAACCAGGGACTCATGATTACAAGTCAGCAAATCATACCGCTACACAACGGAAGCTGTTTATTTGATCTTTGGACTTCAGGCTTCACACATTATATAGTTTATGCCAACATTTTGTCATTTACTACTAACATATGAAAACATTTCTGTTTTAACAATGTGTTTACACAGATTATTGTACAAATGGAACACACATGAAATGCATGTGTTCCCAATAATGATCTATTATTTCCACTCTAAAACACCAGCTCTTCACTCCCAGATAATCAAGGCATGAGCTGGGAGAACATTGTGCACGTGGGGGGATGGGATACCAGGCTGCTTGCTGCTTGTCTTTATTTACAGGACAAAAGATGCTGATGGAGAGGTGCGAACAGATTAAAGGTGGGCCAGATCTACGAGTTTTTTCGTAGGCTCTGGTAATTCTAGTGTTAATATCTTCTAAACAGTTATTGTTTTCATAACTGATGCAGGTAAATTGTCTTATTAAGTATACTGGCAGCAACCTTGATTAGTCCTGATAGTCCTATATATTCAACAGAGTGTATTTTCCTTCTTTAATCTGCACCTATGTTGATTGAGTTATATCTCTTACAGTTTATATATATTTCAAGTCAAAAATGGCAAAGACTATCACCATACTGCTTGGTTAGTTAGTTATATTTTTTGGCTTTTCATTAGGAAATTTACAGCTATATTCAGATTACATAGACCTTCAGTAGTAAAGATTTTTAAACTGCCATTTTTAATTTGAATCTAAACATCCAATGAATAACTGGAGGAAACAAAGACTTCTCTCCATAAAATCTACTTTGCAGAACAGAAATCTCAAAAACAATCATGAACTATAAATGCTTATGCCAATCAAATGTACCTGAAATCTGTTTCTGAATATTCTCTTGTGTTTCAGATTTGTCTGAAATTGTTTCGAGCACTTAAATCAAATGGAATTTTATTTGTCCTTCCTTTTTTAGAAATACATTTTCCAGGTCTGCTCTTTAGAAAGGAAGATTTAGAAATCACAGATTCATAACATTATGCTACTGAAATGCAAACTATTTAAGTCTGTTTATATTTCTGCATAAGAGGCTTCTTGGGAGGCTATTGCACTTTAGTGTGTTGTTTTTCATCTGTTTTCAGGCACATATCAGTCAGTCATTTTCAAACCCACTTAGTGCTAAACAGGGTTGCAAGGGTCTGCTGGAGCCTATACTAGCCAGCATAAAGTGCAAGGTAGGAACAAATCCTGGACAGGGCAGCAGTCCATCAGAAACAACAATTTAATTCCCAGTATAAAAAAACATTCTTTAGGATAGACAAGAACCTAACTGAAGTTGTATTTAATAAAATAAAAATACATGGTGATAGAGAAAATTACACAGAAACGAATAAACAGGAAGCAAGGCAATAACACACAGAAAATATTCAGATCCATTCCATTTCTGCACATTTAATTATATTACAGATTTAAATTAATACATTTTCCACTTTTGCACACCAACATACTCTTACTAAACCATAATGAGAAACTGAAAACATGTTTTCAGAAAAGTTTGCAAATTTATTAAAAATCAAAAACTGAAATCACTCATTTACCATATGTTTTCAGATTCTTTGCTGTGGCAATCCAAAATTTAGGTGAGGTCTATCCAATCATTTTCCAACCTGCTGAATCCAAACACAGGGGTCCGCTGGAGCCAATCCCAGGGCACAAGGCAGGAACCAATCCTGGGCAGGGTGCCACCCCACCGCAGGACACACACAAACACCAAGCACACTCTAGGGCCAACTTAGAATCACCAATCCACCTAACCTGCATGTCTTTGGACTGTGGGAGGAAACCCACGCAGACACGGGGAGAACATGCAAACTCCACGCAGGGAGGACCCGGGAAGCAAACCCAGGTCTCCTAACTGCGAAGCAGCAGTGCTACCACTGTGCCACCATGCCGCTGAGGTGTTTCCTGTTTGCTTTAATTATCCTAGAGACCAGTAACGGCACACTGCACGATAATGTGCAGAGAATACACTTGACTTGAGCATTCCTAATTTTCATACTCTTTCTTTGTACATTTAGCATTTGTTTACTCAGAGGTTGATGCACTTGCTGCTTCCTGAGCAGCTCTTCTTTTCTCCACCCTAGCGGTGCGCTTCTTCTCTTCTTTCGTCTGCATATTTTAGCGTTAAAAATGATTAAGTCAGTGTTTGTGTTGCAATTACTCAGTATGTTTTCCTTAATTTTTCACTTAAGCTGGCACTTGTCTTCAATCTGCTTCAAGAGTTATTTAAGATATGAAGAGGTAGGGGAAGCGACACAAAGGTGGTAGGGATGAGAACGGTGCCCATACGCATACACCTCATGGTTGCCCTGCTGGCCGCTGCTGAGAGTTGATTCTACAATAAAATAAAATAAAAACAAAAAAAGGAATAACCTTGGAGGTCAATCATCACACCGAAAGCAGATAGTAGACGTCACGTAGTATATGTGTACCAAATTTCAGGTCAACAGTTCAAACGGTTTTGCGAGCTACAGGTGATTTAAAATCCTGGACAGACAAACGGACATCCACGGTAGCATATTATATAAGAGGATGTTTCTGGAACATGACTGAAATCCACCTGTGGTAAACTGAATTGATTGGGCATTGTTTAAAAAGGCACACATTTATATACATAAGGTCTCACAGTCCACACTTCATATCAGGTCAAAAATCAAGCTATAAAATCCAAGGAACTCTCTCCAGACATCAGTGATAAAATTATAATAAGGCATACAGCAGGGCAAGGGTGTATAACCATTTCTAAAGCTTTGAGTGTTCACAGGAGGACAAAGTAATTGTGAGACTGAAAATCTTTGGAACCATTAAGACTCTTCCTGGAGTTGGCTGTCTGACCAAACAGAGTATCTGGGGAAAATGGGTCTTAAATTGGTGAGGTGATCATGACTCCAATGGTCAAACTAACAGAGCTTCAGAAGTCTACTGCTGAGATGGGAGAACCTGTCGGAAGGACAACCATCTCGGCAGCGCTCCATCAAACAGGTGTTTATGGTAGTGTGGGTAGACAGAAGCTGCTGTTAAATAAAAGCCATATGATAGCCTACTTGAACTCTGAGAGCATGATAAGACAAAAATTCAACTGTTTGGGCAGAACTCCAAACACTCCAGTGCTGCTCATCACCTGTCAAATATCATCGCTATGGTCAAGCATGGTGGTGGTAATATCATGCTATGGGAGTGCTTCTTAGTGGCAGGGACAGGCAGGCTGGTCAGAATTGAGGGAAGGATGAATGCAGCTGTTGGGGGTCACCATGCAGGGGCATTAACGACACTCAGATGTAAACTAGACTCCCCGTAATTCTTAACCATGATGGACCATTGACAAGTGATGGGACCAACAACAGTTTCTTGGTGTCATGACAAAGTACATGATTTATTAAACACAAAGTGCATCTTATATAAATCTTGTTAAATATTTACTGCCATTAAAAACCAAAATCAATGTTTTGAGGTCATTCTTAAATAATTATAAGCAATCAGATAAAACCATATATGTCCAGAGTTCTGAGTCCTTCTTCTAGAGCTACACAAATTCAAGTGTTCTAGTCATAAATGTTGCAGTGTCACCAATATTGACCATTCCAGCAACAATAAGAGGCAACAACTACATTGTAACATTTAGTCCATCCTCATTCATTCATGTAATTCACTAAGCTCATTATTCCATTTCTGCCTATCCTCACATCCTGGCTGCCTTCAGCTACAACCCTTAATGCTCACCTCAAAACATGACCTTCCAGTCTCTATCACTGCCCCTTCCCTCGTGTAATTGTGGTGAAGCAAAAAGACAAAGTCCCCCCTTCATCTGCTGTAGAACTGCAGGTTTGATACCCTATTCAGGCTGCCAGTCAAACATAAATAAGATTTCACCTCTTCCAGATTTCCATCCACATGAGCAATCTTGACTCGCTCCAGTCTACTTCAATCTCTTCATATTCCCCTGTGTGTGCAGATCACATCATTACGTCTATTATCTTTACTTTATTTCTTTTTTTCTTTTCTAAACCTTTAGTTATACCATGGCTTGTCACAGCAGACAAATACAGAGAGGTCCTTGAATAAATCCTGTTCCACTATGCACCTCAGACTGCTGAGATGGTTCACTTTTCAGCATGACAATGACCCCAGGTTTCTCCAGAGTTAAAAACCCTTCAATTACAGTTTAAGATTAACAGCATCAATATACTTGCACTTTTTAGATATAGCCAAGGATGTCCACAGGGATTAATAATATTTAACATTATGTCCAGCCTTTTCATTCACTTTAAGACGTGTTTATTGAAGGTGTTATTGCATTGAAGAAAACATTCATTGAGGTGAAGAAAAGCATACAGATCAAAAAATAGGCAAGTTGAGGGCCCTGATATGGAACAAATCAGATCATCCATACTCCACTAAAAGGAGACAATGCAAGAACCAACTATATAAAAAGAAAAAAAACTATAGAAAGATAGCTATTGATTGCATTTTGCATAATACATACCTTAACCCTGTAGGACTCTACATCCCTCCAAAGCATGATGGAAAACTACACTTATTTCAATTCTCCCACCGAACAGCTTATACCACGCCACCATCCCAATGCCTCCTCCACAGCTAACCAACTTCAAACTGTCAAACAATGACTAAATAAATATATAGCCAAATTCTCCCTGTAATAAAATTAACAGAATTACTACTAAGTTTACTAAACATTGTTGTTCAACATTCATCTGTTTCAAAGTGTTTAATAGTAGGACTACATTCAAGTATTTTTATCATTTTGTAGCCTTCAGATTTGTAAAGAATATTAATATATTTCAGATGACTGACATTTTACTGTGCTTGGGTTTCTACAAAATGAACAAATTTAACATCAATGACATGTACTGTAACCTTTTGACTTGCTACAATGTTATTGTTGATGACTTGTTATTGTCTTACATCAGTCATTGTCTGGTATCCAGGAGTATTTGCATGCATTTTCTAAAAGCATTAAATCTTTGATGCGTAAAAGCACTCTGAGACTGAAAGCTGTGTCCACTGTAGGACTTGTATGCATCAAAGGTAGTACAATAAATCTCAGTAAAACTGCTCCTTTTAAATAACACAATAACGCACTACATTTTGACAGCTTGTACAGAGGTAACAGACATTACCACAGAATCAAGATCAATTCTATACAATAAAGAGCTAAATGTCTACATCACATGTTGAGAATGAATTACAAAACAATGAAAAACATATACTAAGGGTCAGAGTGAAAAATAGTAATATGTCACACTGTCCAGCTTTAAGCATTTTTATTACCATGTTTTTGGATGTAATGTTGTTATGGACTATATAGTTTGAACACAAAGTAAAGTTATCTAAGCTACGGAGATTCATACTTCCGCTCTAGATGTATAATTTTATTATAAACAACAGACTATATAAGGGATTTGCTACGCATTCTACACACAGTTTCCAGGAGGCCATTTCTGGGCCATTAGAAGAGTCTCAATGCAGATGTATGACTGTTTATACATTTATACCCAGGCATGAGTAGGATGAATTTTGTTTGGGTTCAAGATTGGCATCAATTTTGCATATTCTTCCTTTATCTGCATTGGTTTTCTCCAAGTTCTTTGGTTTCTTCCCACATTGCAAACACCCATATGTTAGGTTTATTGGTGTCTCTATACTGAGTGTGTGTATAGAAGTTTACAGTATGTTTTCACAGACTGCCTTCATATCTGGCAATGGTTCCTGCTGTGTTCTCATTACGGTCTAATTAAGCAATCTGCCAACCTGAAATCAAAAAAGGGAATATAGAAAACTGAAGGAAAAATAGTGATACAGAACATTATGCTAGCAAGGAGTAGGAGCTGTTGGATGAAAGAACTGAAGAGATACCCGTAGTTTAAGTAAAGTGACCAATTGGCAAAAGTTGGTGTCATCAGAAATCAAGGTTAATGTTTGACACAGGAAACTGGAGACAAAAATGTTCAGATGAAAAGGCCTAATAGCATAAGGGAGAGTGAAATAGGTGAAGAGTGGACTGCATTTAAGCTGTAATGCACAGCTCTCCTGATTAGTGTTCTAAGAGGAGGGTACCGCACCTAACTGTAGATGGCAAAAACACTATAGGTACAGTGAACCGATTGTCTTATCTTAAAAGATTGACCTAGGAGTGAGAATGTACCCTTTACTATCTACATCCAGACAGCTACAGAAGTAATTAAGGCTAAAAGCATGTTAGGTTATATAGCCCAAAGTATGGAGTACAAGTCAAGGGTTGCTATACTTATATATAATGTATTTGTAAGACTTAATCAGTAATACTGTGTGTGTAGATTTTGGTCTCCATAGTACAAAAAAGAGACCAACTGATTCTGAAACTGCAAGGTGTTATTTTGAGTACAGTGACATAAGAGGGCAAAAAGATGCAGACATCAAAAATACCACAAGAACCAGACCAGGACATTCACTGTGTTGTATACTAGACAGTTTCTAAGCACTGAAAGTCTGGGATATACTCAAAATGCCCACTAGAGGGCAAAATAAGCATCAAACCCAGGTAGTAAAAAATAATTGCTAGAGGAACTCACAACCACTATGAGCACATTTGGAATGAACCACAATGGACTGTATGGCAGAGGGCTGTCCCTTGATGGTTAGGTCTCACCCCAGGCAGCTAGATCACAAACTCAAGGGACAAGCCTAAAACTGGGCACTGGCTTTGTTTTGCAAATGTGTCAATCAGCACAAGCAGCAAGCAGCCTGCTATCCCATCCCCGATGGAGCTGAAATCAGTTGCAAAATTCTCAGAGCTCAAGTTGGGTGTGAGGTGCCCGCTGTTGTATAGAGTAAATAATATTTTGTTATTTGGAATGCATACATTTTATGTGTGTTCTGTGCCTACAATGATCTGTGTAAATGTAGGATGACAGGAAATGCAAAGCAAGAAATGCTGAACACTGTGGAAGACGAATGTTCTCTTCGTTCCCTTGTACTAATTCATGTCAGAGAAGTAAGCTTTACTAAACCATGTAATAGAATGCTTTGTTATAGCAAACAGAACAATATTTGTGCAAAGGACTCAAGGTCTGAGCATTCCACACATGAGTCTGCCTTATCACGTTTTCCCTTAGCTTTCATCTGAACGCCATAACAAAAGGTGCCAAGAAATCAAGTTGCATAAGGGGCGTTGAAGAGGCTCAAGGATTGTGTATAATAAAATGTTGACTGTTACATTTTATAATGATATTAAATCACGCATTCTAGGGGTATAAAACTGGACCCCACCCAACAGACGGGGTTCAGAAGAGCCCTGACGCTGTCATGTATTTGATTGTCTGCTTTTCTGAAACTCTTCTCACCGTGACTCTGAAAATAAAGCTGCTTTATAACTGCACCTGCTGTCGGGTCTCAGTTTTCGTCCACAACACATACTTAAAATAGGTATTACTCATAATGACGTGAAGTGTACAATGTGTGAACACTTTAGTTCAAATATCAAGTAAACATGTGCACTTTTATTCAAGAATATAACTGATATATTAATTGAGAGATCTTTTCCCCAGTGTCCTCTTGGATCTTTGAAAGGGAGGGATTGTAAAATGATTTTATATATTGTAGAGGTGGAGTCTAAGTCCTTGAGATTCAGCAATATTTTTTCCAGCATGGATGAGGGTGCAACATGAGGAAAATATGGAAGATTCTTTTTAACAAAGTTCCTGATTTGAATAGTTCCTGATAGTGAAAGAAGTGTGTAGCTGGAATGTTAAATTTGGAATGTAATTGTTCATGGGATGCAAAGACGTTGTCTATATAAATCTCTCTAAGCAAGTTAACTCCAAATTTTTTCCAGATATTAAAAACTGCATATCTTTGTGAAGGTTGAAAGAGGTGGTTCTCTTGCAGGGGTGCCACAGATAGAAGCTTCTCCGTCTTAAAATGCTTTCTACATTGGTTCCAGATTCTAAGTGAGTGGAGCACAATTGGGTTATTAGTGTATTGCCGATAACGTGTGTTTATTGGAGCACAGAGCAAGGAATACAAAGAAGTACTGCAGGATTTTACTTCTATTGCGGTCCAAGCCTGTGTATGTTCTTCTATTTGTGTCCAGGTTCTTATCGCCTGTATATTTGCTGCCCAGTAATAAAACTGGAAGTTAGGTAGAGCCATGCCGCCTTCTGCCTTTTGTCTTTGTAGGGTCGCTCTTTTGATGCGTGGATGTTTTGAATTCCAAATAAATGAGGTTATTGTTGAATCTAATTGCTTAAAGAATGATTTATTAATGTATATTGGATGTTTTGAAATAAAAAGGAGCTTAGGAAGAATATTCATCTTAACAGTGTTAATTCTTCCAGCTAGTGTGAGATGAAGGGTTGACCATCTATGCAAGTCTTGTTTAATTTTTTCCATGCAGGCAAATTTTGTTGATAAGAGCTTTATGTTTACTTGTGATGTTTACCCTAGGTATTTAAACTGTTCTGCAATGATAAAAGGTAGGGTATCTAATCTAATATTATATGCTTGAGAATTCACTGGAAAGAGTACACTTTTATTCAGATTAATTCTGAGACCAGAGATCTTTTGAAATTCTGTGAGTGCTGCTAAGACTGCAGGCACAGAATTTTCTGGGTCGATATATACAGTACCATATCATCTGCGTATAATGAGATTTTCTGTTCCAGTCCTTCTCTGCTAATCCCCTTTATCTGATCAGTATTTCGACAATGTATTGCCAGTGGTTCAATGGCAATGCAAACAGCAGTGGTGACAAGGGCATCCTTGTCTAGTGCCACGTTCTAGTTTAAAGTAGTCTGAGCAAATTTTGTTGATGCAAACTGAAGCTTCTGGGTTAGTATACAGTAATTTAATCCATGCACAAATGTTGGGCCAAACCCAAACTTCTCCAATGTAGTAAAAGGTATTTCCATTCAATCATGTCGAATGCTTTTCTGCATCCAATGATAATAATATTTCTGGGGTGTTTGATTTAGTTGGTGAGTATATTACATTAAACAGGCGTCGAAGATTTGAAGATAAGTGTCGGCCCCTAATAAATCCAGTTTGGTCTTGTGATATTACGAGGGAGCACTTTCTCCATCCTTCTAGCTATGATTTTAGAGAGTATTTTAACGTCGTTATTCAGAAGTGAAATTGGTCTGTATGATGCACATTGTAATAAGTCCTTATTTTGTTTTGGAAAACAGTGATTAGTGCTTGGCGAAAGGTTTGTGGAAGAGATTGGTTATCTCTGGCTTCTGTAAATGTTGCTAATAGGAGGGAGCTAGCTGAGGAGAATTTCTTGTAAAATTCTGCAGGGTAGCCATCAGGGCCTGCTGCTTTCCACCTTGGAGTGACTTTATAGCATCTAGTAATTCTGATAATGCCAGAGGTTTATCAAGTTCCTCCACACTAAAAGCGTCTATTTGTGGTATCTGTAATGTATCCAGAAATGCATTAGATTGTGTATTGTCTTCTTTAAACTCAGTAGTATATAGGGATTTATAGTAGTCTCTGAAAGTGTGCATTATATTTTTGTGTTCGATTTTATCTCCGTTATTGGTGATTACGAGATTGCGTTGCACTTCTTGCTTGTGAATTTGTTGAGCTAAAAGCTTATTAGCTTTCTCTCCATGTTCATAGTAATGATGTCTGGATTTGTAAATTAGTTGTTCAGTTTCTTTAGTTGTCAAGAGGTTTAATTCTGAATGTAGAGCCTGCCTCCTCTCTGGCTGTGTTCTTCATCTATTTTAGTAATTTCGCTTTTTATCTCTGCTACTTTCTTGGCTTCGGATTTATTTCTGTGGGAAAGATATGAGATAATCTGTCCTCTTAAGAAGGCCTTAAGAGTTTCCCAGAGTATTCCTGCAGAGATCTCGGGGATGTATTTGTCTCTAGAAAGAATTTGATTTGTTTGGATATAAATTCATACAATTCTCGTCAGCTAATAGAAGCGGGTTGAGGCCATCTGCGGGTGAGTGTATGGGGCTTAGTAATTTTAGCTCCAAGATCATAGGTGCATGGTCAGAAATAACAATAGCATCGTATTTGCAAGATTTAATCTTAGGCAAGAAGTTATTGTCTATAAAGAAGTAATCAATCCTTGAGTAGCAATGATGTACTGGTGAGTAGAAAGAATATGTTCTTGAATTTGGGTTTAAAAACCTCCAGGGATCTGATAAGTTGTGATCAGTTATAAACTTTGTAATTATCTTTGCGTGTTAGATGCTTCCCCTGTGGAGGAAGTCCTATCTAAAAGTGGATTTAAAACACAATTAAAGTCCCCAGCCATTATAACTTTATGAGTGTTCAGATTGGGAATGGATGCAAATAAATTTTGTATAAATTCCTTATCATCAACATTAGGTGCATAAACATTTATCAAAATCATTTTACAGTTAGATAAGTCTCCCATGACCATTACATATCTCCCTTCAGGATCCAATACTACATCTGATGCTACAAATGGTACTGTTCTATGTATGAGAATTTCCCACACCTCTAGTTTTCTTTGTAAAACTAGAATGGAACATTTGGCCAGTCCAGTCTTTTGCAGCGGAACTGATCCTTGCTTAGTAAGTGGGTTTCCTGTAAAAATACTATTTTAGCATTTAGACCTGTTAGGTGAGAGAGTACTTTCTTTCTCTTTAATTCGTGATTCAGGCCTTTAACATTCCAGCTTACGAAGTTAACTGTCCCATCATGGAGACACTGATTCTGAGTTTTTGATGTCATTTTATAGTCTTAACTGGAAGTGAGACAGCTTTAGGTCTTAATTTCCTATTTCCCCTAGAGTTGTTGCCATGCAGCTTATTATTACGTTGGTAGTTATAATTATAAAGATTAGAGGATAGATTAGGTATAGATCAAGCCTGCTCTCTTTCTCTCCCCTTAACCCCCACCCTCCCTTTTGTCCTCCCCAAGTGAGGCTAAAACCCACTTCACACAGTCCCAGTCCTCTGACATACCCAGAGACAGAGCACGTCCAAAGCAAAACAAGCCCCATGCAGCGGTGCTTTAGGGTTAAAAGATAGAGATATCTATTACCAATATAGTCTTAAAAAAAAAGAATTTTGCACTTAAAATATATATATAGTCTTCAGCAATTTTAGTGCATTAAGATGATACACTCAGATAATAAACCTGGGGATGGTGTTAAAAATGTGTCCAGAATAAGCATAACAAGTCTTAATGCAGTAATAACAATAAACCAAGGGTATGATATTGAACAGTCTCTTTAGGGTAGAGATGAAAAAAAAAAAAAAAAAAAAAAAGAAAAAGTAATTAAGCACAATAAAACATAAACAGATAGCGCCCTAGTAATAATGAGAATATATGCTGATAAAAACCTGTATTTTAAAACAAATAGATCAGACAGTAGATTATTAATCCTTGCTTTATCATTAACCGCCATGACTCACTATTATGTATCAGAATAGTCCCGGGATCAGCTTTCTTAATTCATTTTCTGCTTCTTCCTTGCTAGCGAAGACATAGAATTGACCCTGCCATTCCACTTTCAGTTTTGCCGGATACAAGAGGCTGTATTTGATGCTGGCTTGCCGTAACCGCTGTTTAATGTTGTAGAAGGCTGCACGTTTAGTAGCTGTTGCTGGAGAGAAGTCAGGGAAGATACGAATGTGGTTATTTTCATATATAATATCTTCCTTGTTTCTGAGGAGTGCCATCACCTCTAGCTTAAATGATAATCTTTCAAAACGAACTATAAAAGATCTTGGTCTGGGTCTACGGTGTTTGATCCGTGCGTGTAAGCGCTGCTATCTCAGATTCTGCTTTAAAGTCGTCCCCGATTATTTTAGGAAAAAGTTCAGCTGCGAATTTCACAGGGTTTGAACTTTCTCGATTCTCAGGCAGACCTTCAATTCTGACAGTATACCTTCTGCTTCCATCTTCCAAAGCAGCCAGTCTGTCTCAGTTTTTTGCATTCGGAGCTGACATTTACTGCTTTTTCCTCGTCACTGGCAGCTAAATTTTCGGCTATTTCAATCCTAGTTGTGAATGTCTCCTTAAGATCCTCCAATTGATCAGTAAGCGTGCTCAGTTTAACCGAGTTTTCCTGAATGTGCTCTTCAATTTTACCCAGCACCTGTCGCAGCTCAAGTTGCATCACCTGTTGGAATTCCTGTCGCAGCCATTCATTTGCCTGTTTCAACTCCTGTCTCATTTTTTCATTTGCCTTCACCCTTGCTTTCTCATTAGCCTTCTCGCTTTTCTTTATTTCTTGCATGAGCTCAGCGAGCATCACCTGCAGTGTAGATATTTCAATTGTGCTTTCTTGTACCGTAGATGAAGCAGCAGACTCTACTGTAGCCGGTGTCCCGCTGTTCCCGGCTCGCGTGGAGTAATTGAAGCCACGGACTTCAAGGCCTTTTCCAGTTTCAGGTGATCTTTTCCAATCGGTGAGCTATCGAGATCTCCAATCACAATCGTACCTTCGCTCCCCTTTTCGCTCTTAGCCGGCGATGATGTAGTGGACCGTGGTCCCTAGGAGTTTATACTTTCGCCCATCTGATCCAGGTCTTTCTCTGAAAGGCTGTATCTTGAACTAGGGCTTGCTGATCTTAGCTTGGGTGTAGCTTTAGTTTTCGATTCTTTCGGACCCCTCTTCTTGTTGGCCATGTTTATATGTGCTTACATATACTGTAGCAGTCCCTCTCCGGTTGAATAAATACAGGATATCTCAGGATAATATAGCAAATAATATGTAAAATAACACCGCTGCTAGCGGAGCTCCACTTCAGACGTCGATCTCTCGCATCGGACGAGACCACACCCAAGAATATAACCAAAGTTAAAAACAATCATTCAATTTACATGTTACTGTCAATGAGTTAAAAACTCAAGCTCAAATGTCAGAGCAGAAAGTTAAAATGTATTCTTAGATGGTGCAGAGGTAAGAACTGCTGCCTTATAACCAAAAACATTCTGGGTTTAAGTCCGGGCACTCTGTGTTTTGAGTAGTGAGCTGCTATTATTATTTCTATAATAAAATAAAACATACATTTGATTTGAGTCTGTAACACACACTGTAAATGTTGGCTACTTGTAAAAGTTAGTGGTTTTTTTTATTATTCAGATTTATTCTGTTAGTGATGTTCACATGGTACAACAAACTTCCATTCTTATCACAAGAGCAGCGATGACCACAGTTGCTGCTGTGGTTGATGCTTGCTCAGAACTATTTGTTGTACCGGCAATCAAAGATACAATGTCCCATGACCACTATCAGATTATCATGCAGTACAGTCGACCCTTAATATATGACCGGCCTGACATGCGAACAATTTGATTTAAAACCAAAATTTTTGCTTTGATTTCCGACCAACATCTTGCAGTATGACCTGAATGCGGTCACGTGTATCCGCTTGTGCGATTGTAACCAAACAGCCGAGAGCGTTCGTAAGCGTCAGTCGGAGCCCAGATACATGTGTTTGTGGACGTAATTTCGGTCAGTGCAGTGATTTATCTATATATATAATTCACTAAGACCATGGCAAGCAAGACGCATAATTGCTAAGGAAGGAAGAGAAGATAACGAAGGTAAAGAAAGCGATTGTTAAGGGATGTTAGCTAGCGGGCTGGCGCGGCACATAATGATGTCATCAGGCTGAGTCAGCACCGACATACTTTGGAGTGTATTATTATAGCAGTTCATAACACGACCAGCTTTGAACTGAGTGCTCGACTACTGTCATTATTAACTTGAGAAACAGCGTTCACAATCGAAACGAAGAAGGAAATTGTACGGAAATATGAGAGTGGCGTGACCGATCTCGCTAATATGTACAGCATGTCGAAATCCACCATCTCGACAATTTTACAAAGAAAAGATTTGCATAAGGAGGATCCTTCTAAACAATAACCATCTTCCATTTCATTCTCCTCCTCCTCCCTTCCTGCAGCCCAAAGATGTCAAATTAAATGGTGAGTACAGTATGAAATTGTTGTTTCTGGTAGGCTAGGCACTTTTTATAACTTTTTGGTTAGCACAGAAAAATTATTGGTGTTTTGGTAAATTATGCACATTATAAAACCCTTTTTTATTATGATAAGTTTAAGTAAGTGTTGCTGTGGGAGGTTCGGAGCGCATTATGCGTATTTCCATTATTTCTTATGGGAAAAATAGTCTTGACTTACAACCAACTTGAGTTACAACCAGCCCTCGCGAACGAATTGAGTTCATAAGTCAAGCGTCCACTGTATTTGCACTTTGACAACAAAGAAACCCGTGCAGAACATGTGAAAAATGACAGATTTGCTGTGATTTCTCACATCTGGCAATGTTTTGTTCAGAGCTGTGTTGTGAGTTACAATCCAGGGCAAAGACTTTCTGAGTCTGTTGTCATAAAGCTTATGAAGCCGTTTCAGGACAAAGGCAGAACTGTAACAACAGACAGCCTCTTTACACCACTTTCGGTGGCTAATAGACTACTGCACCGCAATACAACTCTGCTTGGCACCATAAGTAAAATGGGACTTCCACCTGCAGCTAGAGTCACTTTAGTACGTGTGAGCAATTCGCCACGATAGTGTTTAGGTCTGGCAGAAATAATACTTCAAAACTGACAGAAAATACAAAAAAGAAAAAAGTAATCATAAGTGGCTGAATCATAAGTGGTATGAGCTACGAGGAAAGATCAAAGGGTGTGACAGTAGTACCTTTGGGGACCTTCAGAACTTGCTTTTCAGGGAAAATTAAACAAATAGGATTAATACGCATGGGGGGATCAAATGGCCTATTCTTTCCAAAATCGCTCCTGCGTTTTTAATGTTCTTGCAAAATTTGTTATTGAAGTAGCTTACCTCCAGGAATGTTGAGTTGAATGTTCAAACTCAGATATTTTAAAATCAATGCACAAAGTTATCTGCAGTTTGCATTTATTTGTATTAGAGATAAAAATGCATTTGCATAAATTTCTTTTTTTGGTATACAGTACTAATTCGTGTTGGGTAATTGTCTTTTTGCCAGACCTTCTGAGGTCAGAGTGCAGGGTCAGCCATTGTACAGCACCCCTGGAGCAATTTTTCACGTTATGGGTCTTGCTCAAGAGTCCATTGGAGTAGGATCCCCTCTGGCAGTAACAGGATTTGAACAAGCAGCCTTCCAGATACTAGCACAGATCTTTAGCCTAAGAGCCACCAGTCCACATGTTGGCAAAAGAAAAAAAATTCTAATCTGTTATAAGAATAAAAATGTACCACCTAACATACAAAAAAATCATGTTTTATTTATGCTATTGTTGTACAATTAATCAGCCTCTACTCATGAAAAATGTAGACTTTTATTAAAAGACTGCAAAGGACTGTTGTTAGGTTTAAGTGCATCTCTATAGTTGACTTCCATAATTTGGATGATGCATAGTAAAGAGTTAAGCTGAATAAATATTTGTAATGTTAGACAACTCTAGTCAATTTAGAATATTTCTGACAAAACAGTAGATCCAATATTTTTTATGATTCTTGTGGGCTGCATATTAAAATAACCTGGGAGGACTGTTGCATGGGACAGCGGGAGCTAACTGTAGGTGCCTGGTTCCATAATTTTATTGTGCTTTTATCATTTACATTATTTTCAACTTGATGGCTGGAACAGACAATACAGACTTTTGTTGCCATGACATACTGAGTGACTTCCATCATAACCATGAATGAGACAGTAGCAAATATATCTGGAAGTAATCAGTGAGGAAACACAGCAGGAGAGCTCAAAGTTTAAAAGTTTAAAGTGGCTTTGATTCTTTCAGATTTCAACAGTGAATACCTTAAGCTGGATGTCATTGGAAGCAACATACTAGTCTGATTGTGATTTCTCAGTGAAAAAGAAAGGATAGAGGCTCACTGGTAGGTGGAAGGGTGGTACTGGAATAGTGTAAAGGGAAACATGTTATGTGAAAGTTGGAAAAACGAATCTGCTTCTTTTGAACTCCAGAAGCTAACTGCAAATCAGCGAACAATCTCCCACAGAGCTCCATAATTCTATGAATACTTACTTAGTGAAAGTAGAGAAAAAATGCTTTGGATTTTTTTTCTTTCTAATGAAGACAATAGCTCAAGCTTTTTTTTTAGCTATGTCAGATCATCTCCCCCATGCAGGGTTAATGCCAAGCAAACATTAGCTTTGTGGTTCACTTTAAGTGGCACATCAGAAAATTCATGTTACTTTTAAAAACATAAAATTCATGTTGTTTTTAAATAGACATGTCAAAACACATTTTATGAGGAAAAAATTAAATTGTATGCCTGTCAGCTTTAAAAAGTTATTAATACATGCCTTGTCAATAAATTTTGTACTATTCTCAAAATAAAGTATAGGTTTGTTTCAGAACTTTATAAATGAGTGGCAGTTTTAACCTAATGCAACTGAAGCCTGATGTGAAAGCAGATGCTGAATTACAACATTATCAGCATGATGATGGAACATGACTAACTCCAGAGCAATTTTTAAATTGTACCTGAGTCAAAGCAATATTCATGTGAAGAAAAAAAATCTATAGACTTAAAAGTAGAAACTATTATAATTTATCATTAAGAGAAAAGAAACCAACCACCTACACTATTTTAAAGTTCTTATTACTTATCTTATAAGCATCAAACCATCTTCAGGATAGTGCAGGTTCGAGATAAACCCTTTGCACAGGGCAGAAAACAACCACAAAAGTAAAAGGATAAGGGGATGTGTCATTATATCACAAAGCACATTCATGCACACAATCACACCAAAGCCACATGTTTAGGATGTCAGAAGATAACCAGATTGTTTAAAAATTCTGCAGAGGGGTGGGATTCAAATCTAGTAGTCCAGTATGCACTATGCTGGACAATGTATAGTTTTAACTTTGTTATACATTTACTAGTTATGTATGATTACTAAAATAAAATCCATACACATGTATGTTCTACCATTTGGAAACAACTAGAATAAACTTTTAATTGTTTTCTATTCATCTAGCCATCATTCCTGCACAAACTGCCTTATACCCTGGACCAGAGTCTATAATGTTAACATTATGCATGAGGTTGGAATTAAGCCAGTGCCCAATCCATCACAGGGGGTACACCTGAGCAAATACACTGACCGTCACTCATACTGACACAATTTAGAGTCACTATTTACATTTTTGTCTCTGAATTGTTGAAGGATACCTGGAGTAACCAAAGAAACCTCCACACGTGTGGACTGAATGGAAATTTACCTCGGTTCCTGGTGTGGTTAACCATTGCATTGTTCCTAATTATTTATCTTTTCTATTTTTGCAAATGAACGAAAATCCAGTTTTGCTAATTTCTGTAAATAATGGGTCAACAATTACATTTTCAAAGGTTTTGTTTCTAACTTTGTGTTAATCACAGTCTTAAAACACAAACTTGTGCAAGTTAAGCATCGGAATGACCTCAGTGTCTGGACCTGAAAGAGTAAACATTCAAAAGAATTTATTTTGAAACAATTATTTCTAAAATGTAACAATGTATACACCACAGTGGACTTGTACCCTGTCAAAGACAATTTCCTTCCTTGTGCTTAAGAGCTGAAGCACACTCAACCCCTTGCAACCCTAAGTTGAATTAAGCAGGTGATATATTAGGTGATATCACAATAAATCCTCAAATTAACAAGCTGACAGAAGTTTGTCCAGTAAATGCAAATAGTGTATACTTGGGATTTAAATAAGCTTAAACAATTGGAGGAAGTTCATGGAGAGGTCATGTTTGAAATGTTATCCAGAAAGTAAACCAGTCATCTAGTGTCAAAGTGCTCTCTAAGACTACACATTACACATCTGAAAAAGCTCATCTAATGATGCAGTAATAAAATATAAGTAAATGCATTGCATTTTGACAATTTTAGGTATATGGTTCTGTGTGCATTTCTGGGAAAATAGACCTGATGCACAAAAAGAGATTTTATTAGCAACCTTCTTTGAACACCTTCCACTGCTGCTGGAATTTTCTTTTATGTATATTGTTGAAATTCTTACATGCTTTATTAAGTATTATATGAATTTCAGACATTAATACATATATATATTATAAATATAAATATTGTATATATACAGTATATATATAGATATACACACTCTATATTGTGGTGGACAGCCGGAGCTCTTACCTGGCTGACGCACTGACAATGGAAGGACTAGGAGTGCTTTTCTCAGGAAATTCTCTTCTCCAGACTGACCGATAGAGGGCAGCCTCCTTGGCTTGCAGCGGGGCCACAGGTTTGGAGCATGGAAGTTCATTTCAGCTGGGACATGTGGCCTCCACCAGGGAGTGCCTGGACGTTTGCTGGGCCCAGTAAGTGCTGCCAGAAGAAGATCGTTAGACACTATAAAAGGGGGCCAGCTGCCAGTATTCAACAGCCAGAGTCAGGAGGAAGAAGGACAAAGCCTGTATGGAGGACTGGAGGCAGAAGGACTGTCTGTCATTGTTGTTATTATTTGTATATTCCTGGGAATTGGCAGCTGATGAAGGTGTGTGTTGTGTGGTAAACCTGTGTCCTGCCTGTCTGTGTCAGATTGGGTCAGCTGTATGCGCCCAGGCTCCACAATACATACATATATACTGTATATTAAATTTTTTAAGGGATAAGTTTGCTCTGTTTCAAGTCAAAGTTATTTCTTGACTCTCATGGTATATATAATAATTTGCCACATAAAATTGTGTTCTAAAGTAAGTCATGTTTTTATCAATTTTAGAAATTCCTTGTCTGTTTTTGCAGCTTACAATGGGGATGAAAGTTAACAGGGTCCAGAGGTGAATAAACGATCTTAAAACTTGCCAAATATGTCCACTTTAATGCAGAAAAAGTTTCAGTTTAAGAAAGCACGACTTCTGCGTTTAAGAGGCATCCTTGTGATGACAAAAAACTCGCCAAACTAATTCTTTAATGTCTGCTTCCTTTATTTGACTTTCTTTGTGATATTTTACATTAAATCAACCAATATATAGATAGATAGATAGATAGATAGATAGATAGATAGATAGATAGATAGATAGATAGATAGATAGACATACTCCAGCAGCAGCATACTGATAAAAACAATATTACTTAAAGAGTGATAAAAATGCAGCACATGTTAAAAAATGCAAGGTGGAGAGTGCAAGGCAGGTATAACAGACAATAACTGTGTATAATGTTAACATTTACCCCGCCGGGTGGAATTGAAGAGTCGCATAGTGTCGGGGAGGAACAATCTCCTCAGTCTGTCAGTGGAGCAAGACAGTGACAGGAGTCTGTCGCTGAAGCTGCTCTTCTGTCTGGAGTTGATACCGTTCAGTGGATGCAGTGGATTCTCCATGATTGACAGGAGCTTGCTCATCGCCCATCGCTCCGCCACAGATGTCAGATTGTCCAGCTCTGTGCCTACAATAGAGCCTGCCTTCCTTATCAGTTTGTCCAGGTGTGAGGCGTCCTTCTTCTTTATGCTGCCTTCCCAGCACACCACCACATGGAAAAGGGCGCTCGCCACAACCGTCTGATAAAACATCTGCAGCATCTTATTGCAGATGTTGAAGGACGCCAGCCTTCTAAGGATGTATAATCGGCTCTGTCTTCTCTTGCACAAAGCATCAGTATTGGCAGTCTAGTCCAATTTATCATCCAGCTGCACTCCCAGGTATTTATAGGTTAGTACAGACTCTAAAACATTGACAAGCCCAGAAGTTCATTTTAAGCATTTTTGAGATCTGTAAACATGAAAAATAATAGATTTGTTCATCTGAATTGTTATGTTGTTTTGATATAATTTCAATCTTTCCATGTTTGATGTGAATTAATAGTTTACATCTAGAGGTCAAATTAATTTTAGGTTTCAAATTCTAACATCAACTACCCATGATATTTTCTGCCACTTTGCCTGCCCTCATCTCAACTTATACTACAAGGACAAGCTCCATTTTTTCAGCAGCAATATCAAAAATTGAAGCTTTGTCTCCAGGTAAATTATTAATGTATTTATTGTATACTTTTTTTAGTTATAGAGAAATATATATTTAATAAGGTGTCAATCAGCCAACAGAAGCAAATATGGTGGAACAAATCCGAAAAGTATATGCACAGATATTATACTGTGATATATACCTTAACAGTAATAATTTTTAAATATATCGCAAAATAATTTTTTGTCCCTACTGACCTCCCTGTCCAAAATCACAGACACTGCAGGTTGGGTTTTGTACATTGTAAATTTATTTTTTTTTTGCTTTGTAGTAAAAAAGGTTATGTGGAAATACATGATCTACGGTCTGTGATTTCAAAGATTTCATCTCTTAAGCATTAACGACAAGACCATAAGCATTAGGGATAAAGTCCACTGTATACAAGCACTTGCTTGACCTGCCTCTGCTGCTTTAAATCCAGGAGTGCGTTATTAAGCCACTTATAAAGAAGCCATCCTGCTGAGAAATTTTCTTCATAAGTTAGCATTGTTAATAGATGGGACTGTGATCCATACTTCTGTTTTGAAGCTACCAACACCTTGGAATTTGAGGAAGCAGCTTCAGGGAAATTGATACCCTCCATTGGTAATAAATTAGATACCGAACTTGTAAAAAATATTGAAATAAGTGTTACTTTAGTTTTGATGAAGTTACAAAACATGTTTTCTATTTTCTAGCTCAGCTGCAGATGATCTTGTTGGTGAATTTCAGTATGTGATCAAATCTGCTTCTGTTCCAATTGTACAGAACACTGTTACTCAGGTTTTGAAACATCACTGCTACAGTATAAATTACTTGTACAGGAGACAAATCTTATTCATCTTGCAGTTTTTGGGTTACTATAAAGAGCTGTTTCAGTGTTGTTGAACCATTTTAATATATATTAGACCCAAAGGTAAACAGAAGTTTATAGCATACTGTATACCAATTCTGGAGTTTTTGCAGCAGGTTTTAAATTGTAAACCTGTATTTGAAAAAGTTGTAACCTTTAAAGAAACTACATCAGAAATGGAGGGTGGAACACCAGTGTAGAAGTCTTTCCATGGTAGAATCATTTTCAAAGAGAGTCATTACTTTCACAGTGCTCAGTTGTCACTTTGATACAAAGATTTGCAATGCCATTGACACATCAAAAAAAAGTTTTGTCGAGTATATTGGGTTCTTGACAGTTTGCCACCTTATTGCCACTGATTTTTTCCATCAATATATTTGTGTGCTTTAATTAAAAGTGATGCTGTATAATGTTATAGATATGATAAAGTACTGTAACCAGTGATAATTTTTTTTTGATTTTACAGTAAAATAGTGTTTGCATTAGCAAGTGGGGGAAAACTGTAAAAAACAAAGTTCAGTTTTTTGTTGCAGATTTCTTGCTGCTCATAGTATCGTTGGTTTTGTTGAAAACTTTTAAGGAACATATGTTTGTAGATTTTGCACAGCAGAAAAGTCATAAATTCAGTTGAAGGATGTTGGGAGTGGAGCATTCTCTCTTAGAACAAAGGAGATTAATAAAGGACATCTTAAAACAGTTAAAGAAAAATGCAGTGACCAGTTACTGTTGAGTTAAAAGAAGCTGTGTTTTGTCAGGCAGGCTGTCCTTTCCAGTGTAACAAGGAGGTTTCCACCTTGTGACATTCCAGGTTAGCTCCATGCCCCCGGTTGCTTCCAGGAGCCTTTAATATGTGGAACCATTGATAGTCGTAAACCAAGATGAGCTGGACAAATGAGGACCCAGACAGTCAGCAAGGGATCAGTCCAAAGTGCTATTAAAAACCAATCAAAGTGTTCAAAAGTGCAGTGCAAAAGCATTCTTCATCAATAAATAATCTAATAAAATCAGTGATCAGTCTGTGATTTCAAATTACATAAATAATCTGTGTGAGACAGACACCACCAGTCGAAAACCACGTCTTTATAAAAATACACGTTTATTAAAGCACAAAACACAGTCCCAAACACAGTACACAGTGCACCCAGCACCAATTACCTCTTCTCCAGGCTTTATCAATGTCCATGGCTGCCTTTCCTCTCCTTATGGGAGCTTCATTCTGCTCCCACTCCCGACTCAAGCTCCTTTTATTCCCGCCCGGATGTGCTTCAGGTGTACAATGACATCCTTCCTGCAGCATTTCCTGGTGTGGCGGAAATGCTGCCCTTTGCACCGGAAGCACATTCCCTGGAAGTCTCTTCTGCCATCTTGCCGGGTGTGGCGGAAGTAACTGTTTCCCGGGTCCCACGAGGCTTGAGGTGCCCCCTGGCAGTGGCCACGGGTCCCAACAGGTTAGAACCTCTTTTCTTCTCTCCCATGGTCCTCTCCTAGTCCAGGGCAGTTGCCTCTTTGTGGCTCGAAGGATAAAAGTGCCACATCCCCGTCCTTCCAGGCATCCCAGCTGGGTAAGGGCCCCAGCAATCTGTGACATCTGTCATGGAGACAGCTTCTTCTGAAAAAAACACGCAGTCTCCAATCAGAATAGACTTTATTGCACAGCATGGAAAACAATTGCACATCACATAAAGCCTGTCTGCGGTGGGCTGGTGCCCTGCCCAGGATTTCTTTCCTGCCTTGTGCCCTATGTTGGCTGGAATTGGCTCCAGCAGACCCCTGTGACCCTGTAGTTAGGATATAGCAGGTTGGATAATGGATGGATGGATGGATAAAGCCTGTCTCAATTCAATGAAGTGAGCCCCATGCTCTGGGTGAACCTCATATTTATTACAATTGTTATCTCAAAATATCCTTGCTTTACACTGTTTCTTATCATCTGCTTCACGTAGTATCTTCTGATAATGACCTTGCTCCATACCGTTTCTCATAACAATCACCCGGTCTTGTAGACTTTATCATTTCAATAACCTTGCCTTTCCCTAACTTTCCATCTCCATCCCAGTAGACCTTCTCATAACAATTTCATTCTTAATCTACATTTCTCATAACAATCACTTTAATAATTACTTGTTGCAGCAACATTCCTTTATACTAAAATCAAAGGCAGTTATGTCGGTATGCAACAACGTGCAGCATCACTAATAAGGGATAAGCTGCGGACAGCCTTGAGCAGATGAGCATGGTGCTTTCTAACTACTTAGAATAAAGTAAAAATACAAGCTGTTAACAGTTACTCTTATAAAGCTTAAAAGCTGCCTAGTTTAATACATTTTGCTGTAACTTGATTGATTTTAATGATTCATAAAGAAGCACTGCCATATTACAGTAAACTTAAATGCTGTCTAAAATATATATGAAAACCTGCAAACACAGGCAGCTGCTCTGATGGGTAGTGGCACGCAGCCACACACTGTTTCTGACTTGCAAGCACAGGGGCTGAGCTGCAGGGAATGGAAGCAGGCATCTGCTTATAAGAGAGAAAAAACACTAGCCTTTAATAATCAGCCCTTAGACTCCTATATAGCTCAAGCTAGCTAACAAAATGCTTTTTACTTTATCACCTAAGGCATTGACAAGCCTTAATATGTAAATTTAAATGCCACCTAAAATGTGTAAATGGTTATGCGCTAAAGTGAGAGCTTGCTTAGTTTTCTTAAAAATGAAAGGTCTGTGAATGCTTATGGAAGCTTGTTTAATCTTCTGTTTCGTCTTCTGTCAAATGGAAGCCTCAGCAGCCGTGTTCCCAAAACAAAAGCCTGCTTGCTCAGTTCCTTCAGAGAACACAACGTCCTTGACTTACAGAAGGTCAAAACAAAGCAAGTAAAAAAAACAGACAAGCCGCAGAAGACAGTGGCCCAATGCCCTAAAATAAATGGTGATCTTTTCAGCTGCTTGGGGCATAAGCTTTTAAAATCTAATAGTACTAAAATTAATAATAAGGCACATTGACCTTAATCTAAATTCTCAATAAATCCAAGGATAAAACCAGAATTAAACAACACAGGCATCAAACCTTGTTCTTTCCCCCCTTCAACTGAGCCCAAGGCAACTTCTTCTCCACGGTTTCCAAAGCTCACCCCATGGCTTGCTCAACAGGTCCAAACACCGGCAGCTGTGGGCCACCTATCTGACCCTCATCTTGGCTGTATCCAATGGCATCTGTCAGACCACCTTGAGTCAGTTGTCCTTCCATCTTCTTTCTCACTCTCCTAGAATCCGTTGGATCCCTAAGGAAGACTCTACCATCATCTTACCTGCTCTTCCATTTATTGAGCAGGCCACAATGTGCTTCATGGAGCACCAACCACTTGCTTCATTGCAAGGCTACCATCAGCTCTGCTTTAAGTCTTCCTTGCTGGCTCACAGGCACCCACTACCATGCTCACTCATGGTCCTCTGTTTCTTGTCCTCAGTTCTCCTTTTTTTAATCCCACTACCCATTCTATCCTGCATGGTTCTTTTCATACTGCCACACTGAGTGCTCTCCCTCACCAACTACAAGGTTATTTGTATTTGAGGTATTTGTGATCAGCTAAGCAGCCCAATCAACCTTGTGGTAACGCATGCACACTCACACATGCACTCGCACCCGTTCAGATTCTGAACACCTTGGGACTCAATTATTTATTTAAATTTGTGCTTTGCCACAGGCTGATATTAAACAAGATGTGTTTTAAGGAATTGTACAAGTGGAGCTAGCTCTGTGTCTGTCTTTACTGATCTCAAAGAAGTATTTTATACTGAATGATCTAAATCAGTCAATACTAAATTTTCCTTACAAGTGGTGCAGATTGAACAAACCTTCCTCATACTGTGCTTATTAATTTTGCCTCCAGAAATACAGCTGGGAGAAATGCTAATAAAAATTGGAGAGTCCTGAGATTTTTAAACTGAAGAACCAGTGTGGTAGATTCTAACAGACCTAAAATATATTGTTGACCTAGTGGTGACTCCTTTTCATACTGAGGATTCTATAGTCTATCTACAGGACCACAGAACAAAGTAAAAATTAAAGTGTTTTTTCCACATTTTGTGCAAACACCCTTTCTTGGAGCACTATCACCAAACCATGTGTCACTCTGGTCCACTGGTTGCAGTTTGGACAATATACTTTGAGTTAAAGCATGCCTTCTTTAAATGAGCTGCATGACACACTAGATGTTTTAAGAATGTGCTGTACTCTTTGGCAAACAGACATCAGATTCAGATTGTATACTGTTTGCATGAAAGAGGTAACAGATGTTTCCAAACTCCCACTATGTGTTCTGGATAAGAATATTGCAAATGTTCTGAGACAAAGCTATCATAAAATTAACGAAAAAGTTTACTGTAATGGACTGAACTACAGAACTGGGTTAATTTTTTCACATGGTTCATTAGAAGGGCTCCCTGAGTTTAGTGAAATTGTCCAAATGGTTGCTCTACAAGACCCATTGTCTTTTGTTGTGAGGAAACTGAGCATATGGTACTTGGAATACTACACAGACTTTGACCTAAAACATCACCTGCTAAATAAAGACTTTCTCATACACCCTTAAGTGATTTGTACAGACTTCCAGATTATTTGGTTAGAGACATACAGCTGTAACTCGTATTTGATACATACACACATAGGGGGTAAATTCAATGAATATCTCTTTTGAGAGGTGGACTACACTAATTCCTTGCATTTTCTCTTCAGATTTTGTCATCATGGCAGAGACTGTAATGATTTTTTGGGAAAGATGATGCAAGTAAAATGATTACATCAGATGATGAACCTTCATCAACAGATGAATTGGTTTAGCCTGACATTCAAGATAAAAGGAAACAATGTTACAGTACTTGGATAGCGATTTTAGTGATTTTTTTTAATATAACAGCCACATCTGACATTCAGGACTTTGGCACCATAAAAATCATTCATCTGCAAAGTGTACATTTTCCAAGCATGCAAGACTTGGGCCTTCAAAGTACTTCAGAACCTTCAATGGATGACTGCACTGCCATGGTGTTGGATGATTTAGATTACACTGAGTTCATTCTATTCTGAACCCTGCCATTTCCGGAGGTTTTCCCCATCCCTTGTTCAATTATGAGACTGAGCTTCATTCGCAGAAAGGACATTTAGAGTACATGGCCAACAAAACAATGCTAATGGTCAGTTCAAGAATGAAATCTGAAATACTGCAAATATTAGTTGAGGTGGTTTTCAAATTCAATGCATATCAATCAGAATCTGACTTTTGAGAGGTTTCAGAAGCATTAATAAAGAAACATTTCTGTTTGGTGGAACCAGGGTCATACAACAGTTGCTATGGATGGAAGCAGGGGCTCAAATGTAAAATGTGAAGTTGGAGGGTTGTGTTGAACTTCCTATCAATTCAATCAAGGCCAAAGCTGATGAGGATACTTATCCTGCAATAAAATATAGAAACCCAGAAATGTGGTGAGACAAAAGAAAGCCTTGAAAAAGAAGCAGTAGTTCTTCTGAAAGAATCTAAGTGAATCTACAGATAATCTACAGCTCACTAAATCATTACAGAGGGACTTGGACAGCATACAGGCTTGGGCAGATTTGTTGCCTATGAAATTGAATGTAAGTAAATGTAAAGAATTACACAAAAATGTTACATTTGAATACACAATGGGAGTTTTCCTTTGTGAAACTGGGTAGGTTTCATAATATCAGAAAAAGTCCAGAGAAGAGCGACTAGGCTGATTCCAGGGCAACAGGGGATATATTATGAAGAAAGAATAACAGAACTGAGCCTTTATAGTTTAAGTTAAAGGAGTTTAGGAGGAGACATGATTGAAGTGTTCAAAATTATGAAGAACAATGGATCAAAACTATTACTTTAAAATGAGTTCAGTAAAAAACACAGGGACACAGTTGGAAATTTGTTAAGGGTAAATTTCACACAAACACTGTAAAGTTTTTCTTTATGTAAAGAACCATAGACATACAGAATAAGACACCAAGTAGTGTGGTAGACAGCAGGCCTTTAGGAACTTTCAAAACTAGACTTGATGTTACCCTAGAGGAATTATTTGGATAGGATTGGCGAGCTTTGGTGAGATGAATGGCCTGTTCTCGTCAAACTTTTTTCAATGTGCTAATGTTTTCTACTGGTCTATTAAATCGAAAATTAATTGCAAGCACACCTTAGGCCTTCTGACTACATTGACATAAGCATCAACTTACATGCTAGGGGCCGTTTGGCCCAAAAAGGTTTTTTTCTGAGTCATGTCATGCAACAATGAAACTGGAAGCTAAATTGTTCACAGAACGCTTTATTATTATCTTGTAACTAAGAGTGCTTAAATACTGTTATTAAATTGCACAAAGTTCAAAATCTCAGTGTAACCACTTCATCTTTATGATTTTTTTCCTACCTTGTTGTTTTATTGCTCTTCAGCAGTGTAGTAGTAAAATGTAAAATTAATGAAACGCCTGAAAGTGAGAGGTTTACTACATGTGTGCTTTGTGCATATATTATATAGCGCTCCTTTTCAGTTCCCTTGCAAATCAAATTTCAAATTATGGTTTTCAGCTACAAAATTAAGATTTCTCAAAAAAATTATGGAAATGAAAATTAACATAGATAATCAACCTTATGTCTGTATGTCATTCATTTAATTCAAGTGGAAGGTGTTGCTGGAGGATACAATTGAAAGGATTTCCTTAAAGACAGCTTAGAGAAACACATGGAACGACAGCTAAAAGAAACACATGGAATAAAGTAGTAATATTAACAGTAATGACACTTTGGATTAGCAGAAATTACAAAATGCTATTCCGTTCTCCTTTTCAAAGAACCTGTTTTGTATACCTTATGCAAACAGATCTTAACAGGAACTAAGGGTTACATGTTACCTGGGTGAGTCTGAATGGTTTACTCTTAATGGGATTGCCAAGTCTGGTCCACCAGTCACAGTGTGCCAGTCAGACATCTGAGGGGGTAACAGCAGCATGGGCACAGTGTTTTCCCAAATGTATCTTTGTCAATTAAAAAATCTGGAAATTTATGTTTTATTCATTTTTTTGCCAATCATTTTTGAACGTATGGTGGGCTAGTATAACAAAAGACAATTACTTTAATTTTCAAATATATTTAAAAATGGTAACACAATTCAATGTAACATGTCATTGTCAAACTGCTTAACAACACTCAAGGTTGAGGAAGTGGGTGCAGAGCCTATATTGTGAAAGGCAGGAACCAAAGTCCATTTTAGGATCCATTCACACACTCACTCACTCACAAAAGAACACTCAAAGTAGGGCCATTGAAAATTGAAAATGATTCTGTACAGCTTGTATTCCAAGGAAAAATCTACAGTGACATAAGCAGAATTTATAAACTCCATACAGATGGCAACTGTGAGCAGGTTTCAAAATTCATGAAGTAGCACCAGTAACATGGGTGCCACTGTGCCATGTCAAAATATATACTAGGGAGAAAAACTTGAAACAATTTTACTTTTGTATCAAAACCATGTTCTGAATTAGTCCGACTACACAATGACTTGGAAGGAATATGCATTCAATTTGATTTTTAAGGTACATCTGCCATACAAATGTTGATGTTAAATGCTGGAATGTTTATCCTTATCAGTTTTCAGACCTACAGAAACAGTGATTTTTAATGTCCTTGTTATGCAGTTTGGCATTGCTTGAATTTATTTGCTTGAAAGTCATTGACACTTAGGAAATGACTGCTAAATGGTGCATGTATTTTTTATTGAGTTCTTATTGAAGGCCATCACTGTAATAAAGACTCAGAAATATTTTTCATCTTTATTTAAACAGCGATTTGGAAAGCAATACGTTAAAAGTGTCAGTCTCACTTTACCAACAGAAATGTCAGTTCCTAATATATGCCTGACTAATAGTTTATAAAATGCTGTGCAAAGGTGTATAGGAGAACAATGCTGCACTTCTAAATGTAATGAGCATTCAAGAGTGAGAAATGCAGTACTGTACGGTTATAATACTGAACTGTATTATGTGCTTCATGAAATTTCACAATTCAGCAGCGTCCATACCTATTGATAAGATACTGTGCCTAAAAGCAGGGACCTCAAACTCCATTCCTTGATGGCCAGAGTGGCTGCAGGTTTTCATTCTAACCTTATCTTAATTACTGACCTGTTTTTGCTGCTAATTAATTTCTGTTGAATTAATTTTAATTGATTTTTTAAGATTAGTTCCCTGGAATTTCTTCATCGTTCCTCTGAATTGCTTCATTTCTTTCCTAAACAGAAATGAAACATGAAGTGAATGAGCCAACAGAAGACCAAGTCAGATCCTCAAACTCCAACCACTTTCACTCCAACCAGTTGCTTAACTGGGTGCTGAGTCTTGTTAATTAAATCCGTTCTTTAATTCCATGGCTTGTTTCTGCTCTCATTGTGCAATAGCATACATTTTTGAAATTGTTGATTTTTTCTTTAGTTTTCTAAGAGCACTGTAAAAATGTTTTGGGGACCTGAGCAAATCAACATCCCTGAGCCCTCCACCTTTTTTATTTTCAGATATTGTATGATGGTCAAAGTTTGCTGGTCATGTTTTGGTTCATTTTGTGTCTCATTATTGTTTGGCTGATGATCAAGGAAAAAGGAACTATTAAGGGGTCTGAGGCTTCAAGAGCAAGTCAAATACAATGAACTGAAAAGAAGTTAATTAGCAGCAAAAATAGGTCACTAATTAAGAAACGGGTTAGAATGAAAACTTTAGTCTCTGGTGCCCTCTGGGACCGGACTTTGAGATCCCTGCCTTAAAAGAATACTCTACCTAGAACTGATATTTTTTAAATATATTACTTGCCCCATGTAGGTTAAGGGCAATAAAAAATTTTAATCTCCTGCTTTCATACAGGAATAGGCATCTGTAGCTGAGCAATGCTGGACAATAGCAAACAATACCAAAAAAATCCATGAAAAAATGTTACTCATGTCACATAATCCACATGTTAAATCATCCTATAGTATACTCACAACTTCCCAAGTGCATGTATTTTTACTAAAATATTATTAAATAACTTGAGGCAAGAAATGTGAGATTTTGTCCAGTGTCAGTCTCTATACACGACTTATTCTATCAGAAACATTATCATCTCCATTATGCATAAAAACATGATTAGAAAAAATGTTTTTATGTCCATCACTATAAACTACATGAGGTATGTTACATGTTAAAAACAAATCACCTGTGGTTTTAGCATTCCTTTAAGCTCATGAAGTTCAAAAATCACATCAAGGGCAATTTTTCAGCTGGAAAAGGGAGAAGATATAAAATGGAGAAACCTTTCTTTGTGTCAGCCTCTTGTACAAACTTGATTAAATAGCAGCGACCCTGATTTAGCAGACATGTGACTAGAGAAAGCATGAATGGTTTAGGCTTATTATTATTGGTTCAAATGACCAATTTCAGCCACATTTATCAAAATAATAGAAAACATCCATCCATCCATCCATTTTCTAACCCGCTGAATCCGAATACAGGGTCACGGGGGTCTGCCGGAGCCAATCCCAGCCAACACAGGGCACAAGGCAGGAACCAATCCTGGGCAGGGTGCCAACCCACCGCAGGACTAATAGAAAACATGATTTTTCAAATGTGTCTTTTCCATTTAAATATACTTTAAAAATATACATAAAGCCTAGCACTGCACTAATTGTTTTATTTTTGAAACAGTAGCATGAATTACAAGCATTTAAAATTCTCTAACTGAATTATCTTATTTTTATATTCACTGTGCTCTGCAGTTTATTTTCTCTTTAGGGTACATTTAGACCATTTAGTACTGTAATTTGTCTAGCATATTAAACCCTACTGATATATTACATCTCTTATATTAGAGACTAAGCTTTTTTGGTCTAAAAATAAATAATAATATTGGGAAAACAAAGGTGTGATATACTACATGGTGCAGTAGTCATATTGTCATTCATATCTGCTACACTTCTTTAAAAATTGACCATGTACTACTCCAAATTGATGACAAGAAAGAATCAAGTGTACAATTTGTAATCAAAAACCCAGGAAAACAAAAAACAAATACATAAACATTTCTCTGAAAAAGCTACATTTTACTGACAGAAGGTGTTTTTCAAAAGAAAAAATAAGTAAAAAAGAAATCAAAGAAGTAAAATAAGTGATGACAGCAGGCATGAATTAGAAGGCGAATAAAATATTGGCTGAATCAAACCCTGCATCCACCTGCTATGCTCTAGGACCAACTTTGTCCATATTTGATATGAAGAGATTGTTCCCAATACATAATTTGTTCCCAAATCAGTAACTATGAAACTCCTAGCACATACAAAAATTCAACAGTCACTTTGTTTTACAGGAGGCAAACCTGCATTCTGCAGCACCTGTTACAATAATAAAATCTTTTAATATCCCATATCATGGTAAAGAAAAAGAACTTTACACATCAAAAGTGTTTTTGCCATGCAGTACATGTATGGCCAATTTAAAAGGTTTAAAACTTTAGAATAAAGGCAGATCAATGCACGTTTCTTGAATGTCAACATGAGATTTGCACAATCTTTGTGTCTTTTAAATGGCATAATTGAGGCACTGCTCCACAGGAGAACTTACTTGTAGATAAAAAGGCACAATATGCACTCATTTGTTTTACAGATGTGGCAAACAGAATGTCTGATATGGTCTAAATAACAAATGTAGCACTTACTGAAGAATGACACTACAAATAATGGAGAAATATGAAGAAAAATCATTTGAAGCATAAATAAGGTACTGTATTAACAATACACAAGTAGCTGAAATAACAGCACACACATTTAAAGAGCTTCTTTATCACAGACATTATATATTTGTTCAACAGTACAAATGCTATGTCTTTGTTTATAGTTTCAGATTTGAAGATAGAAGATATACCTTTTAAATAAAGCCAGCAGATTATTTATGAGTTTACTATTATCAATTATGTACAGAAATATGAAAAAGAAATTACAGCCAGAATTCACTGAGTCTTGAAAACTGTAATATATTTTTCAATCCAGCATCTGTGCCTTTTAAATGTTAGCAGTTGACTGCTGACTACAGGCTTCCTTTAAAGAGATTTAATAAGTTCTTTCAAGAACTCTTGAATGCTGTTTGCACAGGGTTGGTTGCGGTCAGTAGAACACTCCAGGGAGTATTAGCAACGAGATACAAAAGTGATTATGGAACTACCAGCTGGAAAGACCCAGGCTGCATCTGAAATAGAAAACTACACAGGGTTTGATACTTTGATAAGCTGTTTTGCTTCCCATCAAATCTCACTGGATAAAGAATATTAAAATCAGTACACATAACAATTGGAGGCGGGGAACACAATGCTGTCCGAATTCACTATACATTTTCCTCTGGATGCAAATAGTTTGTTGTGCTGTTGCAGTTAAAATTGGCTAACTGATTTGAAAAGGAGGTTACATTACAGGTCAGATCTAGTCTCCAAATCACTCATTTTTGGTCAGGATATTTTTCAAACCATAATGGATAATTTAATATTAATAAAGAATTGCTATTGATTTTTTTTTACTATCAGAGTTTAGGTAGCCTGTCTGGTAAATACATAGAAATTAAAAATACAAAATGAGAGGTAAGAGCCAGAAATTCCTGTCAAAGACAAGATGCTTAACAAAAAACAGAGTAATAAGATTAAAAGCTTAGAAGATCATTTTAAAACTAAAGCAAGATTTGTGTTATTTTGGAAATATATCAAGCCCACTCAGTTCCTTAACTATGTTGTAATCTGTAATCACAGAAAAGCAGAAAATTGTTTTTTAAAAAGGACTGGGAAACCTGAGTCAGAAATCAGTAAATGTTCATAACCAAAAATACCAAATTAAGATCCAAAAAGTATAGTTGAAAAAGAAAAGAAGTATGAAAGCAATCACAAGAAGAAAAGCAAAGTGCAATGCCCAAAACATATTGTCATTCAGATCAGATGACCTGAGAGCAAATGGTGGTGACCTTGTATATCATCACAATGATGATGTCATAAACTGTGACCTCCAACCTTATTACCATAGTGATGCCATAACAACCCCGCTAAAATAAAATATTTTCAATACATTTTAGAGTACAGGATCAGGAGATATTAAAATCTAAAAGGCAAAAAAGAATATCCAACAGATGAAAAATGAAACCACAGAAATTTTAAAAAGAAACCAAATCAGAACAATCTAATGAGTGACCTACCCTACCCATCCCTTTCAGGTATCTCCCCCCCAGTAAAGAAAGGAAAAGAACAAAATATCCTTTTATTCATTTTTTTACAAGTTGTTCGTAATGTGGTTTTTAATACAATTTTTATTTTGTTTTTTCCAAAAACCCTTACTACAAACCGATAGGTTCTACCCTTAAACAAAGATCTGTCCAAATACTTAGTCCAACTTTTGCAGTATTAGGAATTAATTAATTTTTATGTATGTGTGTAATGTGTACAAGGTTAGCATCTATCAATAGCATCAGTAAAAATGCAATGATTACACATTAATTAGACACAAATTTCTATAAACTAAGGAATGGTTCAGATCTACAATCCAAAACCACAGTTGTTTCTAAACATGATACAATATATAATGAAATTCAAGGGGAATGACAGATTTAGCTACAGAAAATATGTTATGACTGTCTGTGGTGAGTAAATTCTTAATCATTTCCTCATCAGTACTCATTATAACAATTAAAGAATTTCAGCTTTTATCGAAATTGTACCTTTGTTTGAGAAATGTCCCATATTACATGTAAACAGAGAAAACTACCATTCATTTTCAGTTGGTCAAAATATTATGTACTACATATAAGCAGAAGATCAATAATAATTGTTTGATGGCATCATTCAACTATTGAAAAGGACTGTCACAAGGTGCTTCATGGTAATGGCTGGCTAGGGTTCGAGCTCTATCATTCCATGCGAAATACAGCCCATTAACTTAACTTAAAATAATACACCAAAAACAAACTACTTGCATCCACTGAGAAGGCATGTTTTCACCAGGCCAGACAACTCAGCCTTCAGTAAGAAATTATCATCTCATACTAACTGTACTATCACGATGAATACTACAATACAGAACAACTTCACCAACAAGAATGATGACCTGGCAGCTATTAAAAAAAGAAGCAGGCAACATTAAATAGAGATAACCAAACTTTGCAAGCCAGTATATTCCATTTAAATTTCAGAATGACTGTGCCCCATAAAGGATGTGCTGACTTGAAAATGAAACTTGTCAATTAAAAGAAAAGTGCCAGAAAAGACAATTTAATAATTATGGATCTTAAGGAGGGCACCACGAGGAAAATGTGATCTATTTTCTCACACAAACGTTACCCAAATGGTGCCTGGGTTCTCCCAAATTTACCCTAAGATTATTGCGGGCTCATTACATGTATACTGGCCATACAACATGTACACCTCCTCTGCCTCTTGAGGTTTTAGAACCACTGGCTCATTCAGAGGGAGGTGCATTTGATATATATATCACTTTTTAAAGTTGTCAGTCTACTTTTTCCCCTGAACTTGAGTGCCAATCTAACACAGCACAGAAAGGCTATTGTCCTGGTCATCTCTAGTGTTCATAATGCTGGTCTTTAGCCAAACATACAGTACTTTATTTTGCTAAATTGAAAATAAGTCAGCATGCTGTTTATTCAACTCACCCTCTGAGGCACTTGCTGTGATAGACAATTTCATTGAAACTGGCACCTTCCTAATATGATGATCTCTTCACTGACTGTTGCTCACTGCAATGTCTTCACTCAGTATATTACTCAATAAGTTTGCCTTCTGGTTCAATTGGTTGCCAAGGTATTAATTGATTTCCTTCAGGTCTCTGCTTTCTAAAGAACTTATAAGTTCTTGTGTATTTCTGTGTTATATTTCTGTGTTGTCAACTATGTTCTGTCTTCATTTTTTGCAATGTTCTCTGGTTGAATGGGTTCTAGGGGTGGGAGGCGAGAGACATGGCATCTACAGTATCAGTCTTAATTGCCAGGTACCACATTTAATCGTGATCCTCCAGTTTTATTCTGTTTGGTATTTGCTTAATTGTCATTTTTCACATATTATTTGTTTGATTACGAGGGCGTAGACAGAAGGGTGAGAGATGCTGGGTCTCTTTTGCATGCTTTTATTTTATCATGGTCACTCATTGTGTGATGGGGGCAGTGGGTTTCTATTGAGTTTAGTATATAGGTTGGAAGGCTTTAGTTATTGTTATTCATAGAGTGAATTGGACTCATCAGGTTCGTTATATATTGGCTTACTCACATCCACCTTAGGCTTAACACACACACATCACTATAGTCACTTAAGCACTGATTATCAGTTATGTATACACAGTCTATCACTCCTCGATACTCCACGTAGGCTCTTATAAAATTTGGCTTGAGCAGACCAGATGAGTGTCACCTAGACACTGGAGGCTGATCTACCATACCTATAGACACTTACCAAGGCACATTACACATTCTCTTATTGCTCATTCTTAAAGGCGTCCCTTCTCTACTGCTAACCCTAATGGAAAGAAGTGCCAATCTACTCACACCAGGCATCTTGTATTTACTTGTTACTTATCAACCAAGATGTGCATATAAAGTAAAATAGTTTTAAAGCAAAGCAGAATTTATTAAGATATTTGAATAACAGCATAAGTAATACAATATATAGAAACATAAACAGTAAATTAAATTAGCAAAAGTAAAGTCTGGATATAAAGCCATAATAAAAGTTACACCCTTGTCTCAAAGTCCAAAAGCTTTACACCAGTTAGATAAGAATGGTACATATGAAGGCTAAACAGAAGTCTCCAAACATGCAACTGTGCGAGGGAAAGAATGTGCACCTGAGGGAAGTGTACAGTAACAGATGGTGGCCGGCACCATTACCCAGCTGGGGTGTCTCCAAAATGGAAGGTCAGGGGGAGAGGATTTCCAAAGGGCACTATCTTCCCCAAACTTTTATTTGGCAGCCCCCCACCCCGGGTTGCAACTGCACCTCAGACTCCCACAGGGCTGTATGGGAATTACTATTTGCCAGCACGGCCCTATTGGGATCCATGGAAGTCTCAAGAGGGAGCTGTGAGAGCTGTGGGAGCTGCAGAGCCCAACTTTGGGCTTCAGCCACACCTTGGAGCAATTCCAGACCTCCCTAATGAACCACCTCGAGAGCTCCCAGGTGTGGCAGAGTCGAAGGATAACGCTTATAAGGGTACCATGTGAAGGAGAAAGGAGGCTGCAAGGTTCTGGAGGAAAGGGATGGCGTTTCACTTACTCATGACTGCTGGTATCAGTCCTTAGAGATGGCTCTGGGTGTGGCTGCCTTTCTGTGAATAAAATATTTTTTTGTTAGACTAAGCTGGTGTTGTTGTCTGTTTGTGTCAGGTTAGGACGGCAAGTGTGCCCCTGTTCTTCACAGTTGTTTGTCACAAACCAGAAGTTAGGCTGATACACGGATGGCTTTTTGACATCCTGACAGATAGGCCTCGTTTTTGGAATGGAGTCTCTCAAATGGAATGGTTTCTCTTTCACCTTTGCACCATCCATCTTTTATGCAGATATCGCCACATGTAATTTCAGACCCCTTTATGTTACTTTCTGGTAAAATGTTAATCATTCTAATGATATATAAATTTGCTCGAAATATTTTTTTTTTCTTATGTAGTGCGTGTCTTAACATTTTCACAAAGCACTTATACTTTTTCAAATCCCTTGAGGCATGGATACACCCTTCCTGGCTCACGAGTTATAGACTACATTTTTCAGTGTGATTCAGAATAGACACAATACAATGTGATGTCCTGTGCGAATGGCCATGGCACTGACCTATAAATGGATATCAGTAGTCTAATACCAAGATGGACTCAGGAAAGTAAGGAGACAGAGAAGACTATCTTTGTAAAAGTATAACAAATGTTTATATAAACACAAACAAAGTGATTAAGTCATCACTTCAATAAATAAGTCTTCTCAAAGCCACAGACAGACAGATAGATAGATAGATAGATAGATAGATAGATAGATAGATAGATAGATAGATAGATAGATAGATAGATACTTTTTTCATCCCCTCATGGAAGTTCAGGTGTCATGTAGTTCAAAGACATAAAAAAAAATAGTGTCTTGAGTATTCCCATGAAACACTTATAAATAGATAAATGCTTTTAAAATGGCAACAGTCCTCCTAAGGTATTCCATGACTTTTCTTTCTTCATGACATCGTCACAGATCTCTTGTCACATAGTTTGGCATATCCCTATATGCCACCACAGTTGGTAACCCAGAGGCCCGAAATGCCACCTCCATCAGCAAGCTGCAGCTCACCATGGTGCCTTGCTCCCTATATGGATGCCGCTACACTGTGGATTCTCCTTTCTGCTTTCTTTTGTGGTGGCTGACCATTCTCCTCACCTCTGATTTGAGCCAAGTTGCACCCTGTAAGCTCTACCCTACCCATTTGTCCTGTTCCCTTAAGTACATAATCAGAGCTGATGCTCTTTGTCCTATCACCCTTGAATACCACTCAAACTGTGATCCTCTTATCTGAGATGGCTAAATTACCAATGCATTAGAACCCATTCAGATCATTAGTACATTAATTCAATAAAACACTCCCAGACTCAATTTATCACACATTCGCTTTACAAACTTACAGTTTTCTCACGCTTGGCATGCACTAAGCTTTAGAGAATAAAAGAGACTGAATCTAAGCTCTCATCCCTGGAAAGGGCATGACCTTCTTATGGTCAATAAAGATTTTGAACCTCTAATTGTTTACACTAGAACTGAAATCAATAGCCCTTTAGTCCATTCTTAATTCTAAATATTAGATCTTGTTATTATGTCTTGGGGACCAAGCCAAGCACAGGACTTGTTTTCAGAATCAAGAGAAATATTTTTTTTGCCTCCATACCATCTACCCACACTAAATTTGACTTGATTTAACTGATTCACAGATAACTTATGACCTTTTAAATTCATATTTCAAACTATTTATTGACACCTCTACTCCTCATTCAGATTAAACCATTCTTAATAATCTTGCCCTTTCCTGTCTTACAGTAAGTTTAATTAAGACTCTATCCTCTTTCTTCTTCTTAGTCCTCCTGTCCAATTCAATGCAGAGTCCAATATTCCCTATGTGTTAAAACTTTTCAAGTATTGTGATGCCTTCTCCATTTAGAAATTGAATGGAGTAAGCCTTCTCATTTTCCTGTTAATGATATGTACTGCTTCCCTTCCATTTTATTATTCCTGTATCTCAGGCATTTACTAGTCAACATATATGCCTCTGTCTCAGATATATCCATCCATCCATTTTCCAACCCGTTGAATCTGAACACAGGGTCACGGGGGTCTGCTGGAGCCAATCCCAGCCATCACAGGGGGCAAGGCAGGAACCAATCCCGGGCAGGGCGCCAACCCACTGCAGGACACACACACCCACACTCACACCAAGCACACACTACGGACAATTTAGAATCGCCAATCCACCTAACCTGCATGTCTTTGGACTGTGGGAGGAAACCGGAGTACCCGGAGGAAACCCACGCAGACACGGGGAGAACATGCAAACTCCACGCAGGGAGGACCTGGGAAGCGAACCCGGGTCTCCTAACTGTGAGGCAGCAGCGCTACCACTGCGCCACCGTGCCACCCTTGTCTCAGATATATTCTCTGCTAAATATGTTATGTGAGAACCTTAATTAACAACTGATCTGCACTTTCTTTTCAATGTTGCTTTGCCAATTTTGAAAATTATAACTTTTTTTATTTTAAAAATTCTGTGCCTCTCCCCCTAAATGATGGATTGATGTCAGGACACTGCTTTCGAAGATTTTGTGGAATGGCAAGAGACCAAACATTGAGAATTCCATAACCTTGATGTCTCAATACATGGCCAACGTTGTGTATTTCCTTCTTGGCAGTGAATACGGATAAGAATGCATAACAATTTTTAGATAGTACCACTATTTAAAGGCTTATTTTAGCTTTCCTAGTTCAACTTTCTTTTTCTACCCACCATTAAAAATGGTGTTATTCCAAGGCAAAATCTAACTTTTGATTGTAAAAGAATAGTTGTTTGTTTTATCTGCACTAATATTGCATTGAGTTACTACAGACACTCAAAGATGCTGTATTTTTACTGGTCTGTTTTTGCACTTCATTTCCACAATCATCTTTTCGGTAATTCAGAATGGTAAGCTTGTTATCTTTATTAGTAAAACTTACAGCCAGACCCCTTCACATTGATTTTTTTCCTTCTATCCCATTACTCTTGTTTGATACATATATACATTCAAACAATGATTAAAATAATGAGATGTAAGTAAAAATATTCAGGTCACCTTTATTAAAAATCTTGGTGAACCTACAAAGGAGAAAAAACAAAAAGTAGCCACACAAAAGCCACTTTTCTGGGTGAGTCCACATGATGATCACTGTGTGCCCGACCCGACACAGATTGGGCACGGGAGGCATGGGTAAAATAAACAAAATATTTATTTTTCTTCACCTGTGGGGCACGTCTTCCCTGTTAACCCCACAGGCAATACACAGTCCCAAACCACAGAGAGTAAATCACCACAAGTCAACACACTCTTCTTTTATCACCACTCCTCCCTGGCAACCTTATCCTCCTTCCACCCAGCTCTGGCCACTGAGTGGTGGTCACTGGCTCCTCTTATAGTTCACCCGGAAGTGTTTCAGGTGCTTGATCACGAGTTCTGGCTGCACTTCTGGGTGTGCTGAACCTGCTGTCCACATAGGCTCAGGAGTCCAAAATGCAGCACCCCCTGGAGGTGCCGGCGGGACCCAACAAAGCTGTACCCAACTCCAATTCCCATGGAGCCCTATGGGAAACCGAGGCACTGCTCCAACCCAGGGGGGCGGCCATTTATCATCCAGGGGGAGGTATTGCAGTGTCCAGGGCTGATCCCCCGAATATAGTTTGCAAGGGCGTCCCAGCTGGGCGTGGACCCCAGCCATCTGCCACACAAGGTATAATGGGACCCTGTGCTGCCCACTGGACACCTCCAAAATAATAAAACAAGCTGCTTTCCACCTGACAACCTCTTGCCTGCTCACTATTCTCAATCTGTTTTGGTCTTATTAACGGACTCATATTACTCTTGATACTTCTCATGGCAGTTAGCCATAAAAGCAGAAATGAAAAGCAGCTTAAATCCTTATTAACCACATGCATTGGCTCTTCATGTCCTTACATTATTATTAATATTACTTTTTTTACCTATGGTGCAAAGTGTGAAGCACTTACTACAATGCATTTGTAGTACTCAGCCGGCGTCCTACACTAGAAACGTATTGTAAAATGTTTTGCTGCTGCAAGGATAGCTGTGAAGAATGGGAAGCAGGGCTGAGGTGGAACCCATTTGAATGTAGTGTTTTGTGGGGGTATAGGACAGTTGAGTGACAGGGGTGATAGTGCTCATATGCACAACAAGAGTAGTTTAAGATTTCTGCATCTAGATGTCAATACTGGACTAAAAACAAAACAACAGTGCAGGTGTTTCCCTTTAATAGAGTGCTTGGGACACTTAACTTGTTTTCCAAGTACCATTAGATTTGTTTTTGCTGTTGCTGTTTGTTCTTGCTGTGGCTGCCATTGCGGCTGTTAACATAATAAAGTAAAAAAGCACAAACAAATGTACATTTAATGCTCAGAATCATTAACCTAACTTCAAATATATTCCAATATTTACTTATTTTTAATTTGAATATTTTAAACTTATTTTAAACTAATTTGACAGCCCTAATCAGTACATTATATTGGTTCATCGCGCACTAATGCAATATTATTTGAAAACGAACAGCGTAACATTGGGTGTAAATTTATGGTACTTGTAAAAGTTAGCTTTTTTTTCACTTTTATTCTTTCAGTCACAATCACGAGTCAGCCAAAATTTACAGCAAATCTGACGCTGTTTGTTTTCAAATAATATTGCTTTAGTGCGACAATGTTTTCTGATTAGTACTATTCAGGTCATACAATGATTTCTTCAAAATGTCACATATATTTATCTCTTTTTTTTTTCTCCAGTGCTGCGACATCATGCACGAGAAAGCGTGAGCTTATTCAGTGTGAGCAGGAACACACGGGTGGCCGGTTGCACAGCATAGAGAGAAGTGTGTACATTGCAACAGGTACATGTCGTAAATGTAGGAAGGACATTCCTTGGGTGTGTGGGAACTGTTAACATTTGAATTTGATGATTGCATATAGCGCAGAACTGACCTCTCTGTATTATTCTTTCCTCTGCATGTCCTGGAGTACAAAAGAAACACCACCATGCACCAAAATGTGGAGTCTGGGCAAGATTGGAAAGAAAAAAAAAACATGGTCACTGATTACAACTGCAAGATGGTATGCGAATGAATATGAATAATGCATCAGTGCCACAATGGTTTTTGAAATGTACTATACAGGTCATAAATTTAATAATTCCAAATATCATATACACCTATGTCTCTGTTTTTTGTCAGTGTAGCTTTGACATCATGGACCATAAGGTTGCATACTAATTCAGCGTGAGCAGGAACACTCAATAAAGCTGAATTAAAAAAAAAAAAATTCCAGTTCCATTGTCTCAAAACACCACTCACATCTACAGTTATTCCCAGTTTCAAATAAAAACTAACAGCATCAGATCCCGAGGGCAGTAGTATGTATTGTGATTGTGACTGAGTGAATAAAATTGAAAAAAAAAAAGCTAACTTTTACAAGTACTATACATTTACACCAGCTGTTAAAGACGCAAATCAAATGTATGTTTTTATTGTATAATATTAACAATAAGAGCAGTTCACTACTCAAAACAGTAAATTTATGAGGATCAGGATCGAACCGTGGGACTCTTGATTAAAAGTCAGCAGTTCTTACCGCTGTGCCACAGAAGCTGTTGTATTATCCTTATGCCTTTTGTGAAAGTGTTTAGTTGATCTTTGGACTTCACGCTTCACATATTATATACAGTTTGTCTACATTTTGTCTTTAATTACTAAAATATGAAAAACGTTTCTGTTTTAATAATGTCTTTACATAGATTGTTGTAGAAACGGAACACACATGAATTTCATGTGTTCCAAATAACAATCTATTATTTCCCTGTACAACTGACTCCCAGATAATCAAGGCTTGAGCTGGGAGAACTTTGTGCCTGTTCTGCTGCGGTAGGGGGATGGAATAGTAGGCTGCTTGCTGCTTGTCTTGATCAGGAAATTTACAAGACAAAAGACGCTGACAGAGAGGTGCGAAGGAATTTAAGGTGGGCCCGGTTTATGAGTTTTTTTGTAGGCTTTCATAATTCTAGTGTTAATTTCTTCTGTACACTGTCATTACCACAGTGATGAATCCACTGTGAAGTTTGAGTCCATTTGTGTAGTAATCTTTACATATTTACTTCCTACATATAAAACCTGTACATATAGTAATCTGCCACTTGCTGTATGTGCAGAACGCTAAACTATGTCTGGGTTCATCTGTAATTATTTTGCTCATTCTAGAGTATAAATCATTCTGCCTAGTTTAGTGCCATTTGCACACTTAGCCAGATATATATATATTACAAGTTGATCTAGATGCTTAAATAAATTTAAAAAAAGCACTAACTACAGCACTGCTACTAGAAGGATCCTACTTTTAAAATCTCTGAATCAGGAAAGTTTTCTTGCACCATAATATATTTCTGTATGTCAGCCAATTCTGAAGCCATCTGCACAGTGAGGCATCAATTCCCATTCCATCTTTTTCAGTTTGATCACTAGCCTCTTATGAGATTGTCTGCTTATTTGTGGTAATTATTTAAAGAATATTTAGACATATGCTGACACATTGAGACTAATGAAAACCTGCAATTATTTGCTTTGAAAGCCTTTGCAAGAAATTGTCAATTACACTTATTTCATGTTTTTTTACTTACAATTTGCATTTTAATCATTATATGTTGGTGAAAATCAAATGTAATACTGCAAGTGAATTATGCAGTGAATAAGTATAGCTTTTTCAGTTCAGTGTAGGTTGTTTTTACTTTAAAACAACAAAAATAACTAAAAATCCAGTATATTTATACATGATGGTCTTCTATGTGTTTCATATTGCTGCTTACTCGTTTAAATAAAAAATAGTTGTGGATTATAAACACAGATACAACAAAAAGTGTACTGTTTTGTATTTGAGTACAACAATCAATTATACCTCTAACATCATTTGACTCTGACATTGTAGTTGTTATTGACCCCCCCGGGGGCTGATTAGCATTTGTCACTTCATTGAAGCTGATAATGAAACTGAATGGCCAATAATAACTGCAGTGTCCTCTAAACAAAGTTATCTATTCTCCAGCAATGACAGATCTATTTGGTGTAGGATAATTTGCTTATTCAGCTGCTTGGGATGCTGTTTTCAGATCAACTGAAAGTGATATCATCTTGTGTAGAACAGGCACAGCTTGCAAATCACTAATGTGTATGCTGGTTGGAAAATTTACTGCATTAAAGGGAGGCAGTTATTTTGACTTTTTTAAAAGTCACTTAGCTTTTTCACATTTCTTTTGTATGTTTAAACAAGAATACTACACATAGTATAGTTGCAGAAATGTCACTGCAAATAGTTCCTGGCCTAGCTCTGACAGCTCTATAAATTCTGAACCAGTTATTTTCTTAAAAGTTATTTAAATAATACCATAATGCAACCCTTTCAAATCTGATGCCACTGTATACAAGTAGGAACCAGCCTTGAAACCGCACAAGGAATGGACAATCTAGTTTCTCCACTGCACTAGTAATAATCAGACACAAACCCTTGATTTATGCCTCCTGAAAAATATTATTTATCTGGTTCAAAACCAGAGCAAATATAAGTGATACAAAGAATCATACAACCTGGGAGGTTCATGTCTTCATTCAGTCCCAGGTGAAAATTCCCAGTTGGCTTCTTTTCTTTAGTTGAAAATTAATCATATTTTTAAACAAAAAATAAAAAGTGTTCTTATTGGAGTGAGCACACTCTTTTCTAAAGGTAAAGCATCTAAGAAATAAGACTTCCATAAAAATGTAATTTTAAGTTTTTACAAAGCCACAGACATAAACAAAATGGATCCTTCACAGTGTCCATTTTTAGCTGAGCTGAGCACTTAATAAAAGTGTAAGAAAAGCAGAGAAGTATTTTTGAAAAATATTTAATAAAATATAATCACTCTTTCCTTACCTTCTCAAACATAAGAAACACCTGGCTTACTTGTTTTCATCTTTGGTAAAAACACTACAACACTTTTTCGGTGTTTTGATGAAACTATAAATGTTATTGAATCATTATCACTAACCTCATGGTTATTTTCCCAAGGGAATCAAAAACTGCAAATTCTAAGCACAAATACTGTGAATCCTGTTATGCCTTTTAAGTTACCCATAATACACTGCACTCCTGTTTCGCTTGACCAGACTTTTAGGCTAAGCTCAATCACTTGAAATCGGCCAGTTAAAAAGGTTAAAATAACTACAGTACACTATTTACCAGAAATTCACCAGTGAATTTCCTCAAGAAGTCAGTACTGTTCTATTGTTATCATCTTGTGGCAGAAAGACGTTAAGTAAATTAGTAAACTGAGGGAAGGCATGCAAACCTCTTGCTACCACAATACTGTGGGATAATATTTCTGTGGGTTTGACTTTAGACAGTATGAAGGAAAGGTATGAAGGTGCTTTGTACAGGACAGTCAAAAATAAGGCAATTAATTTAAGTAAATGGATTGTGGAATATATACAAACTAAATCAAATTACAGTTAGCTCAATAATTAGAAGTTAGATCACACAGTCCAGTCAGAAAGCACAAAAATGAATTAAGTACATTTTGGGAAAAGGGTCTTATTGTGAGATGAGATGCGAGACTGAGCTCTTGGCCAAAACATGCTCTACTTAGTGCAATACTAACTTTACATATGCAGAAGGAAACTCAGTTACTTCTTAAAGGGATAGTTGAAGCACCATGTTTTGAAGATGCGTCTTATAAACAGATGCTGGTTAATATTGGGGCAATGGCAGTAGCAAAAACGATTGCAGTTGAGCCTATTTCAAAGTGTGGAAGAAAGTAACTTTTCATGCAGTACAGTGATCCCAAAGAAACACAGAAGTTGGTCGAGAGTGAAAACGTGAATGTCACAGACTGACCCAGCTGAAGGCTTGATTTAAACATAAGTCACAAGTCCTGTTCTAAAAACTTTAATGAACTTTAATGATCTAAATCTAGGAAGAGGAATGGACAACACTGCTAACCACTCTCAAAAAGACACCTACAGTGAAAAACTTAAAACAGCCATTGGGTTTTGTGGTAAATGCTGACTCAATATAATACTAATGTGTGGAAGCTGAAATGATTCGATGTGTTATTTTTTTCCTCATAATTTTTTGAGCATGCGAATTTAAAATAAAAATGTATATTAGAACACTTCATTTGTACTGTGTATTGTAAGCATCAGTTGTAATTCACTTGAAAACTGTTACTGGATCTGAAATATTTACAAGACACTGTATAAATATGCATGCATTATTTTCACTTTTTGTGCAGACACTTGCTGTGAAATGCAGTTGTAATCTAAATGTGGTGCAGAAAACCATGAACACTATGCAGCCAGGGATAAACTGAACTGGGACTTGGTAGTGTTGTAGTCATGCATATAGTAAAAGCATTGGCAGACTTCACCACTTGCAGTTCAGCTGCAATGGTTGCACAAGTAATATTCTAATTAAAACAGAGTGGAATATACAGTAGTAGTTATACTGTCACGTGTACAGAGTACAGTCAGTTTCTCACTTGCATGTCTAACCAACATGCAACACGTTGTCACTCTAGTAAGATTGATGAAACACGTTGTATTTGAACATACAGTGTTTTACTTCTGTGTTGTTTCAAGGAAATACCCGATCTTATCAAGGTAATCATAAATAAATACAATTATTAAGATCAATGCACATAAATTATCATTTCAGATCTGTACTGTGTGGTACTAATTAAAATAGGTATTTGTTTGGTTTTTGTAATTATACCTTAAATAGAGAATAACAAAGATCTAAAAATGAACAATAAGGTGTATGTAAAAATGTGAATGTGCAACATTTTTGCTATAGCTCCTTAATGTAAAAGATATTTCACTGGTACCTAATGTGGCTACAAAGGCAATTTAACTTAAGCAACTAGCCAGACAGGATGCTGCCCTGTGCCCATATCACAGAGAGGCTTCTTACAATTTTCTCTTATTTACTGTACTTATATTATTCTACACAAAATAGGTTAAATAGGTCAGATATCCTCTGATTCATACAAAAATCTCTTTAGCTGTCTTTTTATGTATTGTTCTACTATATTTAAAGAACTAGATGTTTTTTCTGCTTGTGTCTTTCTTCTTTTTTGCCTTCTATTAGGTGAGGGTTGAATGTTGATTTGTATTTCTCCTTTCTATATCTGTTTTCCTTTGTTTCCTCTTGACTGACTTTGAAGTAAATTGCTGTATGTGTTTCATTATTATTATTTGACTGAGTAGTATGCTGTTGTAAGTTCTACTTTTCAAAAGTAAATTAAAAATGTTTGGAAAAAAAAAAAAGCTTTCAGTATAGTACATTTCAAGAACACTCAACCATCCTTCTTCTAAAGTGGCCTATTCTGATTCTGGAACATCTATTCTAGAGCATATCCTACCAAAATAGGAGCCAGTCAATGGCAGTGCTCATTTTCATACACAACTTCACCGACAAATTATAATCACTAAGATAACATGTGCCATTGAAATGAAAAAAGCCATGGGGACAATATGCATTGGTACAAACCTGGATGAGATTTGACCTAAGTCTCTTAGGACTGTAACATAAATATTGCTTATTACTATACTACAGTATCACCCCTCAATACATGACCAGGCATTCTTTAATTCACATTTTTGGTACAATGACATAACTAACTAAAGAAAGACATTCATTATCCCATAAAAGTGATGATTTCTGTAAGGGTAATATGAATGGTTGAATTGTGTTAGAAAAGAAATAAAGTAGTCAAAAAATTAATTCATTAATTCAGTTTATTGGACTAAAATGTTTGTTGCTGCTAGCCGACATCATGCTGAATGCTGAGGACTCTGCATTATACCCTGCCTCACCTATTTTCTGCTATTCTTACAGTTCTCAATAGTCCAACAAATAATGTCTATCATATTGTCAGTTTGAAAGAAATTTGACAAATGACTTTAAAATTGTGTTATGAGAAGGAATTCTTTATCACCTATGTACTGTAACCTTCTTTGAACCTCTGTTGCAGATCTGAATTCTGTGTGCGGTAACAACAAACGCGGGATGAGACACCAACCCATTGTCCATGGCCTCTGAAACTGTATTTAGCACACATCACTATCACATCATGTATAAACTCATCCTATTCACTTAACCCCTACAACACCCCAAAAACTGTCAAACTCAGGTGTCATATCAATCGTAATGGCATCATATTTGTTTTCTCAAGTAAAATTTAAGATCTTCTACCAGGGCAAAAAGAAATTCTTAGGTTGAATTACATCACTTATTTAGGAATGCACACTCTAATAGTGTGGTATTTCAGCTTTATAAAAAGACTGTTCTTTAAAGTAACTTTGAAAAAATGGTACCTCCTTCAGCTTAATTAAAACAAATCTTTTCTGACCCTGGATACAATTTGAGACTAAACAGAAAAAATTGTAACTATATTAAACATGAGTTAAATAGAGATTTAGCTGCTCATATCATAGTTTTAGACAAGTACGTCATGAAATTTTCCAAGCTGTTTCCACTCAGCAATCAATAAAAAAGATACAATGGAAAGATGTGTTTCCTTCATGCTAGATAACTTAAAAGATTGCTCTATGACTGTATTTCTCCCTAGTCTGTTCTCATAAAACTTATTAAATTGAATCTGCAGAAGGGACACTGGCAGGAAATGAAAAATCTACCACATTTTAAAGTCTTATTTTATCTTTGTGACAGTACATAGATATTTCCTGAAAGATCAGTTTTGTGAATCAGGAAGGTCAACATGGTCTCAAGAAAACTATTTCCATTTTATGACATATTCTCAAGCCAATATGTGTCACATCAATACTTTTCTAATTTTTACAAAGTATTATTTTGCATCTCAGTTTCAAATGTTACATTGGTGAAAAAAATATTTGTAAGTTTTATTAATGGTCTGGTTAATTATTAGTTGGACATGACTAAATACTTTATCAGTCTTGATGTTTAGGACATAAATATCCATATTATACAACATTTTATTTTAATTCTCTAATTTTATGACCTAGTTATGTATTTAACCAAATTCTAGTTTGACAAAATATGACTTTTCTTTGATTGAATTTTACATGGTGTAATAAACACCTATATATATTATGCTATCTGGATAAAAAGTGCTAATTTGTAGAAACAGAGGCATTTATTAGGGTTGGGGTATTGGGAACAAAATATCAAACCAAAATGAACCCTAGATGTTCCATTGGTTTGCCAGTCAAACTTTTGCTTCCTCATGCCTCTCATCACCAAGCTAAAAGAGGTCACCAAGAGTTGTTAAAACCCAATATGCCATCAACTCTGAAGCAGTGCTCTGAAGCACACTCTTCCATAGCTTATTTTAGCAGCATATGGCTAAAGTTTGGAACTATGGAATGGGATTCCAGTCCATGACATGATGCACAGACACTTAGGATCAAATCTTGTCAGTTCATCACTGCTAATCAATCTACATTCAATTACTTACACTGTTGGATTAAACTGTTTTGCCTGGAATGTAACAAAAAGCTCATAACCTAATTTTATAAAAAATATTTTCATCTTCTGCTGTGCTTTCGTTTTGTGCACTGCAAGTTGCAAAAAAAAAAAAAGAAAACAAATTTCAACACTTTTACATGTGCTACATTATGAAAAATACTTTCAACAATTATTTCATTACAGTTTGTTTACCTAGATCAGGCCAAATAACATTCTGCATAATAATTTAGTCTTTTAATGTGTGCAGCTTTCTCAAAATATAACATTTTCAGCAACAAAAAGCACATCTAAACATTACCCCCTTGAGCATTAATATATTTGTGGTGCAATGTGTGATAAATGCAAATGTTCTTCTTCCATAAATCAATATTATACACATGACTTGTAATGTCAAGGGTGTTTGACTTACATACCATATGACAATTATTCACTGAACTGTTTTTGACTTTTAATGCTTCAGACATAAATATAAAAATAATATGTTGAAAACACTGTCTTTCCTGCAAAATGGTTTGATGTAGAAAACTGACATATAATAAATGCTCTACTGCGAATTCAATTTAAACAGTGACTTTACTTTTAGAAGTTAGCTTGTAAAAGTTAGAAAGAGATTTCATCATAGTTTTCTAGAAACCCAAAGAAGCAACATACATTATGCAGTTTTAAATGTAATATAATAAGCCAAAATTGTTAAATCAAATACGTTTACTACAATATATTTTAAATTTCTGTATTTATGTCTGGAAAAGGTGAAAAATTTGCATATAAATCCATTCCTAGAAGGTGAAAATTTCTGAGTATTCCATTTTTTTTTTTTGCATTTCAAACTTGAGTTTCACTAATGGTAGATAAGCTAAGTGAATGATCTACTACTGTGTGTTGTGTCATTGAACTTTATGTTTATAACAATAAAAGTCCTCTGCTGTATGCAGCAGGACAAATCTAAATTATGAGCAATTTCCACATACGGTTAAGTGATTAAAAATCTTCCTAACATGAACACTTAATTTGTTTGTTTATGTTACTGGTTAAATACTGTGCTGGCTAAATTTCTCTCTCTGTTTCATTAACCTTATACAATATGTGTTTTTTTTTATAAATCTATAGTATGTATTTTTTTCATAAATCTATAAACTTTTATTTGTGAGACTTCTGCTAAATTACATCCAAAAGTCATATTAATGTATTCATGAGTAACTAATTTCAAAGTGCCCTGGGACATCTGACAGTATTTTGCAAAAAAAAAAAAGAAAACATTATTTAAGGAAAAAATAAAAGGAACAGCACAATTAAATATTCAGATTATTTTTCCTTTAGAAAAATATAATTTCTCTATCACCATTATGATCTATTTTAGAAAAGGACCTGAGCCTTTTATGGGTAATAAACTGGCAATATGCAGGGTGAGAAACATTATTTAGCCGAGTGACAGAAATGTTAGCTCTGATTCCACTGAGTTATGTTTATGTCTAACCCAAATTTCTTTCCAATGTTAACTTAGCCTAAAAGGTTATTTCATCTTCTGGTACGTGTTCTAACAATGGGTAAATTAATTCTATTTTAAAACTGCTCAGAATGTTTTTCGCACTGGTCTTGAGAGCTGGTGGCAATTCTTTTACCACTAAATACTTTAATAAAACATTATGGGATAATTTGCTCAATCCCATATATCAGTGTGAAGGTACTGTAATTCTTTCTATGTTATAGAAAAATGTTGGCGCAGTGGTATCGCTGCTGCCTCGCAGTAAGAAGACCTGGGTTCGCTTCCTGGGTCCTTCCTGCGTGGAGCTTGCATGTTCTCCCCGTGTTTGCGTGGGTTTCCTCTGGGGGTTCTGATTTCCTCCCACAGTCCAAAGACATGCAGGTTAGGTGCATTAGCGATCCTAAATTGTCCCTAGTGGGTGTGTGTGTCCTGCAGTGGGCTAGTGCCCTGCACATGCAGGTTAGATGTATTGGTGGACCTAAATTGCCCCTAATGTGTGCTTGATGGGTGTGTGTGTCCTGCAGTGTGCTGGAGCCCTGCCCGGGATTTGTTTCTGCCTTGCGCTGGGATAGGCTCCAGCAGACCCCCGTGACCCTGTGTTAGGATATACAGTAGCGGGTTGGAAAATGACTGATTAACTATGTTGAGCTGTTATTCCTTAACAGCTCACTTTAGGTCAGCCATGTCACATTTGATAGAAAGTTAGGATCATTCCAAGAGGCCATGACTTCAGGATACTTCAAAAATACTGGAAAATAATTTTATTAGTTTTTATTAGCTAGTTTTAGAAAATGCATTTAAAAGAATAATTAGCTTATGATTTAGAAACTAATGATTTTACTAATAGCAGCAATACAAACTCGAAGTATTTTGTATTTGTCCACTCTTCAATTTTTCAGTTTATCATTATTTGTCCATTCCCTATGTGTGGTGTAAATGAATCAATTTACAGGATTGTTAAATCTAACCCAGCAACCAGAAGAACAAAAAAAATCAAATTATAGCCAATTCAAATAAGCCATGAAGGATTATACTTATTATTACGTAATCCATAAGGAAATTGTTGTATTATAGTAAACAAAAAATGACAATGATGATGCTAAAATAATGAAACTAAATATGCTAATGTAAATAATAATTAATAATTTAAATATGAATATGCTATTTTTTGTAAATAGCCTTGCATATCAAGTGAAACTTAGTCTTTAAATCTATCACAGCATCTTATATGTTTAGTAATCATATTTGCAATTTTAAGATCTATTTAACTTTCATGACTTGATGATATGGTTTTGTTTAACACTTTCCAAATGGTCATATCTTCATTTTACATTAACTGGAGGCATTAATGTCATTAAATACATATCCTTCCAAAACGTACATGCATTTTGTTTTGCATTCTTGCATTTTAATATATATTAATGCATACTTTCCTAAAAAATTGGAAAGACAATAGACAAAACAATAATTCGCAAACCTAAAAGAGAAGTGTTTAAGGCTCTATATAACTTAAAGTTCTACTACTACATTGTAAATATGCTTATTATGTTATGAGATTATAAAATATATCAGAAAAAACAAACTAGTATTGGGTAGCTATTCATTGAATGAAGATCCTAATGGAACAAGTAAGCCATCTTCTTTTGCTCAACAGGAAGAATCCTAGCTAACCTATCATAACAAAAATATCTTAATCTAAATGAAATTCATTTTAGGAAGAACAGTTCAAAAGTTCTTTAAAATCTTTTAGGCATTTATTACCATTTCCCTTAATTATTTGAGCATCAAGATATGTGGCAAACCTTTTTGGTCACAATACTAGTCTTTACCTTCCAGAATGGTTTGGGGAGACGGCATCTGATCTAATATTTTATACATTATTGAAAAATGATTTACTTAATGTAACACAGTCCTGAAAATATGCAAAAAACTAACAATCCTAACATGATTATACTATCTATTCCACTGTATTGTTCTGTCGTGTTTTACTTACATTCAGTTTAGCCTATAATCTGAACACATAAATAAAAGGTTTTAATAATATTCTTTATTTTAAAAATGTACATTTGTTTACTATGTAAAGCATTTTGTAATCATGTAAAATAGAAATAGAACTATGCAATTATTGTTTTATTGAAAACAGCTTGTATATATTATGTATTACTTTTGTTGTATATTTTCTTTTTGTGTACTTATGAAAACTAGTATTAGTGTTAATAGTGAAAATTCTAGATTTCACTACCCAAGACATAAGGCCAAAGGGGCTGGTAAAATTACAGGCTGGGGAACAGAAAGCTGGGAAGTCAAAATGCAAGCAATAAAGCCAAATCATTTGTCAAAAAGAAAGTTAAAAATTGTTGCTAAAGGTCTGAACTAAACTACAAGGAAAGACAACTAGAATACAAAATAACACTAACCAAAGATGGTGAAATACAAAGATATAGAGAAAGATCTTTTAATATCCCAAAGCTAGGATGCCCGAAGCAGCACACCACCATCTTAAATAGACCGTACGTAACACAGTATGTCATATGATTTCTGCATCTCATGACCAGACCCTTGGCTATTGTATTAAGTGTTTTATAATCTTCTGAAATGTTAAAGACTTTTTTATTGCTAGGGATAGTTTCTTGGGGGAGTCATAATGGTTTTGAATTTGTTCCTCTTGTGTACTACTGTCTGATTATGCATTGATTAACAGAAATATTGTTAGAAATGTTTTTGTCTATCTCATCTAAATGTAAGGTATTTGAAGTTCACAGAAACTTCTTTTCCTTGGAACATAATTCACAAGTTATTTTACAAACAAGATCAGGCAATTCAGTCAACTCAAGCTCATTAGTTTAGGAAACAGCCAAGTTATCCAATATCTCTTCAATTCATTCACACAAACATTTGTTATCAGTAAAAATATATTCTGCTTCTCTACAGGAATCAGTAAAGGTATATAGGTAATTAATCATCTACATTACTTAAGTTTAATGATGCCTTTTTATTCTTCCTTATCTTATTTTCCTATTCAGCACTGAAGTTCATTTACCCGCTGTGATCTGACCTCCAAAATACAGTTAATGAGATAAAAGTATTATTTCCTGGAAGTTTTCATAATGTTCTTTATTTTAGTACTTGTGTTATTTTCATAGCACAGCTTGCAAAGCGCTGGATGACAGGTTAAATATGACAGCCAAGAGTAAATACATTAGTCTGTGCATAAAAATTAAACTCAAATTGTATTCACATCAATTACTGAAACATCTATATTAAGGTGCATTTCAAAGACAATGTAAAACTATGTATGTGTGGTTAGTGGAAAAGTTTGAGGAATTTACTGCTATTCCAGACTACAAGTTGTAGGTATTCTTGTTGGCGCTGTCATTCTTACTCTTGCTATAATGGTATAGCAACCAAGTTGTGCAGAAGTATTATTTCTATGTTTACTTTTAAATGTTCTGGTTATTATCCATCATGTATCATTTAATTTTTGCACATACTCATTAGCATTATTGTCCAAAAAGTGACTTTAAATTTTAAGCCTACGTTTTCCTAAACTTCCTGCCCTTACATTATTTAGTTTAAGTGGTCCCTACCAAACTTGCAGATATGTCTTCCCAGTACAATAGTGCATCCATGATTCAAATGCAGCCAGTCCTACATCTCCTGTAGCTTTTAAAGATAGAAAGCAACAGGGTTTTGGATAAAAGTGAGGTATGATATAATCTTATTAGTCATAACTGGATTACTGCAATGTACAGTTAAAATTGCTGTGAAATATATCTTTGTTTCATATAGATACAATGTTTGCAGAAATGATCTTTACCTGGAAGAATTGTATGTCAATGGAAAAACTGGAATATTTGTAGAAATGTTGCAAAATACTTTACACTAATTCAGTGAGGCCTGTCCCACACTAACACTACAAATTATTATTACTATTATTTTTTATCAAAGTGCATCACTAATGATATCAGAAGTTATGTACCACCATCTTTTATAGGCAGGACAAGATGTCTCAGAACATTTGTTGACTGCCATAGGGTATAGCAATCTCAAATAATTTGGCATTGGTCATGTAAAATGGTCAGAAAATGGCAGTTATTATCCAAAAACATTTGATATCACCACCATAACTTTTAAATAAATTAACAGTAAGGGTACATATATAAAAATTCCAAAAATATATATAACAAAAAGACTACAGAGAGACCACAATAAAGATCATGTCAATTATATTACAAGGAAAGCCCCATCACACAGCTTAGGTTAAGGAGATCTTCTTTAGCTTTGTGACAGAATTAAAAGTTCTGATTCCAGTGATCTGTGTTTATTATCTCACCTTGTCATTTTTTTAACATTTTAAAAATGTTTGTGAAATTAATGAATTATAAATAAAAATGAAAAATCACTCACTAAAAAAAGAAATCCTCAGCTTACAATAGGAATATACCACAGTTTCTGATATAGTTAAATGATATTTTGAAAGCAAAATAATTCAGTTGATGTGGTATTGTTCAACTCAGTATTTCATTATCTGTTTAATTCCTTTGTGAAAAGCATTGCAGTAGAGGTCAGCCTGGAATATATTTTGTCTTCTTAAGATTTAATTTAGCATTGTAATAAAGTTTCTCCCCAGTAGTAACCTTGTTTTGCATTTTATGCACACACTTTTATTAGTATCCATCAATTTTCTGAAAGTGCTTAAATGTTACCAGCTTAGAGGGAGCCAGAGCCTATCCTACGTGTTCCAACAGCATCTCTTGCTAACTATATTGTCTAGAGAAGACGAATGGATTGATTGATGTTAATTAATGGTTGATGGTGATAATAAATTATCAGTTTTTGTTTGGTAATGCCACTAATTAATGAAACATTAATTCTTCTCTTCATGAGAGAACACAGAAATGTTTACACTTTGCTGGCTCTTGTGAATTCTTATAGATGCAGCAAAACATGAGTCTTTTTTCTGACACAGAAAGGGCATCTTTCTCCCCTTGCTTACCCAGCAAGTTTGTACCTCTTCATCGATGACACAACAATAGACAACTTCAGTGAATGTTTTTTTTTTTCTTTTGTCACTTAAACCTGTCATGATATGACTTTGATTATACTGCACAACAAAGTTTTTGCTTCTTGAACACTTTTGGGTGTTTCTTATACAACGTTGTAGATTTTTGGGTGCTGATCAAAATTTACCCATCACGTACCATTTCATTTTTGTCATGATTTCCGCTCCCGTAAGTGACTTATCAACAACAGTTTGTGCAGCCTGGGCACGTCCAGGCATGGAATCAGGCCAGGTTGGAAGCTGTTCTGTGGAAGTTGACATCCTGGGCATGCCTGCGCAGGTCTGAACGAGCTTGACGCTGTCTCAGCATGCTATAAAGGTGGCTTGCATACACTGATCCTACTCATTTGGTTTATATAGATAGTCAGTGTGTATGTACAGTATCAGTATAGTAAAGTATAGTATCTGTAGCAATATAACAGTAAGTAAGCTTGATGCTATAGACATTTTGGTGTCGGGTGATATGTCTTGTCAATGTCGTAACAGCCGCGATACATTCTGCTATATCTGTTGCAAATTTACACTTGCGCCTCAGAGACGTTGGATTACTGCTCTTGTGAAGAAAGCTTATCATCTGTATTTCGGCTGCAAAATTGGTGATCAAGAGAAGGAATGGGCACCTCACATTTGCTGTGCGACATGTGCTGTCAGTCTGAGAGCCTGGCTCAGAGGTACTTGAAAGACGATGCCGTTTGCTGTTCCGATAATATGGCGAGAACAGAAAGACCATGAGACGGACTGCTACTTCTGTTTGACTAATGTGTCTGGTTTCTCTGCAAAAAACAAGAAGTCAATTGAATATCCTAATCTGCCTTCAGCAATGAGACCTATGCCACATGACGACAGTCAACTTCTGAAACCACCGGAGAATTGGACCTTAGACGAACCAGATGAAGAAACTGCAATGCATGTTACTGACAATGACATTGACCTGGATTTTGAACTGTTCTCATTAGGCGATCCACATCTGATAACACAGTCTGAATTGAACGATTTGGTCAGAGATTTGGGTCTGTCAAAAGCAAAAACCGAGCTGCTGGGTTTGAGACTGCAGGAGTAGTGTTTGCTGTAAGCAGGTACGAAAATTTCTGTGTTTCGAGGCCAACATCATAATATAAATAATTTTTTTGCACAAGTCAATAGTTTCTGTTTCTGTTGTGACATTAAAGGATTGTTCTCAGCCTTGGGTTGTGATCACACCTGGAAGAGTGGCATCTCTTCATTGTTTCGTCAATGTTAAGCCTGAAAGCTGTTCTGCTACACAATGGCAACGTTTATCCTTCAGTACCTGTTGGTTATGGAGCACACATGAAAGAAACGTGAGAATATGGAACTGTTGCTGAAGCACGTCCAGTACAGCAAGTATAACTGGAATATCTGTGGAGATCTTAAATTCGCTGCTGTGTTACTGTGTTATGTTGGAGAAACAATACCAGGGCAACTGGACTCCATAAATGCTTGCTGACTACTGTTGGACACTGCAATGTGATGCACCAGGCATTGAATGCAAAAGAAAATCAGGTGCAAAACACTTTTAATTCTGTTGAATTTAATAGCTTATGCAAAACATAAACGTGACTAAATATGTTATTGTCAGTAAACATATAAATGTCTATTTCTCAGAGATCCTACGTGATGCAGTAAAACCAAACTATATGTGTGAATACCCAGTAGGTACCTGTCACAATCAGCAACTTTTCAGGAAGCAAGACTTTTCAAAAAAATTGTTTGGCAGTGTTACTTCTTCTTGTGTAGTGACACTCCTCTCTTTGCTGCTAACTGACTTGGCTGCCCCTCTTATTCCTCTAAATGTTCTCATTTAGAATCATCATATATCTGACCACTGTACTGGTGAGTGTGCTGCAAACTAGGTCTTCGTGGGCTAGTGTACTGCTGCTAGATACCTTGCTATCTTCCCCTCATTGACCATTTCCAGAATATGTAGTTAGTTTTGGATTTTTTTTAATGGTTTCATTAGTTCTGGCTTGCATTTCTTGTTGTAATTTAATATTTATGAGCTCCACTCCAAAATTTCCAGGAGACATGTTTTGAGATGATATTATGGATACAGGTAGACTGGCTGGAAAAAAAAAAAAAAGTATGCATTACACCACATGAAGGATACAACAACAAACTATATTTACCAGTTTTTAAAAGACTTGCCTGGGCTCTCATGGCCATATACTAGAGCCTGTGCAGACTATACTGCTAATTTCTCCCTGTATGTATTAGTTCTATTATTAGGGGGTCATAGTATATTGAAGAAAGAAACAAAAAGATATGGAAAACTGGTACCACTTAAAAAGTGTATGAATAAATAATTTCAGTGTTCTGTGCTTACTTAATAGAGACTATATGGTACTGCAGTTGTTCATTGGCCAAACAATATTCCTTATACTCTGCTTGTTTGTCACTTCGTTCATGTCTATACACAGCAGTGAAGTTCAATAAGTAATCAATATGTCATTGTGGTCTGCGTATTTAATAAACTTTGAACTGAAACAACCTGTTTAGGAAATATTATTCATTCGTACACACAAACATTAGTACGCACTTCAGATGTTTGAAACCAACAAACTTTTATTTTTTGCTTCCCAGCTAAACTCCCACTGTTCTAGCTGTGGGAGACACCTCCACTTTTTACACTAAACATCTTCTCCTCCAGTCATGCAGCCTCAAAGCAACCATTGTTTTACCTCTTCTTCCTACATGTGATTGACTTCCACCCCTGCTCTCTGGCCCCGTGACCCTCCAAATCCCTGGCTGGATCATTACTATATATATTGTAGATGCCACGTGGGCTGGACGGGTGTCCCGGCCAGAAAAACCCAGAAGGGAGGACCAGAAAGGATGGACAGATAGCCCATTAAAAACATTAAAAAGAGAAGATATCACTGGGTTTTTTTTATCCCCCTCAGCATGCTAGATGGCAGCAGCCCTGGTTATCGTTGCCCCGTGAGAAGTCAGCAGGGCATGCCGGGAAATGTAGTCCAGCAGGGCAGCCCTGCTGGTGTCATGGGGTGTCCCAGGGAATCAAGCTCCCTACTGTGATGATGGTTTTCTGTGTGACCCGGAAGTACTCAGATCAGGTTATCACCCTGGTATCGGATGTACTCCTGGGTCTGTAATAAAAGGGACCTCACTCCCTTATCCAGGGGAGTCAGAGCTGGATGGTAAAGAGGAAACACTTAACTGGAGGAGGGCAGTGCGGTGGTGTGAGAGTTATTAGTGAGGTGAGGAAGGCTTTTTGTAACATATTTGAAGAGGATTTGATTAATAAACAACCTTTATTTGAACCCGGGACTGTGATTCTGTGTTCGTGTCAAGGTTCGGGCTGGCTGGGTCCATCACAATATATTATTTGTACTTATTATTACTATCGTGTTACATTTCATGCTTTTCCTTTTATATTACATCCCTACTTTTTTGTGTTTTGTTTTCACTATTATGTTACATCAGTTTGTGAGAAAATATTTTAGGTTTTGCCAGGAGAAACACTAAGAAAGTTCTTTGTTTCCGAAGCAAAACAGGGTGAGGTTCCTAGTTAAACCCCTTATATCTTACAGTTATAAAAAACACTACCAAACAGAAACATTAGAGAACCCCCCAACAGCAACATTAGAGAACCCCTCAACCGCTGTATCACAGAGCAACACAATAACTTGCCTGCTCAACCCAGAGGCATTTCAATTGTGGCTTTCTACAATCTTCCATCCTCCAAACATCTGCATGCTCTGACAACACAGTGAAGAAAATGAAGACTGGACAGACATTGAGAGCAACACAATTAACAAAGAAAGACAGTGAGAGAGTGAGCGTCAAATCAGCTGTAGATTTGGTTTATCTTATGATTGGAGTCACATTATCTTGCCGAACTGTAATTTTATCTCGTGAATATATATATATATATATATCCATCCATCCATTTCCTAACCCACTGAATCTGAATATCACGGGGTCTGCTGGATATATATATATATATATATATATATATATATATATATATATATATATATATATATATATATATATATATTCTTGTTAATATGCTAAGAGATGGGATTTTTAATGATATAAAATATACATCTTTTTGTACAGTGAAAAAATTATACTTGACATAGAAAAGATAACACTTTACCATTAGGATTTTTACTGCGTGATAGTGTAAGGTGACCTTAAAGGATACTATCAGAACACAATTAATTTAGCACCTGCCAAAGCAACATTAACATTTTATTCCAAAGGTTAATCCCAAAAAATTGTAGGTTACACTGTAGGTATTACCAATGTAGCTTTATCTTGTGTTCTGGAGGATGTACTGTAACTGCAGCTTCAATAAGTCGTGCAGAGCAATTGATTCATTTCTTGATTTTACAAGAACAACAAAATAACTGCCAGCAGCAATTTTTATGAAGCATAAAATTCTTAGGGAATATTGATTGTTCACATGTGCAGCCACATTTAACAGTTCAAAATAGGACATTTTTTTCTGATCCATTAAATTAATCTATTCTAAGTTTGATGTTGAGTGATTGCTAAGTAAAATCTAAATTAGAAACAGTACTTAAGCTCACCTGTATGTACTTAATTTTGCTAGAATTTATATAAGTATTGAACCTGCATATTTAAACCCTTGATATACAGTATCAGGAACAAGAGTGCCTTTAAGGGTAGGAACAATACCAACAGAGACCACTCATGTATTCCAATATGTATATACTAGACAGTAAGCTCATTATAATAATGGGCGCTAGAACAGTAGTGCATAAACATTAGTAGGAACAGTCTATATTAGATGGCAAGGGACCTTGACCTCATTCTGTTTCTTGTCTTAATTTTTTTTTTGTCAAAAATATTTTTGCAAGCAGCCTAAAGTAAAATAATAATAAAAATAAGATAGAAACATATATGACAACACAGTAAGTATAATTAATATTGTCTTAGTATAAAACTTCGTAACAATCTGTAAGACACAATATCTGAAAAAGATATTTAGGAAAAATTTTCTATTTTTTTGCCTCATGAAATTTTTCTATAAAATTTCATTACAGACAACATTTCTTATAAATATTCTGTCTGAGTTTGGCAACCGTTTGCCTTGATCAGGACCATCTACAACCTTGACAACAACATCTGGAAAACTTCTAACTCTTGATAATGCAATATATAACTGACCGTGGCTGAATACTGGTTCTGGCAAGTAAATGCCAACTTTTTCTAAGGTTTGCAATTCTGAGTCTTTCTCTTTTAGCGTTTTTCTGATGGTCATTTTCTTTTTCTTCAATCAATCTATTTGCTCGTATTTTATTTGTCTTTCAGCCTTTCTTTTGTTGATGTTTACTTGTTGAGCTGACCGTTCTTCCAGGAGATGTTGCTTATATAGGATTTGATTGTCTGTGTCTTTTGTCCTATTTGACGTGTCCTTTTTTTTGGGTGGCATATTGTTAGTACATACTGTACGTCCGTAATATTTTCTCTTACAGTAATACTGGCTTGTATTTGGCTGTAATATGTGTCACTGTATTGTGTGTCTTTAATTTTCTCGCGCAGTAATAATTGTTTGTATTTCCATAAAATGCCTGCAATTTTCTCTGACAGTAATACTGGCTTTGTTGTCCGTAAAATTACTTTAATTTTCTGTCACAACATTGGGCAATCAGCAGAGTGTCCCCAGCAACTGATTTAATGCGTGGCGTGTAGCTGATAATCGCGCCCGTGGCGTCTCTCTAGCAAGTATTTTAGTCTGTGTCGCCGTTATTGTATGTGTGGCGCCTCCCCAGCAACGGATTTTATGTGCGCGGCTGTGACTACCCAATCAGCACTCTCCCCAGCAATGTTGTCCTTTATTTCTTATCAGGAGTGGCCGTGGCAAGACCATTCACTGTGTGCCCAGCTTCCAGTGTGTGTGCTTTATTTGTTTATCATGCGCGGCAGCGGCTAGGCCATTAACTGTGTGCCCAGGTTCCAGTGTGTGTGCGTCCACAGTGCCGCACTTCACCAGAGGACACACACACGGACACCTGGACGCACACAGGGGTTTTATTAAAGAGGATATGTATAATATATACATATATATATTCTGGCAGTCTGAGCATACTTGTGCATACTAGTGTAGTCAGACAGGAACTGCTTTACAAAGTCTAAAAATAAAACCTCCAAAAGATACCAAGTAAAAATTGGAGCCATGCAGAAAAGACAGGCGACAAGTACAATGTATTCAACTGAATTGCACCATAGGTGGGAATATGCATGGAATTTTAAACTTGTTCAGTGCTTTGGGGTGCAGTGTCCATTACAGGAAGCACTAGTTTAGGGTCCTTGTAGTTTTAAATGACCTCTCCTGCAGCTGAGATTGATTGAGCATCTTCCCATATTGTAAATGGGCCGCTCTAATGCTTTTTGGCAAGTCCAGATGTGCTTTTGAATGCTTCTTTTTAAGTAAAGGTTTCATTTCTATCTATCTATCTATCTATCTATCTATCTATCTATCTATCTATCTATCTATCTATCTATCTATCTATCTATCATTTGTGCCACCTCCTCATATAAGGTCAGGTCAAAATTATACAGAGGTCTTCACATGGCTGTATCTAATTCTGAGTTGTTTGTGCAGTTAATTTTGGTGCAGTGGCTGGGTGTTTGATGTAGCTTATGCTTTCTGAACCAACGGAGCTGTTGGAATACTAAAAACATGGGTATTTTTGCACCTTTTGTAATTTATACATGTGTATCTCTAACTTCCTTGGAATGCTGTCTAGTGTTCATTTTTATAGCTACTCTTTAAATTTACAGCCTGATTAATGATTCCATAAATGAAGGATTTTTTTATTCATAAAACAATTGTAAGGGAATAAGTAAGGAAGCTATATTTCAACTATATAAGCTCAGTGCTCCCAAAATTACTGGGAAAATATCATATACTGTACACTTTTTTCTTCTAAAGCAATATTACATTTAGAAAATTAATTTTGAATTTCAGTGCTTTAAAATAAAAATATTGCAAAACAAAATTTTAATTTTAAGGTTTTTATTCAGTAAAATCAGAGAACTGATCAGAAGGTCTGAATGCTTTTGTGAGGTGCGGCATATTGTAAATGATTCGTTTTATATTCAAATCAATTTTTGAAGTCTTAAAAATATTGCTTATGTAGCTAGGCAAGGAAACTGTAAATATACTTTATGATATGTACATGCTTAAAGCTAAATGCTCGTACTTAAAGCTACATACACTTAAAGTGTTATTCATGTACAGCCTTTTAAGTGTATTAATATTGATATTTAGCAAAAGTTTATGTTTAAAGTAGGATTTAAATGTTTGGAAGGGAAAAATGTGTTTTGTGTAGGAGCCTTAAAGGATAGCATGTATTTTTCAAGTCAGTTGTTTCTTTCCAATCATGATATACTGTTCATTAATTTTCCACATTAAATTGTGTGAAGCATTTTTTATAAATTTTAAGAAATGCCTAGTTGATTCTTATATTTGTAAATGAAGATTAAGTGACCGGGATACAAACATGAAAACTAAAGTCTTAAAACTTACCAAATATGTCCACTTTGCAAAAACAAAGCTTTTGATTTAAGAAATGCGATTTGCCTTTCTGGGGCATGCTTATGACGAAAATCATGAACTGGTAATTCATTTTGTCACAGGTTCTTTATACTGTTTTCATGCGTTAAGGATATGTTTCCTGTTTGTGTGTCTGCTCACAGTAGTCATCGTGGGTGGCGTTTTGACATTTTCCACAGGTAAACCCCAAATTCACCAGGTTTCCATAGTTTCACGCTGCACAATATAATACTTTTGTCTCTGAAGTTCTGTTTCTTCAATAGTTAAATTCTGTTATAGCCTGGAACAAATAACATTCTACACAAAAAATGTGCATAGTGTCTTATATAGAGGTAGGGATGTCAATATGCACTGAAATAATCTGATTTCAGTACACATCTGGTGTGATTCAAAACATTCATCAGTGCCAGCAGCACATGGATACTCAAAACATAATATATGAATTTGCTGTGTCTCTCAAATCAGAAAATTTCTTTTAAAGGCAATGCTGGCACACATACTAAATCAAATTCAGACACAGTGGTTTAACAACAAATGGTCACTCAAATCATATGATGATTTTTTTCCTAAATGGACCCTACTTTTCAACTATTAGTCAATGTAGTGAGAGTCACACTGAGTGTCAGTGTGGGTGCGTATTGGTGAAACGGGCACATTACACACATAACCATGACTCTGAACTACACTGTTTGCACTGCATCTTTTATAAATGCACTGGATTTTTGAAAGAGCCAAGACAAACCTACATGTCAGTTCTAAGATTACAGGGCCAATCAACACTCAGCATTATGCACTTTGTTTATTGTGACGTGTGCACATGATAAAAAAAATACTGAGAAAATGGCAAAGTCAGAAGTGCCACAAGCTACTTCTTACTGAAATTAGTCTTTGTGTTATTACAGCTACACATATAACTAATATTTAAAGTAAACTGTATAGATTATTATAAGTAACAGAAGCTCCAAAAGTTGCACGATATTGGGTTTTGTCTGCTTTTATAGGAAATAGTTTTATATTAAGTGTATAATTATGACTATTTTTGAATGTATTTTGTAGCCTAATCCAAGCACAACAAAACAAGGCATTAACAACAATAATAATGTACATTAACTACTTAGTAATAAAGCTATTGGTTTAGGTTATATGGTTGTGTTTTTCATTACAAATTTCATTATATGTTTTAGCCTGGGTTTTGGCTATTAGTAAAATTTAAAAATGTATTTGCTGTGAATTTCATCCACATTATATTCCAAGCAGGAGCAGAGAGAGGTGTCTCCCTGGCCTTGAGATTATTATAGCATACCTGTCAAATACCTCACAACTATAATTCTCAATATTTCCCTTAGGCAGAACTGGACTACCACATCTGTGTAATGGATAATATAAAATCAATATGTAATTAACATGTATTTGCAGTGTATTATTAAAATATAAATAATATTTATCATTGCTATTATTTTACGTGTCTTTGTTCTTTAGGATAGTATACACTTTTAAGATACTCAGTCTTTGTTAAGAATTAGAACATTATTCCAGCTCAAACTGCTGTCTGAAATGTAAAATAATTTCAACCATGAAGGTCAATATGTAGTTTTGTAGAGGTTATTTTCTAAAATATAAATTAATATATTAAAAGAAAGGTTTGCTTTATGTTGCACATTATGGAGATAACATTACCCCTTCTACTTCATAATGAGAAAGTAAAATTTTGTGACTACAGTTTCAGATACATCCTAATACATATTATATATGTATATATATGAATTCTTTAAGTGAGTATTATGTTATCTAAGTATAAATCAGACACAAAATGTATATAAATATTAAATTCTGAACATTTTTAATATAGTCATATATATTGAAAGAGGTTATTGGAAAAAAAATATAGAGGTAAAAGTTTTTCTTTACTGAAATTATGAATTTGCAGAATGAATAAGATGAGCAAGGTTAAACTTTCATCTGTATTATTAAAGCATAAAATAATGCAAGTATATTTAAAAAAATGTGTATGTTTCCTTTGAATAAATAATCAGTAGCTATCAAATACACGTTATAAAGATTAAACTCAAAGAGGAAGTTACGTTCTGGATACTACAATGTTACATAATAAAATTACTAGAAAACAGTACTAAAAATGTGATATGAGTAGTGTTGATAAGCAAATTTCACCAAAGCATTATTTGCAGTGAATTTGCTGTATTCACGTTTACCCTTGTTCATTGAATTAGAAATTCGACTGGTTTAGGGTAACTTTTTTTCCTCAGTGCCCCAAAGTGCTTTGTGAGGCCAGTGTGAGATCCCCCGGAGCTGTAACAACCAACGTTGGAATGGGGAGGCCCACCAGGTATATAATGCTGCTTATCTGCATTACAGACTCTGTGGAACTTAGTTTTATTTTTATGAAACATATAAATCATAAATAACAAGTTATCACTGCTTGTCACCAAATGAGCAGATCGATGTTCGAGTTCCATGTCAGTATAAGAAAAGGAGGTGCGTGCCCTATGCTTGCATAATTAACCACGTGGAGGTAAAAAAAAAACCTTGAAGGAGCCTAATGCCCCCCCACCCCACTAAACACAGGAGACTCTAAGAAGTAATAATAATAACAAAAAGTTTTACTATTTACAAGACGTTTCTAACTTTTTGATAGAAGAAAAAGTGTAAATCATCAGCACAGACAGTTTGGAGAGCCTTCAGCGTGACTTCAAAACATAGAATGAGCCAGTGGATTCAGTCATGAAATGGTTCTTTTGAATTTTCTGCCATTAAAAGTCCTAAATATTTTTTCTGACTTTTGACTGCAATTTCAGCATTTCTGCTTTGTTATTACACAACATATGATTCTGTGTTTTTGATTGCTCACTAAGGCATGGTGGTGCAGTAGTTGGCACTGCCCCAAGCTCAGGTCACCTTTTTGACCACAATAATTGGTCCAGTGTGATTGGCAGACGTTTCCCTAGCCCTCAGGTACACTTTAAAGATGATTGTTCAATTGACTTCAATGCATCTCACCGAGTTCAGCGATATTCTCAAACAATTAAGTGATTTCTCCGAACTCGAGGCAAAGCAAACACAGTGGAGTTTGCTTGTCACTAGATATAAGCTAGAATGCTGGGTATCAAGACTGTTTTACCACCTAACATCAAAATAAACTATTCTACAACATAATTAATACATTAAAATTCAGTCAATGTCAATAAAATAGTTGCAACTAGAGATCCTGGTAAAATCTGTATGAAAACCAGCATGGCAAACAGAATCTGAACCACAAGCTGAAAAGGCAGAAGCAAAAGCAAATGAACAAGACAGAGAGGAGAGTACAGAGGTGAAGTAAAACAGGAAGTAAGAAGAAACATTGATATTCAGTAAAACTATGAACCAAAGGCATCTTCACAAAAGCTCAACAACAACAACAACAACATTTATTTATATAGCACATTTTCATACAAACAGTAGCTCAAAGTGCTTTACATAATAAAGAATAGAAAAATAAAAGACACAGTAAGAAAAGAAAATAAGTCAGCATTAGAATAAGAGTAAGGTTCAATGGCCAGGGGGGACAGAAAAAACAAAAAACTCCAGACGGCTGGAGAAAAAATAAAATCTGTAGGGATTTCAGACCATGAGACCGCCCAGTCCCCTCTGGGCATTCTACCTAACATAAATGAAACAGTCCTCTTTGGATTTAGGGTTCTCACGGAAGGGCTTGATGATGATGATGGTCATGTAGACTTCTGCCTTTAAATCCATCCATTGTTGTTGGAGCATCATGAAGCTTTGAGTAGGTGGAGGTGGCGCAGGCCACCACCACAAAGAAACCGGAAAAAGAAACAGAAAAGAGAGTAGGGGTCAGTATGGATTTTAGAGCCACCATGAGTAGTTATTATAAGGAAATTGAACATACAGAGTATCATGATTAAGTTAAATTAAATTAAATTGAAGTTAAAGAAAGGCCATGTTAAAGTAATATGTTTTCAGCAGTGTTTTAAACTGCTCTACTGTATTAGCCTGGCGAATTCCTATTGGCAGGCTATTCCAGATTATATCAAATCAGATCAAATATTCAATTAAAGGAGAAAAGTGGCAGCTTGATTCCCATAATTTAAAACCTCCAATATGAGGAGAAAGAATAACTATAACAGCCAAATAATTGGTATTTTCAACATATCTGTCAGGTAATAAAAAATGTATTACATACCATAATATACATACATACAGTACATGCATGTTTATGAAACGTGATTAATCCATTTTAATGGAGTTAAGCACCAGAGCATATCCTGGCAACACTTGGTACAAATCTGGGAGCAACTCTTGACAGGGCAGTCATTCATGCACACAGACCCTAATTACAGACACATGTTTTTGGAAAGTAGAAGAAAAACTCATTCATATGGAGGGAAAGTGTACGCTTGACACAGATAATGATTAGTTGTGGAATTCAGTCCCAGGGCACTGGATATGTGAGGACGCATTTCATCTTGCAAACTAATTATCATATTGTCAGACATCATCTCCCTTTTCTCATCACACTATAGTCATTTTAATGTTATAATAGAACAGGTCATCATAAGTTTAAATTTTAAAAGGAAATCTACTTTCTTTCCCATGGACACAATCGCAACAAAACTAGTGATAAGCTCCAACACTATTCTGGCACCACCCAATCTTAACAGCATCAGAGGTTCATTATTGAGTAGCACATTTATTAATGTGTTAATAATGTCAGCTGTCACATTAGTGCCAAAATACACATTGCAGCACTATTTATAACTTGCTTTTTCCAGTTTAAAAATAAGATGAAAATTAAACTTTGTAGGATATAGGATACTGAGAAATAATTTCACACAATTATTTCTAGTAAGATCGACTACTACAAAGTGTAACTCACAGGCTGCAAGAGTCATTACTAGAACAATGAAGTACAGCCACATAACTCCTGTTCTGAAGTGCTTATACTGGCTTTCAGCTAAGTTTAAGGCTGAATCCACATATCTTCTTTTTACAAATAAAGCTTTTTAATGGCCTAGGCATAGCTTACTTGTTTGAAGTTATTATGTTCTCAAAATGCCAGTTTACTGAAGATTCCAAAAATGAATAAAACATCAGTTGGAGAGAGGACCCCAAAACTGTGGGATTATCTGCCTACTTGTGTAAAGCACAACTCATTGGTCTGTCTGTGTTTTAAAGTCACGCTGAAGACTTTAGGCTACTGTACCCTAATTGTAGCTGCTGATTAGCTGTTATTATTGCATTTCTGTGTATTCATCATTTGTACAAAATATAAGCATGACAATAATTCGGTTTCTCTTCTCAGAATACTGTTATGCCATTCCCCATTCCTCACACATTTGAGTAATTGGCTATTTCTAACTAATTTTTGATTCCACTGTTATTTTTTTAAGACTTCTAACAACATTTTTTTTTTAAATGTCACTCTTAGATGCATTGTTAATGAGAGTACCTAGAAAATGTTTCTGGTTTGTAGCTAGAAGTTGTCTTGTGAAATCCTTTGATCTGGAGAGCAAATATATTACTGACTAAATTGTATTTACTGCATCCTTATTGATTCCCTGATAAGGAAAATATTCATGTAGTATGATATCTTGCATCATATTCAACTCTCTTTATTTAATATTTAGAAGTGCTTCAGTGCTGGGCTACATGAACATAAATCTTTAAAACTAGAGATGAAGATTAATTTCATTCTGAAAAATGAATATACATTTAAAAAATCATTTCTGAATAATATTGTGTAGGAATAAAGTACACCTCACAAAGCAGCAAATATGCACTACAAATAAAAATAAAAAAGAAGTAAGCAGAGCAGATAAAAGTAATTACTAATTGAAAAACAGATCATTATGCATAACATGTAAGGATGAATGTATTGTTTAAAAATATGCTTTAGAAGGATTTTTGGTCTTGGTTTAAAAACTAAACCATGTTCTCAACTATAGGTTTATAGATGTTTTTGTCATGTTTGCCCTGTAACTTAGACATTTTAAAAATGTAGTTTTGTCCCCTTTCTCTATGGTGGGTTGGCGCCCTGCCCGGTATTGGTTCCTGCCTTGCGCCCTGTGTTGGCTGGGATGGGCTCCAACAGACCCCCGTGAGCCAGTGTTTGGATTCAGCTGGTTGGAAAATGGATGGATGGACGTCCCCCTTCTAAATTTATTCTTTAAAGTTAAAATTCTGACTTTATTATTTAGAAATAATGACATGAATATCTTTATTGTTGATGTTTGGGAGCTTGCACTGATCACAGTGTGTTCCCACACTCACCACAAGACGAACCAACAGGATTAGGACCCGAGTGCAGCCATGCAACAGGTGACACCTCAGCACTACACTGGAAAAGTGTGAGTTTTTCTTTTTTTTTACAGTGGTTGGAGTGTCAATCCTGTCCCCAACTGCCAAGTTTTCCCTTCAAGTTCAAGGACCTGCTAGCAGGGCTGGATACAAGTTAAAGTCATACCTAGGACAAAGCAATTGCAGGTTAAAAAACGGCCCTGCTCAAGGTGTTGACTAAAATAAAATGTTAATACTTCACTGTCACACAATAACTAAAATCCTTAATACTTGCATTATGCAGCAGCTGCCACTTTAAACAGGTATTGTTTATTTTATTATTCCAATTTCTTTAAAAATATATACAAAGATTTTTAAATGATATAATTTTATTCGAAAATGCACTCAAATGTAATTTTTTTTCTTGTACTAAGATTTTGTTGGTCATATGTAACTAAAAATAAAATTGTGTGGTGCCCATAAAAGAATTAATCCAATGAAATGCATATATTCTTTAAAGTGAAATTTTTAACCAGCTTCACTATGGAAAGAAAATGACACATCATATAAAAGTTGATTAAAGTTGACCCTCATGCCACACTGTTCTCGGCACGTCACTAACCTTGACTTGGGTGGGAATGTGATTTGACAGAAATGACATTAGCGACAGAGTGGAATCGAGTGTACAATCTTAAAATGAAATGTAACATTCATCCATGTTCATTTCTCATTGTAGAAAATCCTAACCACAGTGAAACCTTACATGTGAAGTGCTTAAAATGTGCGTTTGTCTGTTGGAGAATTGAACCTTTAATCTTTCTTAGTGTAACAAAATAGACAAACAAGGAAAAAGGTTTGGGGATCCAGCCTGTATATTGTCAACAGCAAGTATGTCTCTCAAAAAAACCCCAGAGTAATGGCTGGTGTGAAGTCCAAAACAGGGTTAATTCAAAAGATGAGGTACATGGGTTTTATAGGTGAGATCGGCAGGGAGGCATGGTCAGGAAGAGAGTGCAGGAGCTGGAAGTATTTTATCTGGGCTTCCCTTCTGGTGATCTGTAGGAGAGGGAGAAGAGACATTAGTGCACTTCGTCAACTGATGACTCTGCATCTTACCTTTAGTTAAGCCCTTAGACTGCCTCCCAAGTATATGTGTGTGACATTAGAGAAGCCTAACACTTTATCCTCTGAAGCAATATCGCCAAATCACTGAAAAGAGTATTTTGCCCAATGTCCAAATTGCCAAATAAAGAATGAAAAATTGGTGGAAAAAAAAAATAGATGTGTACGTTGCTCTTGAACCTCGACAATTTGATTAAATGTCCAACATGCTAACCACTTGACCCACACCACTAATTCATCTATATGTATGTTGGCTAAAAACACTATATATATGTATATTTGCTATAAGTACAATATAAAGAAATGAGCAATTTAATTTTGGTTAATGTACGGATAGATGTTGATCAGCAAATTTTGCCAAATCATTATTTGCAGTGAATTTGCTGCGTTCACATTCACCCGTGTTTGTCCAATTTTTTACTGATAATGTGGCGGTTTAGGAGAACTTTTTTCTCTAGCATAATGCTTTGTGAGGCCAATGTGTTTTTATGAAAATTTTTTATTTTATGTTTTTTTTTTAGTTTTTATGAAAATCATACATTTGAGGCTACAGAAACATCAAGAGCAAACGAGTCGGGAAGAACAAGCTGGATTTAGACCACATCGAGGTTACATCCGTCAGATAACAGAATAAAGAATTTGATGCGGTATACGAACTGTCATCATCTTCATCGATTTCAAATCTGCTTTCGATTGCATCGATTAGACCAGTTTGTGGAGAGCCCTACAGATCAAACATGTGCCGCTGAAAATCATTCATCTTCTAGCATTATACAACGGCTCAACCAGCAGTGTCTGTATCCGGAATGATATGTCTGAGGAGTTCCCGATTCGAACTGGACTCCGGCAAGTTGACGTTGCCTCACCGCTTCTTTTCAACATTGTGATCGACGAGATTATGCGAAAAGCATTTGATGGGCGACATGGAGTTCGATATGACAACACAAACTTCTTAACCGATCTGATGTTCGCCGATGACAGTGCTGTTTTCGCCAACACGGATACTGAAGCAACGGATACTTTGTATGACATTTCCCACATTGCACAGTATTGCATCATGAGAATCAATGTGGATAAGACCAAAGTACTTACAACAGACGGATCGGAAGCCAGAGTTTACCTTGATGGAACTCGAATCGAGCAGGTACCACAGTTTCAAGTACTTTGGATCACTGGACCCGGAGAAGAAAGCATCGTCAGCAGCCGAAGTTCACAGCCAGATTGGCCAGGCAACAGCAGCATTCCCTTCACTCAAGTGGTGCATATGGAAGCGGGCGAATATTACGATCAAAACCAAAATACGCCTATATAGGACACTGACCTCAACAAGCTTGAGGCCTTCCAAATGCGATGCTTGAGACAGATTCTCCGTGTCTCACTCCGCGACCGCCTCCGAAACGAGACAATCAGAGAATGGTGCGATCAATAGGCACCAATCGTAGAGGAAATTCAAAAACGTCGATTAAGATGATTCGGCCACGTCTGTAGGATGGATGAAAATCGACTACCGCACAACCTCCTATGGAGAAACCGCCCTCCTGATTGGAGGATACAACAACAAGCACCGAAGATGACATGGTTGAAACATGTAGAGAACGACCTAAAGAACCAGCGACTGACAACAATCGAAGCAAGAACTGTCGCAACTGATCGACTACAATGGAAGAGTGTGGTGAATAGAGCATGGAATCCAACACCAACAGCAGCGTATTGGCTAAGAGGTCGACCCCCTTTCCAAGCGCCAGCTATGGAATAAAGAAAGAAGAAAGAGGCCAATGCAACATCCCCTGGAGCTGTAACAGCCAATGTTGAAAGGGACTGACACCCAGGGTATATAATGCTGATCATTTGCATTACAGACTGGTTACAAACCTTGTGCATCTCTCACTACATTCTTTTTTCTTTGATCTCATGAAGGCAATTTTGCAGGTGTTTGGCACTATGAAGATCACGCAATTGCGCTCACAGTCAGTATCACTAGTTTACTGGCTGACACACTGCAGATTTGAATACTGGATGAAACTTGGGGTTAGTAGAGAAAACTCATGCAGATATAAACAGAATATGCAGACTACTGTAGCATCAGTATTCCCCCAAACACGGGACTGTTATGAAATAGTAATAATAATACTGAAAGATTTATTACTATTTACAAGATGTTTTTATCTTTTTGATATAAAAAAAGTGAAAAGCATCAGCACAGACAGTTTGGAGAGCCTTCAGTGCAACTTCAAAAATAAAACGAGCCAGCAGGCTCAGCCATGACATGCCAGTTTGAATTTTCTGCCTTTTAACTCTTTTAGGGATTTTTTTTTCCTTTTCAGCCAGGGCTGAATATTTTTCCAAAATACTCATTTTCCAGAAAGCACACAAAGCAATAGTTTGTCACATTAATCAACATAAAACGACCTACGTATTTTTAATGACTATTGATTGTGGTTTCGGCATTTCCACTTTGTTTTGATTAAATATATCTTTGCATCTCTCTGACTGTGTTCTT